>NC_135488.1:72144074-72494074 GCF_052094955.1 Ictidomys tridecemlineatus
GAGGACTGGGATGTCTGAATAGTATATTGCATTAGTGTTGTATATTCTTTTATCTCCTATTTTTACATTTTTATTTTTCTTAATATTTGTTTTTTGCACTCTCTCTATTGTCTTCCCACTTACTTGTCTCCCCAAAATCACTTTCTCTTCTGCTATTAACCATCTTTAGATACCTCTTTCACACTTTCTAAGATCTAATAACTATATGCTCACCTCCTACCCCTTTAACATGTCATCCTACACCTCACTCCCAGTTCTCTGTTTGCCCACTATCAGAAACTGTAGATCCTTTTGCAAACCTACTGTTTATATTGTAGATAATAATTGAACTCACAATTTCTGTATATTATGACAAAACCACAAATGTCTTAATAGCAGCTATTTGGTTTAAGGTTGTGTATTGTTTGTTTTGGGATCTGTTGATATTGTTCTCCCCCTTAAAGGAGAAGTATTGTAAACCTGCAGGGTCACTCATTATAAGCCTATAGTGTAAAAATTAAAGCCTCAGATCTGCAGTGCTAGAAGGGAAGACACATGAGCAACATGAAAAAGCAAGGGAAGAAAGAATCAGGATACTACATTATTAGAATCCGTGGCCAGAACAACAGAAGAAATTACAGAGAAGTAGTTCAGGATGTACATAATTAAAATGTTCTATGAATTAAAGAATGATATAAGAAAGCAAATACAAGCAACAAAAGATCATTTTGATAAAGAGCTACATAAGCAAATAAGGAAGCAAAAGATTATTACTTCCAATAAGGAGGTAGAGGTTCTGAAAAAAAAAAACAATAAATCTTTGAAATGAAAGAAACAGTAAACCAATTAAAAACTCAATAGAAACAACCACCACCAGATTAGAAGACAGAACCTCAGACAATGAAGACAAAATATATAATTTTGAAAAGAATGTTGACCACACAGTGAAGATAAGAAACCATGAGCAGAGCATTCAAAAATTATGGGATAACATAAAAAGATCAAATTTAAGAATTATTGGGATACAGGAAGGCAAAGAGTTAAAAACCAAAGGAATGAACAATCTGTTTAATGAAACAATATCAGAAAAAATTTCCATACATGAAGAATGAATTGGAATATCAAATACAGGAGGCTTACAGGACACCAAATGTACAAAATCACAGCAGATCCACACCAAAGCACATTACAATGAAAATGCCTACCATAAAGAATAAGGAGAGAAATTTTAAAAGCCACAAGAGAAAGGGATTAGATTATATACAGGGAGATACTAATTAGAATATCTGCAGATTTTTCAACTCAGACCCTGATCTACAACAATATATACCAAGCTCTGAAAGAAAATGGATACCAACCAAGAATCTTATATCCAGCAAAATTAAGCTTTAGATTGGATGAGGAAGTAAAAACCTTCCATGATAAACAAAAGTTAAAAGAATTTACAACTAAAAAGCCTGCACTAGAGAACCTCCGTGGCAAAATATTCCATGATGAGAAAATAAAAAACAATAATGAAAATCAGCAAAGGAAAGTATCACACTGAAGGAAAAACCAGTCCAAGGAGAAACCAAATCAAGTTAAATACCAAAAATAAACAAATATGAACGGGAATACAAATTATTTCTCAATAATAACCTTGAATGGTAATGGCTTAAACTCACGAATCAAAAGACATAGACTGGCAGATTGGATTAAAAAAAAAAAAAAAAAGACCCAACAGTATGCTGCCTTCAAGAGACTCATCTTATAGGAAAAGACATCCACAGACTGAAGGTGAAAAGTTGGGAAAAAACAAGAGAAGTAGTTCAGGATGTACATAATTAAAATGTTCTATGAATTAAAGAATGATATAAGAAAGCAAATACAAGTCCACTCACATGGACTGTGAAAACAAGTATGGGGTTTCCATCCTCATATCACTTACAATAGACTTCAAGCCAAAGTTAATCAAAAGGGATAAGGACATTTCATACTGCTTAAGGAACCATACATCAACAAGACTTAACAATTATAAATATATATGCTCCAAATAATGGAGCATCTGTGTTCATCAAACAAACTCTTCTCAAGTTTAAGAGACAAATATATCATAACACAATAATTCTGGGTGACTTTAATACACCTCTTTCACCACTGGATAGATCTTCCAAACAAAAGCTGAACAAAGTAATTATAGAACTCAATAACTATCAATAACTTAGACTTACCAGACATATATAGAATATTTCATCCAACGAGTAAATACACTTCTCAGCAGCACATGGATTGTTCTCTAAAATATACCATATACTATGCCACAAAGCAACTCTTAGCAAATATAGAAAAGTAGAGATACTACCCTGCATTCTGTCAGATCATAATGGAATGAAATTAGAAATCAACGATAAAATAATAAAATCCACTCCAAAAACTGGACACTAAATATTCTACTGAATGAACAATGAATGGGTGGCAGAAGACATTAAGGAGATTAAAGAATTTTTAGAGGTGAATGAGAACACAGATACAACGTATCGAAATATCTGGGACACTATGTAAGCAGTTCTAAGAGGAAAGTTCATTGCCTAGAGTTCATTCCTTAGAAGAAAAAAAAGTCAACAAATAAATGACTTAACATTACATCTCAAAGCCCTAGAAAAAGAAGAACAAATCAATACCAAAAGCAGCAGAAGACAGGAAATAATTAAAATCAGAGCTGAAATCAATGAAATTGAAACAAAAATAATTGAAAAAATTGACAAAACAAAAAGTTGATTCTTTGAAAAAATAAGCAAAATTGATAAACCGTTAGCCATGCTAACGAAGAGAAGGAGAGAGAAAACTTAATTACTAACATCCATGATGAAAAAGGAAATATCACGATGGATACTACAGAAATACAGAAGATAATTAGAAATTATTTTGAAAATTTGTACTCCAATAAAATAGAAAATATCAAAACCATTGAAAAATTTCTAGAGTCATATGATTTGCCAAACTGAATCAGAATGATATACACAAGTTAAACAGATCAATTTCAAGCAATGAAATAGGAAGATTCCATCAGAAGCCTAAGCTCAGGACCAAGATAGATGGATATACAGCTGAGTTCTATAGACCTTCAAAGAAGAACTAATACCAATATTCCTCAAATTGTTTCATGAAATATAAAAAAGGAACACTTTCAAACTCATTCTATGAGGCCAATATCACCCTGATTCCAAAACCAGACAAAGACGTCAAAGCAAGAAAACTTTAGACCAATATCTCTAATGATCATAGATGTAAAAACTCTCAATAAAATTCTGGCAAATTGAATACAGAAACACAAAAAAGATAGTGCACCATGAACAAGTGGTGTTCATCCCAGGGATGCAAGGTTGGATCAACATATGGAAATCAATAAATGTAATTCATCACATCAATAGACTTAAAGATAAGAATCATATGATCATCTCTATAGATGCAGAAAAGGCATTCAACAAAATACAGCCCCCTTCATGTTTAAAACATTAGAAAAACTAGCGATAACAGGAACATACCTCAACATTGTAAAAGCTATTGGTGCTAAGCCCCAATATCAATCTAAGTGGAGAAAAATTGAAAGTATTTCCTCTAAAAACTGGAACAAGACAGGGATGCCATCTTTCACCACTTCTATTAACCTAGTTCTTGAAACTCTAGCCAGAGCAATTAGATGAAAGAAATTAAAGGGTTACAGATAGGAAAAGAAGAACTCAAACTATCACTATGTGCCGATGACATGATTCTATTCATAGAGGATCAAAAAAAAAAATCCACCAGAAAACTTCTAGAACTAATAAATGAATTTAGCAAAGTAGCAGAATATAAAATCAACACCCATAAATCAAAGGCATTGCTGTACATCAGTGACAAATCCTCTGAAAGAGAAACTAGGAAAACTACCCCCATTTATAATAGCCTCAAAAAAAAAAAAAAGGAAGAAATACTTGGGAATCAACTTAATGAGACAGGTGAAAGACCTCTACAATGAAAACTATAGAATGCTAAAGAAAGAAATTAAAGAAGACCTTAGAAGATGGAAAGATCAACCTTGTTCTTGGATTGGCAGAATTAATATTGTCAAAATGATCACACTACCAAAAACACTATACAAATTTAATGCAATTCCAATCAAAATCCTAATGACATTCCTCACAGAAATAGAAAAAGCATCATGAAATTCATCTGGAAAAATAAGAGACCCAGAATAGCCAAAGCAATCCTTAGTAAGAAGAGTGAAGCAGATAACATTGCTATACCATACCTTAAACTATACTACAGAGCAGAAGTAACAAAATCAGCTTGGTATTGGCACCAAAATAGACTTGTAGACTGATGGTACAGGATAGAGGACACTAGAGACAAATCCACATAAATACAGTTATCTCATATTAGACAAAGACACCAAAAACATATATTGGAAAAAAAAAAGATAGCCTCTTCAACAAATATATCTGGGAAAACTGGAAATCCATATGCATCAAAATGAAATTAAGCCCCGATCTCTCACCATGCACAAAACTCAAAGTGGATCAAGGACCTAGGAATTAAATCAGAGACTCTGTTCCTAATAGAAGAAAAAGTGGGCCCAAATCTCCATCATGTCAGATTAGGCCCCTTAATAAGACTTCTATAGCTTCCTTAATAAGACTTCCTTAATAAGACTCCTATAGATCAAGAAGTAAAATCAGGAATCAATAAATGGGATGGATTCAAACTAAAAAGCTGCTTCTCAGCAAAAGAAACAATCAGTGAGGTAAATAGAGAGCCTACAGAATGGGAGCAAATTTTTACCACACATCAGAGCACTAATCTCTAGGATATATAAAGAACTCAAAAATCTTTTAAAAAATATTTATTTCTTTTAGTTGTACACAATGCCTTTATTTTTATTTATTTATTTTTATGTGGTGCTAAGAATCGAACCCAGGGCCTTGCATGTACCAGGCGAGCATTCTACCCCTGAGCCACAACCCCAGCCCCAGAACTCAAAAATCTTAACACCAAAAAAAACCCCCAAATAGCCCAATCAGTAAATTGGCCAAGGAACTAAACAGACAGTCCTTAGAAGATGATATACAATACACTTATTGAATAACAAAGGCAAGGATTTGGGGGAAAAAGGCACACTCATACATTGTTGGTGGGACTGCAAATTGGTGCAACCAATCTGGAAAGCGGTATGGAGATTACTTGGAATGGAACCACCATTTGAACCAGCTATCCCATTCCTCAGTTTATATCCAAAGGACTTAAAAACAGCATACTATGGTGATGCAGCCACATCAATATTTATAGCAGCACAGTTCACAATAGCTAATTGTAGAACCAACCTAGATGTGCTTCAATAGATGAATGGATAAAGAAACTGTGGTATATGTACACAATGAAATATTACTCAGCTTTTTCTATTTCTATGAAATTAAAAGAGAATAAAATCATGGCATTTGCAGGTAAATGGATGGAATTGGGGAATATCATGCTAAGTGAAGTAAGCCAATCCCAAAAACCCAAAGGCAGAATGTTTTCTCTGATATGTGGATAGATGCTGATCCAGAATGGTGGGGAGGAGGCATGGGAAGAATGGAGGAACTTTAAATAGAGCAAAGGGGAGAAAGGGGAAGGGAGGTGGCGGGGAGTAGGAAAGATAGTGAAATGAGATAGGCACCATTACACTAAGTATATGTATGAAGACACAAATGGAATGACTCTACTTTGTGTACAGCATATATTGGAAAAAAAGATAAAAACAGACATGAAAAATTATGCTTTAAAAATGCATTCTGGTGTCATGTATAATAAATTAGAATAAATAAATAAATTTTTAAAACTTGGAATTAGTTGACCTTTTATGGTATTAACATCTACATCTTAATTTGTATGTTTACATAAAGGAAAGTCTCTAATTTGAACTAATTATGAGAAAAGTAAACCTATGTCTCTTAAAAAGTCTGAATTGTTAATAGACATAAATATGGAACTGGGGATGTGGCTCAAGCGGCAGCGCGCTTGCCTGGCATGCATGCGGCTGGAGTTCGATCCTCAGCACCGCATACAAACAAAGATGTTGTGTCCACCGAGAACTAAAAAATAAATATTAAAAATTCTCTCTCTCTTTAAAAAAAATAGACATAAATATTGTTTTTCTCAAGGTGGGCTAATATTAAGGGACTTGTTCTGTTGTACATATTTATTTGTAATTACTGTATTGAAATGTCACACTAAATGAATAACTCTTACAAATTATAGCCTTTTGTGTAACAAACCAACAAAACAGAAAACCCTGAAAACTTGTATATGTTCTTCCTAAAGAATGCACTTTGCCCGAACACACAGGTGCATTGATTTGCAGCCTTCTACAACCAACCATTTTGTACCCCAACCTGAAATCCTCACTTGCTTGATTGGGTTAGAAAATAATTGTAAAAATAAAATTAAGAGAAGGGGAGGGGAGGGGAGGGGAAAGAAAGAGTAAGCAACAACAACAAAAAAAAAAAAAAGAAGAAAGAAAAAGAAAACTATTGTAACGACATTGCCCTATAGAAGAGCCCTACTGAAGTAAAAGGCAGGATAAAACTCCAGGGTCCTATCAGTTTGTTAAATTTCAGAGCAGAAGAGACCTGGAGGATCATTTACTTCCAAACCCCACATTTTTTGTTTTGTTGTGATGCTGGGGATCGAACCCAGGGCCTCATGCATGCTAGGCTAGTGCTCTACCAGTCCCCAAGTCTTTTTTATGGTGAGGGTTGTTGAGCCCAGAAAATGAGTAATTATGAACTAGGATATGAGACATGCTGCATATGTCCCAAAAGGGACATAATTTTTTCCAGTTTTGATTACCTCTTACTCTTAACAATGATAGATGGAATCCTCCAAAGAAACAACTGTGGTGAGCTGTGGGTAACAAAGGAATTGCTAGGACAGGCTTCAGTGTGATTGTGTTGTCTTCCTTTAGGACCTAAAGATTGAACAGAAAACCCCTCTACGGGTCCTTCACCGAAGACCCTTGGCTTTGAGAACTCGTGTCATCCACTCTATGGAGACACATTATGTGGATGAACATCATTTCCGCCTTTATCTGAAGACTCAAGCTGGAACGTATCCTTTCACCTGTGTATTGCAATAATCTAGCCAAAACCCCATGAGAGTTTATGCTGCCCTAGAAAATAGGTTTAGTTTGGTCTGGGAGGCATTAGGGAAAGTATTACATTGGGAAGAAATTCATTATTTTTTTGTTTGAGAGGTTTTTCCCCCATTAAATTTGTTTCTCAAGAGGATATTTTAAACTATGAGGTAGCAGTCCAATGTTAGTTTTATATTTCAGTTAACTACAGTGTATTACATAGTGGTTAGCACATGGTAAATACTTGGAAAATACTTTTGATTGATTCATTTGCTGTCTGTACATATTTTTCAAGTAATGAATTCATGACCATTTTGGGGTCTTTTTAGCATTTCAAGCATTTGTCCCAGATGATTAAACATAATGGTAGTGCAACTTTACTTTTTTTTTTTTTTAAAGAGACAGAATCTCACTATGTTTCCCAGGCATGTCTTGAACTCCTGGACTCAAGCAATCCTTCTGCCTTAGACTCCCTTCAAAGTGCTCGGACAACAGGCATGTGCCATCATGCCAGGTGACACTTCACATATTGATCTTTATTTGGGTGCTGGCCCAGAACAACAGAAATATTCTTTTTCTGCATGTCTTGTGAAAAAACAAAAACAAAGCATTTCAGATTACATGTCATTTATTTGAGCCACATAAACTTTGTCGACAGGAATACTGTGCTGACACTTAGCACCATTTTCAGACTCCTAAAAGTTTGACTGTTATAAATAGTAAAGGTTGAAATTCAGTTTAAATTTCCATAGTCCAGGGCTGGTCATTTTTTTTATAACTTAATCTGACTTATGTGTTTTTGTATCAGAACTGAGGTGCTGATTCACATGTATCAGGGAGCTCCTGTGGTCCTAGCCTTGTGATCCAATAGCATGAAGTGATAAAACGCCTTTTAACTGGTATAAAAGTAATAACATGTATATAACAAATATATCGAATAGTACTTTGACTACATTGCTGCTTTAACTACTCTGCTTCTCTTTTCCTACCAACTTCCTCACCTCTGCTCCAGGAGTGATCTAGATTTACTTGGCCAAATCAGGGATAGGTTATCTATTCCAAATATCTTATAAAGTTTACAATTTGGATGTAGGGATGATTTATGTAGATGCAGTGGGTAGATCTTTGTATCTTTGTTGTTTGGAGGACATTTCTCTATTGTGGATGGAATTTCAAAGAGATCACAGGTGTTTACATTTTATTTATGTTTTGATTCTGGGTATTGAACCCAGAGCTTCTCACACAGTTAGCACACACTTATTTCATCACTGAGTTTTGCCTCTGACCACAGATTAAAAAAAAAAAAAAAAATTCTTACTACCTAATTCTGGCTTTAGTTTTTGGGTACCAAGGAGAAATGCAATGTCTCGGAGAAACTAATGTCTTATCCTATTAAAACATTTTTAGAACCAGCCACATATGTGTATTTAAGGCATTGCCAAGAAAGACTAGCAAAGCTTTAGATACCATATGGCTATCCATGTACTAAATTTATTTTGTATACTCTGTGTACATATATTGCTCAGTATACTGAGCTAGTTTGTTTGCTTTAAATGTTCTTCTGGCTGTGAATATAATCTCTCTCGATCTTTTAACTGGTTATTTTGGGCTTTTTGGTCATCTCCTTATTTCTATCAGAAATAGCATTTTTTGAAGAAAGTGAAAGAAAATGGCGATTGTTGAGTTTAGCAAAAATGGCCATCACTAGATAATTACAAGTCTTATGTTTGAGTCAACACTCAAGTGAAGGAAGAGTGAATAAGCTTTGAGAAAATGAGGACATAATATCAGCATATTATAGTATTGATTTATTTATCTTCTAAGAATAAATGTGTTTTTCCTGTTCAAATTCTATTAAATGGTTTGCCCTAAATACTGCTTTCTATAACTCAGCATGATACTGGGTTTTTACTGAACACTGATATAAACTTGTATCTTTTAAAGATAAATATTTTCAAGGCTACTATAGAGTCCTGTGTGAGGAATGTTAATGTAATCTTACCAAGATCAAATTCCAGAATTTTGTCATTGCCTTTCAAATTTAAAGACTTATGAAGGAAAAATTCAAAGTCATTTCTAAAACAAAAACAAAACAAAACTTAATCTTTTGCTAATAACCATATTAGCAGACAACTAGGCCTTCCATAATTCTCATGAAGGATCTTTATCAATATTAGGTATTTTCACTGTCTCTTCTATCATATTGCCATAACTGGATCACGTTACAAGAAAATCCATCATTGGGGTCATTGTATGTGTGATTCTGTGGAACCTACTGTCTGGGCAGATGCCAGTTGCCATTATTGAAAAATGGGACCAGGAAGGTGGGAGTCAAAATTTTGGCAAAGAAAAAAAAAATTTTTTAAAGAGAGAAAGGGAGAAAGAGAGGTAAGTTTTTTTAATATTTATTTTTTAGTTTTCGGTGGACACAACATCTTTATTTTATTTTTATGTAGTGCTGAGGATTGAATCCAGCAACCTGTGCATGCCAGGCGAGCACACTACTGCTTGAGCCACATCCCCAGCCCCGAAAATATTTTTTAAAAAGCATTGAATTATAATTAATTTTAAAAATCCATTCTCAAACCTTGACAATTTGAGATGATAAAGAAAAAAGAAAGTCATGACTTCTGCTAAGTTTGTTGTAAACACAGGTCTCAGGTACTTATGTTGGCTGCTAGGCCAGTAGGAATCAACTGTCCTAAGACACACATCTAAAGTTAGAGCCAGGACTGACCTCTCCTTTGTAACATTTCTACTTTTATTATTTCCTTTTCGCCTGTGAAATATTACCAGTTGATATTGCATGGCTATCCTCATTTTTTCCTTAAACAGACTCCAGCTACATTAAAGAGTTTGTACATGGAGACTTTGGGAGAACCAGGCCAAACATTGGCTCTCTGATGAATGTGACTGCTGACATTCTTGAGCTGGATGTGGAGGTAAACCATTTATTGTGGAACATTTGCACATTTGCAAATCGAATTCAGCCAAAGTTATGCCTTTTGGCATTAAACCAAATAGCACTTCTCACATTCATAATTATTTGAAAGTGGCAAAACCTCACAGTAGAGAAGGGACTATCTTCTGAATTTTTATAAATATGAGGCCTTATACATGATCCTTGTGATATATAGTTAATTTACTAACTGTGCTTTACATTTGGCATGAGATTAAACTCTTAAACGAGAGAATAAAATTATAAGTGACCTTCAAATGTCCTTAGGGACTCAGAGTTTATTTCCTATACCAGTTTCATTTATAAAGACTTTAAGGCAGAGTGTTTGGAAACTATATTTAGGACAGGGATAGAAAATGGGACGAGCCAATGGTTGCTAACAAAAACAATTCTCTGGGCTGGGGATGTGGCTCAAGTGGTAGCGCACTCGCCTGGCATGCATGCGGCCCGGGTTCAATCCTCAGCACCACATACAAACAAAGATGTTGTGTCCGCCGATAACTAAAAAATAAAATATTAAAAAAAATTCTCTCTCCCCCCCCACTCTTAAAAAAAAATTTCTCTAAGGGATTCTTGTGATGTGGTTCAAAAGTGGTTCTATAAGGGACACCTATGAGGTGATTCTCTACTCTTATAGTAATTGAAACAAGGTTAAATTCTAAAATAATTACAAGAATGGATTTTTCAGGAAATTCTTCACAAACGTTTTCTTTTTCATTTGAGCATCAATAGAACTTGAGCCACAAGTTGTGCTCCTTGATGAAAATTTAATTAGGATTAGTGTCCCTCTTTATTTCCCACCATACCCCATCTGCCCCACCCCCCAAATCCTTGGAAGTGGTTAGAATTTTGCATTTGAGAATAAAATCAAAGTTATTTTTTTAAAAAAAGTGGGTATATTGCCTGGCATGGTAATCAAATGATCATTATTACCTTATAGCAATCCTCTCAAGTGCTCTCAGATTAAATTCTATAGATCTCCTACACACCAGCCAGAGACACCCTTCAAGATTGCAGGGAGCCTCTTGAAAGGGGCTGTCATTTTAAGAAAGACAACATTTGTTAAAGAAAATTCCAACTGTTCTTAGAACAGCTGAAGAGTGTCAAGAGCCATAGCTCCAGGTTTCTTAGCCCTGAGTGCCTATTGGAATCACCCATGAAGCTTTTTCAACACTACAGCATTCCTACCCTTCTCTGCCCTCAACACACACAATTGTGGTCAGTGATCTTTAATTTTCAGTTTGAAAAACTATGGCTATATTCTGAAGCACTATCAAAATGTCTTTTTGAGATTTGGAAAAACAATAGTTATTTGGGCTTTTCTAATAATTTTTTAGAATCTGGAATATGAAGTGACTCAAAAATTAATGAAAAATTTTTCAGTAAATTACTTCAGACTTTAAGCTTTGTCAATAAAGAAACATGGTTATAATGGATTTTTAAAAAGCCTTTTTTAAAAATAGGTCCTCTAGGGTAATTAAGATGTATTTTGTACTTCTGGAATGTAATTGTTTTTGTGGAGACAAAATATTTTGCTTACCATAATGCCAGGGTTGGTGTTCTAGAAGAGCAAAGTGAAGGCAAGCTGATAGAGATGAATTGGATTTTGAAAGAAATAAGTTCTGGTGAAGTAAAACAAAAAGATCCTTAATTTTTTCCTAGTTCCAGGTGATCTTTCCTATTTATTTACTTCACATCTAGTTGCTAAATTACAAACAAGGCTATAGGTTTATAGACAAGTTCTTGAGTGCAGTACAATGACCTAAGTAGTGATTGCCAGCAAATATGGTGGTAGTCCCATAGATTGTATCACTTAGTGACATCATAGCTGTATTAGTCTGAGTAAATATACTCTATGATATTTGCATGATGACAAAATCACCTAATGATGCATTTCTTATTTAGAATGTGGCCCCACAGTTCAGCTACACGTGATTCTATTAAATGTAAGATGGCAGAATGAATATGATCAGAAGAATAAAAGTTTCTGAGACTTTTTGAGGGAAAACTAGTGTAACCACCTGGATTTGAATTTGTTTGCTACTTTACTCATAAACTTTTAAAAAAATATTTATTTTTTAGTTGTAGTTGGGCACAATATGTTTATTTTATTTATTTACTTTTATGTGGTGCTGAGGATCAAACCCCGGGCCTTGCATGTGCTAGGCGAGTGCTCTATCGCTGAGCCACAACCCCAGCCTACTCATAAACATTTTTAAATTTAAGTTTTTTGTCTTATGCATCAAAAGGTACAATTATAAACCAGCCAAGTAACCAAATACTGCTATTCAGTTAATTCAGAAACAGACGTTGGACCCAAGAATCCCCAGAGTAGACTTTGGTATTCAATTGCTCTTTCCTTCAAATGTTATTTCTTCTATATTATATTAAAACTATTACTGGCAAATGCTTATCAGAAAAGTAGTATCTGTAGTAATAACTTGTTTTCTCTCTTTTAGTCTGTAGACGTTGACTGGCCACCTGCTCTCGATTACTAGCTTTCAGATTTGGAGATAAAGAGTAGGGTTTTCTTGGCATGATGTGGACATCTATGCAACATACCCTGTAAAAATGGCTGTTTACCCACCATAACGGTGTCTTGGAAACCATTTGGATCATGTTGATCTATTTTTAAATTTGTTATAACATCTCAGGATCTGTGTGTATATTTTGTGTTCAGTTGTTCTAAGAATGTCTTATGACTTTTCTCATTCTCTCTCTCACTCTCCCCAGTGAAACTATGAACAGTGAAACCATTCTTCTTCCTAATTCTTTCATTCAGAAAGGTGCACAAACAGGAAAAACTGTTAATTCAAGAAGCTGTAATTTCTTTCAGCAAGATTTCTTCTGCAGGAGACATGTCACCTTTAAAATCATGTTCTAAATTTTTAAATTATCTGAACAAAAGTTCTACTGGATTTATGCAACATAGTATCCTATAATATTCTAAGATATCAATGCAAATATGACATCATTAATATTTTTCCTGGGAGGCCTCAAGCAAGCTATTATCAACGGAAGTACTTTTGGGTATAATTTGTGACAAATCATAATGACCTCAAATTACTATTTTGACAATCTAAAATTATTAGTACATGTCCCCTGTGGAAGGAAAGTGAAACTTTAGGAATTGAGGCACACCATGGTAAGAGACTTTCACAGACCTTTTAAATAAAGAGAAACAAGTGCCTTTAATAACTACAAACCCAGGGTTAACAATTTGAAAAATTGAGATTACTAAAGGTAAACTGATACCATTTCACAGTTCTTCAATATATTATCCAATTTCAAACATTTTAATAAGGTAGATAGGATATTGCCTCTAATTTTTTAATTATGGAAACCAAAGAATAAAAGTTAAATAAATGACTTACCTAAAATTTTTACTTTGATATCCAACACTAGGGTCTTTCATAATTAAACCCTGTTAATCTATCACCTATTTTATGAAGGAGACATCTGAGAGTACCAATTAAATTCATGTAACCATAAGAACTGACTTTTGGAATTTAGGTACCAAATCAAGAAACTTACCAAAAAATGGCCCAAGTATATATCATATAGTCCCATATAATCATCATTTGTTAATAAGTTAATCATCAGACATGATACAGAGGAAAAATATTAAAACACCTAAAGAAAATGGATGGCTCATTAATAGTTTCAGAAAGGAAGCTCATTAAAATTTCAGATTTAAGTGTAATTTCCATCACCTGATTCAACAATTTGAGCTTGACTTGGACAGTATGACTGTTTCTTATCTCTATACTAAACAGTTCATTGATACCAAGATTCACTTTAGATATCAGGAAAATGGTTTTGACATGAAAAAAAGTAAGACTACCACTTTGAAACCATGTATTTACTCATATGTGAATAATAGTAAAAAAATTGTTTCACTATTCTCAATGCCAAAAAAAATGAGAAAAGGATCACAGAAATAAACTTTGATTAAAAAAAAGCATTTGTGTGGATGTTTCTCAGTTTCTGGGGAAATTTGGCTTCAAAAATTTAAATTTAGGGAACAGTCTTTTGCTAGTTACTTTTGGTTCAGTTTTGAATCCAGTGGATTGGCAATTTGGAAGAATCAAGAGCCTTCTTAACGAATTTAAATTAGGTTTCTGTTTCTTAAATTTGCAAAATTTCAAGCAGAATAAACATTAGCTGTAAATACTTACTCCATGTGTTCATATAATTTTGAGGCAAGTTGTTAAAAATTAATGTAGGTCTGTTAAGGCAGAACTGGGTACATGAAGTAATGAGAATATTATAGTTTCCATCTTGGCTTATATAAAATATTTTAAAATTAGTTATGATTTCATTCTTTAAATTTTATTTAAATTAGAAATCTTTTAAATAACATTTAAATGGGGCTTTGTTCTTCTTGATTTCTCTTTCCCATATATAGTTTGTGATTTATTTTAGGAAAACCATCAACTCTTAATACCTGGAAGAGTCAAGAAAAAATAGAATTCGTAAAATGAAAAATTTTCAAGTAAGATAACTGGTTACATTTGCAAGTTAAGTGAAGTAAATTCAGAAACTAAATTTCCACCTCATAAAAGAAAAAATTCTACTTTAGCAGATCTTTTCTTTTGTTGCTTTATTCTTTGATTTTTAAGTACACAAGTGAGATTTAATGTCTGAATTTTTAAAAATGGTGCTACTCATTTTATTATGAAACTTACAGTAGAGTAGCAAGAACAGAACAAAGGGCCTTCTTTTCTGAATCATTAAACCAGTTACACCTCTCAAACTCAAATATATTGATATATTATTCCTAGAAAGACATACTTAACCACAATACAAATACCCAAATCAGGAAGTTAACACTGCTGATTGCTATTGTCTAATCCAAAGACCCCATTCAAGTGCCACTATTTGTCACACCAGTATTCAAATTTTTTAAAAATTAATTTATTTTAATTAGGTATATATGACAGCAGATTATATTTTGATTCATTGTACACAGTTGCAGCACAACTTTTCATTTCTCTGGTTGTAAATGATGTAGCATCATACCATATGTGCAGTAATAAATATACCTAGGGTAGTGATGTGCAGTAATAAGTTTACCTAGAGTAGTGATGTCCATCTCATTCCACCATCTTTTCTGCTCCCATGCCCCCTCTTCCCATGCCCTCCCGGACCCCTCCTGTTATGGATCACCATCCACTTATCAGAACATTTGGCCTTTGGTTTTTGGGGATTGGCTTATACTTACTTAGCATGATATTCTTAAACTCCATCCATTTACCTGCAAATGCCATGATTTTATTCTCTTTTAATGCTGAGTAATAATGCATTATGTATATATACCACAGTTTCTTTATCCATTCATCTATTGAAGGGCATTTAGGTTGGTTCCACAGTGTAGCTATTGTGAATTGAGCTGCTATAAATGTTGACTGCATTACTATCACACTGGTATTTTTCAAGTGATCATACTGCTCTTAATGTCTCTACCAATCTGAAAGTTCCTTGACATTCATTATTTCAACAGTTTTGAAGACTTCAGGCCAGTTATTTTGTGGACTGTTTTATTTTGAATTTACCTCTTAAGATTCACATTATGTTTTTTGATAAGAAATCACAGAAGAGATATGTTGTTCTTATATTATCTAAGGTGTCAAACAGTTTTTATATATCTAGTTACTGATGGCTGGGCTTTGATCAATTGATTATGGTATTGTTCACCAAACTTTCACTTTTATAGTTACTTTTTTCCCTTTATAATTAAGTATCTTATAAAGAGATCATCAAATTTTCACTCATTAGTTTTAGCATCCATTGAAGATTTTCAATTGAATCAATAATTACCACACTGATTGCCAAATACTGATTTTCAAATTCCATCATTACTTGTACTATACATTTATTGGTTGGCATTTGCTTTCATTTATTTCTCTCACTGTGGGAACTTGTAGCTACCTTTTTTTCTTTTTCTTTCTTTTTTTTTTTTAAATGCTGGTGATTGGACTCAGAGCCTCACACATGCTAAGCAGGCACTCAAACAGATATACACTACCGTGTTCATTGCAGCATTTACAACAGCCAGTAAAAGGAATCCAGTATACCTCAATGAATAAAGAAAATGTGATACATCTACACAATGGAAGAGCATTCAGCCACAGAAAAGGTAGAAATCCTATCATTCATAACAACATGGCTGAACCTGGGGGACACTTAGATTAGATGGAATGTGTCAGGCACAGAAAAGGAAATAACACATGATCTCACTCACATGTGGGATCTGAAAAAGGTAAAACTCAGAGGATGGAAGTGGTTACTTGGGCTTAGGAGCAGCAGGGTTTGGAGAGATTTTGGTAAAAGGATAAAAATTTCAAGTCAATGTTTTTTTAAAAGTTTTAAAAAAGCTGTCCCAGAGACTTTGATGGAGACCCAGTTCCTCCCCTACCTCCTCCTCTTATTTTTCCCTCCTTCCTGGCCCCCACTTGAGAACAGAGAAGGCAGCCATCTGCAAGCCAGGAAGACAGCTCTCTTAGTATTCTACCAAATTCTAATTTCAAAGAATAGTTACAAATGCAAGAATATCTAGCTAGAGCATTTCATAAAAATGCCAAAAGTTTCCAAGCAACCAGATTACCTTTCCCTGTATGGAAAATGCTATAAATACTAAGAAAATATGATATTTTAAAGTCAAACGACAAAATTTTAGCAAGGGTTTTAGAATTTTTTCCATTTTATTATGAAGAAAAAAAATCAGTGTATACAAAGTTATTACAAAGATAAACATTCTGTACAATCAAAAGCATTTTAACAATTGAAAACAGTTGCATCAATAGCATATTCAAATGATTAAATATGAGTGTAAGAGAGAAAAGAAATATGTGCTTTTGTGATTGGGTAAATGGTAATGCCATTAAGAAAAGCAGAGAATGCAAGAGGAGACACCAGTTTATAAGGGCATTCAGGCACTTATCGAAAGCTGAAGCTGTGGGCACTAAGACGACTACACAGAGGAAAAACCAGCACCATCTGAAGACTAGGGATGGGGCTCTAAGGAAAAAACGGACCTCAGAGAGAAATCCTGTCCACCACAGAAATGCCAGAGGAGTATCCATAGCAGGAATGGTCAATAGGTAAGTTGTAAAAAGGATATGCAGAATAATGACTGATAAAAAGACATTAGATTTGACTAGGGGGTTAGTCTCTGGTCACATTTCCCAGAATATCACAGAAAATAGTAGGAGCTAAAGACAAATTGATACACAAGGAAAGACTGAAGTGAGGAAATGGAAAGGCAAACACTTTTGAAATCAAGAGGGAAGGAATATCAGGGTGGTAGGAAAGGTTTTTGCTATTTTGTTTTTTGGGGTCTTTATTTTTAGGCTGGAGAAGACACCTGCCATGTTTATACAAAGAAAAGAACTAAATGGTGATGTGAGGATACAGGAAATGGGATGGGAAGTAGAGAGGAAGAGGGATCCAGTGTAACAAATGGAGATTAGATAAGAAGAGTACCTTCTTCGCAAAACTAAGGTCAAAGTACAAACACATTTAGTAGAAGAAACTTGTAGCCAAATGCATTTTAAATTACAAATTCTATGATCAGTAAAAAGCACCTGAAAAATGAAAAATTGGAATACTCTAAACACAGATGTGGCAGGCAGTACCCTAATTCAGTTTATAATGGAAAAAGCTGCAAAACAACTCAATGCTTATTTGGTTAAAACTCACTGAACTAACAGTCAAGTATTTAAAATGATCAGTGCTAATTAATACACTAAAATACTGTACATTAAGATTTTGTATTTTGGGCTAGGGATGTGGCTCATGCGGTAGCGCGCCCGCCTGGTATGCGTGCGGCCCGGGTTCAATCCTCAGCACCACATACAAAGATGTTGTGTCCGCCAAAAACTAAAAAATAAATACTAAAATTCTCTCAAAAAAAAAAAAAGATACTGTATTTTTTTTTTAAATCACCACTTAACAATCACCATCTGGAGATACCCTGGGTTCGTATTCTGAACAGAAAAGAAATTTTACTTCTACTATTATGTGCTTATGATTTTTGAATTTATATCATATGACAAATATTTTCTTGTAAAATCAAAACTTGAGAAATATTAATTGTATTTATGGGTTTCTAATCTTTTTATTTTGCTTTCTGGACTATTCTGACTCTAATCTTATCTTGCTCTTCTGGCAATTTTCCAGTAATAGTCAACTGAGAATTTTATTTATATGTCATTCACACATACCCTATTTTATTTTGATGGAATTAATTTATGTAAATTTAAGGTTTGGTTGTACTTTGTACAAGTGAAATGATACCCATTTTCCAGATGGGAATATGTTCAATATTTAGGGTAGGTCCTAGCTATAAGATAAACTAGATCTTTAATACATTAATTACTTAGCATCATGGTAATTCCATCACAACTGAGATTAATGGCCAAATTCTGTCACCATTTTGCCATTGGAATTATTTTGCTTTTAAGCAATTTGGAATATCATTATTAACACTGGATACTTTATGTACAACAGACTACAGGGGAACAAGGATGTAAGGAAGGTTTGGGAGGCTACAGCTTTAATCCAGGCAAGCAATGAGGACAGCTAGAAATAGGGTGCTAACAATAGAAGATAAGGATGATTCCAAGGTTTGGGCCTGAGCAACCAGAAGCATGGCATTGCCATTTACTGAGTTGGGGAAGACTGAAGGAAAAGCAAGTCTGGGAGGGAAAATCAAGAACTCAGGTTTGGATATGTTGAGTTTGAGTTTTAATTAATTTATAGATAAAGCTGTTAAATAGGCAGTTATTGAGATCACAAGGAATAAAGATACCTAAGGAAAAAAGCAAGGTCCAAGGAAACTTCTTCCTCTTGAAAGTATGGGTGTAGAACTAAAATTGAAAGTCACTTTAAAGATATGGATGTAAATGTTATAAAAGGTAGAAACCCTCCCATACCTTGAAAGCTTACTTCAACTGCCTTCTCCAATTTAACATTTTAAAGAAGTTTTTAATGTACATATAAATTTAAGAAATGCCAAGAAGTCTCAGAAAACCCCATAGGGGTCACTTTTGACCCATGGGCATCAAAAATAATCAAGAATATATTTTTCCAATGACATAGTCATTACAGGTTTTACCTTATATTTGCTTGAAAGCAAATATTAGTTAATTCTTTTAAGAATACATTAATAATGTCATAAAAGAAATATAAACTTAAAAAAAATCATATGCAAAGGAGTCACTCAATTGTTCATTTTGCATTGTGCCAATGCTTGAATACTGACTACTTTGAACAAAATTATGATTGTTCGGATTAGTACCATTTGATGGTCCTGATTGATTTATCAGGTTGTTATCTGCACAACTGAAGTCGGATCGCTCAAATGCATTTGATTGTGAAACAAAAACAGTACTAGAACTGGTGCCTGCTGACATACTGGAAGAAGACATCTGATGGAGCTGTCTCAAGTCTCTTGGATCTAACACTGAATTACATGAGGGGTTTTCAAGATTCATGCTCACAAGTCTTGGATTATCAGTCTCCCCCATGCTATCACTGCTGGTTGTCATCATATTCACAGGGCAATTTGGCAGCATGTTGGTATCAGAAATACCATATAAGTCAGCTGGTGATATGGATGATGTTTCCATTCTGCCTATGTCATCAGTACTGTTATAAATGCAAGCATTAGAAGCATTTAAATCACCAACAGACATGTCCAGGAATGATGAGATACCTTGAGAATTAGCAGAAAGTGTCCCTGTTGAAAAACTACTCAGTGGATTTGTATTGACTGAACGTGAGGTAGGATGGGCCATTGATGACCAACTTGAAGGAGGCTGAGGCACCATTGAAGGTATGGCTGAAGCATGATGTGACAATCCACTGGAGATGGATACAGATGAGGAATAGTAGGATTCTCCTTGACTAGAAACTCCTGAAGATCTGGACATTTCTGACAAAACTGTACCATGAGAAAACAAGTTTGATTCTGTGGGGGGAAAATGTATTTAACAAAATTAAAATGAACAAAGTTATAAAAATCATTATTCCAAAAATTAAAATTTAAAAAATATATTCTTAAAGAGAAATTTCAAGAGAACTGATTTAACATTTTAAATGTTTTTCAAAGCACTAAAATTATTATACAAGTCCAAAACTGAATTTTAAAGTTATTTTGGGATATATAATTTCAGTCCAGTTTTTGAGGCCTTATACATGTATCTTTTTTAAGTGAAAGATAAATATTGGAATTTCAATTAACAGGAATTAAACAGCCAAATCATTTCATACTCTCACTTTTAGGAGAAAATGGAGGGACAGAGAAAGCATTCATTAGGGATGGTTGAAAACTATATATAACTTGTAAGATACATTAAGGTGTGACCCCAAAGTATTACAAAATCCCCAGTCAGAAAAAAATTCTGTATTTATTTATGTATTATATAAATGCTGTATATGCTAAACCAGGAAAGGTGCTAATATAAGTATACTATGTATACAACCAGAAATATGAAAAATTGAGCTCTGTATATATAATAAGAATTGTGATACATTCAGCTGTTATATATAAATAAAAATAAATAATTTTTAAAAAAAAGATGTAAGAGAAGGAGCTGGGGTTGTGGCTCAGCAGTAGAGTGCTCACCTAGCGCGTGCAAGGCACTGGGTTTGATCCTCAGCACCATATAAAAATAAATAAATAAAATAAAGGTATTGTGTCCAACTACAACTAAAAAATATTAAAAAAAGATAAGAGAAATTCTGATTAACCATTGGCTGAATTATATAAACCAAGGAGTTGTCAAATTTTTTTTCTCTAAAGGGCCAGATAGCATTTTATTTTATGCTTTGTGAGCTACATAACCTCTGCTAAAAATCATCCAATTTCTGTTGTAGTTTTAAAAAAAAAAATAGAAAAGGCAACTGCAGCTGGAGATGTTATCTCAGTGATAGATCACTTGCCTGGCATACGTGAGGCCCTGGGTTTGATGTTTAGTACTGGCAGGGTGGAGAATGGGAGGTAGCCAGAGATGATAAGTCATCAACTGAGCATGGCTATATTCCAATAAAACTTTACTTATAAGAAAGGTGACTAGCCAGACCTAAACCATTTCTTCCATGACACACTATAATTAGGAAAATTACTACTGTACAAACAAAATATAGTTTTTCAAACATAATTAGTTTCCAACACAATCTACAGAAGCAGAACTAAATTATCCAATGTTGAAATCTTGAAAAAATTTATAGGAGAGGAAAATATCAAAGAAAGGCTTATTCTTAAAAATGGAATTCCACTACATTGTGCAAGGAATACTCCACAGGGGATAAAATACCTTTTTTGATGAATCTTCCTTCTTCGATTGACTCTACCGGACCAGATCTTGGTCTCTCAGGAAAATTCACTGCTATGATAAAGTTTTTCCATTATTAAATGCAATTTGAAAAAATAATTTATCAATTAAAACTTGAAAAACTGAATAAAGCAAATAACAAGATCTATTTAAATATGAATCATACAAAATATTCTTACCACAATCCTGCCATAGTTTCTGGAACAGTAGAGTTGTTTTTTGTTTCTTTGATTTATTGCCATAAGTATCTGATTAAAAAGAAACCAGGAAAGTAGGTGAATCATCAAGGAATTATATTTCCTCTCCATTAATAAACAAAAAGCTTTAAATAGACGTACATTTTACATCTGTTACATCTAGATGTACATCTGGATTTAATAAGTACATTATAATACCTGTAAGTCCATATCAACTAACAACAGGTCTGATAAGGATCAAAATAGCAAACACTTTCTAAGTGGTGAATTTTCCATCTATAAAAAGGGCATACTAAGAACAAAAATAGATACTCCAAAATCAAAAATAATTTGTTTGTCTTGGTACTGGGGCTTCAACCCATGGGCTCTTTACCACTGAGCTACATCCCAAGTCCTTTTTTTGGTTTGTGTGTGTGTACAGGGAATTGAAATCAGGGGCACTTTACCACTGAGCCATATCCCCAGCAATTTTTCTTATATCTTGAGACAGGGTCTCACTAAGTTACTTAAATTGTTGAGGCTGGGTTCAAACTTGCCTCAGGCTCCCCAGTCACTGGGATTGTAGGTGGGGACCACCATGCCTGGCTAAAACAGAAATGATGATAGTTTAGATGATCTGAAATTATTTCAGATTAATCAAACCTTCCTAAGAAAGAGATGCAAAGAGCATAAGGAAAAAATGAAAACGTTCAGAAAACATATATAAATTATGAATATATATAATGACTAAATGTATCTTACCATGTAGCAGGATCAACATTAAGACATATATAAAGCAATACCACACCAAAGTATCATACCTTTTTCATCTGGCAGATACCTAAAATCCATAGATTCACTAACTTCCTGGTCAGAGGGTCTCCGCAGCTGCATTTTTACTGTTACTGGTTCTGTTATAGCTTTACAATATGGAGGAGTCTTGAAAACAATGGCTACTTGACGGTGTACATCAGCTTGTGAAAAGTTACCCTTTGCTTCCCAATCATTCAACACAAAACGAACTTCTATGTCATCTAATTAATAAGAAACCAAATGAATAACAACAATGAAAAAACAAAGTAAATTTTATCTATTAATTTAAAATACATTCTGAATTCAATGAAACAAAATAAGTAAATACCTTTCTGAACTTTGTCACAAAGTAGAAATATTTCATCTCCTCCCCTGACACTTCCACAGTTCTTGTTTACACGACAAATCCTTAATTCTGCAGTATTTGGGGCACCTAAATATAAAGGATTTTTAAAAAATGTGTCTCTACCTTAATATTACATATTATTCTGTTGTAAGGGGAAGGATTTGAGGGAAATCATTTACAAAATAGATAAAAGTTTGTATGTACAGATAGATGACAATAAATACATTAACCATTCACACCTGTCCTTTTCTTTTTTTTAAATTTTTATTATTGGTTGTTCAAAACATTACATAGTTCTTGACATATCATATTTTACACATTTGATTCAAGTGGGTTATGAACTCCCATTTTTACCCCGTATACAGATTGCAGAGTCACATCGGTTAGTGTATGTTATATTCTGCTGTCTTTCCTATCCTCTACTATCCCGGCTCCCCTCCCCTCCCATCTTCTCTCTCTACCCCATCTACTGTAATTCATTTCTCCCCCTTGTTTATTTCCCCCTTTCCCCTCACTTCCTCTTGAATGTAATTTTGTATAACAATGAGGGTCTCCTTCCATTTCCCTGCAATTACCCTTCTCTCTCCCTTTCCCTCCCACCTCTTGTCCCTGTTTAATGTTAATCTTCTCATGCTCTTCCTCCCTACTCTGTTCTTAGTTGCTCTCCTTATACCAAAGAAGACATTTGGCTTTTGTTTTTTAGGGATTGGCCAGCTTCACTTAGCATAATCTGCTCTAATGCCATCCATTTCCCTGCAAATTCCATGACTTTGTCATTTTTTAGTGCAGAGTAATACTCCATTGTGTATAAATGCCACATTTTTTTTTATCCATTCATCTACTGAAGGGCATCTAGGTTGGTTCCACAGACTAGCTATTGTGAATTGTGTTTCTTTTTAGCTGCTTTAAATAATCTGGTTTAGAGCCAAATGATTCATTTCTAGGCAATGACATTTTCTCTAAATAAATCTCCCTGCTTCTAAATTCTGATTCTTCCAATATATCCTACATACTGTTACCAGATTAATTTTTTTTTCTGGTACTGGGCATTGAACCCATAGGTGCTTTACCACTGAGCTATATCCCTAGTCCCCTTTATTTTTTATCTTGAGACAGAGTCTTGCTGGATGCTGAGAGTCTTGTTAAGTTGCTAAGATTATAGGTGTGTGCCACTGTGCCAGCTAGATTAATCTTAAATCTCATCCATGTCCCTAGGGAAATACAATTTCCGTGTTTTCTTTTATGTGGACAATATGACTAAATAGTTCTTGCTGACATTCACTGCTCTGTATGAGAAGGATACTATTATCTACGTTTACAGCCCTAGGTTTCACTAACCTACAAGCAAAACAGGTATAATAAGACACCATTGGTAAATAAATATTTTGTGTGTGTGTGCAGCTAAAATATTTGACGGCAGCATCAGTCTTTTCAAATGATAAATTTCTGTATCTTTTGTTCTAGCATCTGTCAACATTCTACTTCTGAAAATTTACACCAGAGTAATATTTATACCAGATATTCACATATAAGGATACTTATCACAATTAAATTTGTTAGGGCAAAAGGAAAACTATGAGAAGGAAAGAAAAACCCAAATGTCCCATGAAAGGATAATGATTTAATAAAATTACAATATAGGGGGCTAGGGCTATAGCTCAGTGGTAGAGCACACGCCTCACACATGTGAGGTTCGATCCTCAGCACCACATAAAAATAATAAAGATAAAAAATTACAATATAGGCATGTCATGAAATATGCAGTTATTGAAAGAATAATGTAACCAAGAGGAAAAGAGGTTCAAGATAAATTACTAAGAAATTAAGTTTTTAGAAAGATCAGTGATGATATTTTTAAACTATATTGTGTATATGACTGATGATGATATATTTGTTGGTATAAAGAAAAAACTGGTAAAATATGTGCTTGAGGACAGTGATTATCTTTGGAGGATAAAATTGCAGGAGATTTACTCTGTGTATTTTATAGTATTTGAATTTTTCTTATGATGAATATACTGTTTTCCCAAATACAAAAAATTTTTAATAATTAAACTAGTCTTTAAAAAAAAAAAACAAGCTAAGACTACAAATACAAGGAAATAAAGCACTTACGGTTGTCATAAATTGGGTTAGAGACAACAGGAGGAAGAGCAGTTGTCAAATTACCAAGTTCATCAGGGAGGAAAACTTGAAAACACAGTCTCACCACATTGAGATCACAATCTTCAATATCAAGCAGCTGTTGTTCAGGGACTGAACAAGTATAAACATATTTTTTTAAATGCAGAATAGTCACACAGAGCTAAAATCCCCCATCCATTATATCCAATAAGCTTGAATAGCAACCAAATCTGTACTAACAAAAACAGAATGTACTCAATCTCAAGAATGCCTTTTATTATTATCAAGTAGTCACTATCTAACAGTATTTGATAAATTATAGCCTTTTTAGGAAGTAACTATTCTAGTAAGCTGACACTTAGAATAGAACCCCAAAATGAAATTAATAACAATTTGATTTTTTTAAATGGATGCAAGTTATACATAACAGAGAAGAGATATTCATTCAACAAATCTGTATTTGGTTTAGTTTAAGTTATCTTCTAAATCTTCCAGGAATTATTCCCCCAGTTTTACAGATGAGAGCTGATTTTAAAGAGACAAAATTATTTGTCCAAAGTTGTACAGCTAGGAAAACTTTGGAAGGGTGGGAATCTGAACCCAGGCCATTGACTCCAGAGCTTATGCTTCTAAAAATTAAACTCTACTAGAAAATTTTACTTACAGTCCACATGAAAATGACATACACACAGTAATATCTACTAAAATTGAGATCTACATTTTAGGGATGAAGTGCCAAGAAGATACCAAATGATATAAGATAGCTAGTTTCTATGAAATACTTCATTTGCTCAAAAACAAAAAACCCTACAGTAGGAAAATTTTGCAGTTCTGAAAAAAATAAAATAAAAACTCATGACAAAATAAAATGTAAGAACAGTTTTTTATATTGATGTTTGAAAAGAAACCCAGTTCCAACAAAAAAATATTACTGCATTTTCAAAGAATACCATAAGCTATAACAAATCATAAACAATTCAGCTATGTTTTTAAATGTTTAAATATATATATTAAATTTTACAAATTTTATATTTTAACACTTATTTTATAAAATATTAAAATGTAAAATACTAAGTTTGAAAAAACAGTTAACCAAATTCCTTAGTACTATAGGCAATAACTAATAAAAACAGTTTTATACTGTTTTATTTGTACTCATACAGTCTCAGTAATTATCACAACATTTAAATTTGTCTCAATATCATCATTCTCAAGCTAGAGTCTTATAGACTCTAACATTTGAGTCTATAAGAACACAGTTGTATAATAAAAAGTCAAAATGCTGTGATGCCAACACATGTATTATAGTAGCACACTTTTCTGGCATCTTAATTAAGGAGGCAATAAGAGGTTTCCTTCTTCAAAACCAAGTTTTATAGCATTGTAAAATTGGAGTTCAAGATCTCACTGTCTCTCAGTTTCAAAGATGAGTAATCAATACACACACACACACACACACACACACACGCACATAATGAGTAGCTAGGTGCTCCTGACAAGTTTAAAAACAAATCTATACGAATGGATAAATAAACTATGGCATAACCATGCAATGCAGTAATGCTCAGCAATAAAAAGGAACCAACTACGGATTTTTGCCCCAACTTGGATATATTTCAAAAACACCACGCTGAGCAAGAAGAACCAGACAAGAAAGAGCATAGACTTCATGGTTCAATTTGCATGAAACTGTAGAAATAAAAGTAGAGAAATAAAATCTCTTTCTTACTGTGAATCACAAAGAAGAAAACATTGAACTAAATGTGCTTTTAAAATGCAGATTCCCAGTACCCACACCAGACCCAGAAATGTGGTCTTGAATCTACATTTTATTTTTTAAAATTTATTTATTTATTCTAATTTGTTATACATGACAGCAGAATGCACTTTAATTCATAGTATACATTTACAGCACAATTTTTCATGTCTCTGGGTGTACACAAAGTAGAGTCATACCATTTGTGTCTTCATACATGTACCTAGGGTAATGATGTCCATCTCATTCCACCATCTTTCCTACCCCCTTGCCACCTCCTTTCTGCTCCTTCCTCTTTGCCCTGCTCCCTCTCCTTTGCCCTATCTATAAAGTTCCTCCATTCCTCCTATGCTCCCCGCTACCCCCATTATGGATCAGCATCTACATATTAGAGAAAATATTTGGCCTTTGGTTTTTTGGAACTAGCTAACTTCACTTAGCATGATATTCTCCAACTCCATCCATTTACCTGCAAATGCCATGATTTTATTCTCTTTTAATGCTGAGTAATATTCCATTGTGTACATATACCACAGTTTCTTTATTCATTCATCCACTGAAGGGCATCTAGGTTGGTTCCACATTGTGGAATTGTGCTGCTTTTGTGAATTGTGCTGCTATAAACATTGATGTGGCTGTGTCACTGTAGTATGCTGTTTTTAAGTCCTTTGTGTATAAACTGAGGAGTGGGATAGCTGGGTCAAATGATGATTCCATGGAATCTGTATTTTAAACAAGTACTATTCCTGTGAATATTCAAGTTGAAAACCACTGCAGAAGTGGCACTGAAGGATGATTAGCAGAGTTCTGAAATGATCATAGTGATATTAGGAGGATCTTTTGGATGTTTAGAGGGATATCAAGGATAAAAGTGAGAATGCAAGTTCAGAGGCTGTCAACAACTGTCAAGATTAAAAACGATGTAAGCTTACATTCCTACAATGTCAGTGAAAAGACTGGAGACGCTGGACTGAGATGGTCAAGGTGAATAAACAAATAGTTTTTCTGGAATTGTTAAGGGTTCATGAAGAAAAGCAGTTGACGAGAAGATAGAAAAGATGTCAGAGCTTTATGTAGGTGACTTTGAATGTAGGGGCCATTTAATTTTTAAACTATATAAGAAGCCATTATAAGATTTATGTCATAGTATTATTCTAAAGACCTGTGATTTGATTGGGGGAAAACTGCTACAACTCAAATTATGAAATGATGAGTTCCTAAACAAGGGAAGTAGCAAAAGGGCTGGAGGAAAGAATGGATGTTAAAACAAAAAGTAGCTGGGGCTATAGCTTAGAAGTAGAGCACTTGCCCATCATGTGCAATGCCCTGGGTTAGATCCCTAGCACCACATAAACAAAAAACAATCTAAACAACAGAAAACATAAATACTGTGAAAGACCAACTGCAGGATTATTCCTTTTCCAAATCTTGTTTGACCATAAATCTTGGAGCCAGGCTACCTATATTCAAATTTTGCCTTTACCACTCATTATTTATATGACCTGGAGCAAATTAGTTTTTCTATGCATCCATTTTCTTGTTTACGCAAAGGAGAGATAAATAACACCTACCTCATAGGTTGTCACAAGAATTAGATGAAGTAAAATATGTAAAGCACTTACTATATAACAGGAATTACCTTAAGCATTATCTAATGTTGTTAATATAATGCCTGGTTCTGGACTGTCAACAAACAAATGAAAACCTTCCACAGAAGCAGCAGATAAATTTCTGCATGATTTGGGACAGTTATATGACCAAAGCTTTAGTTTTCTCTTCTATAAAGCAGTGTTGCTTTAATGATTCAATAAAACAGTGTACATAAAGCTCATGACATTTATTTCCTGACATACAAAAAGGCCTTAATACATGACAGCTATTAACAATCTCCCTGTTTTATACTGCATCTAGACTTGAATGGCCTCTTTAATTTAAAAATCTGTTTTTTTAATTTGACATTGAATTGAAGCTTTAAGTGAGCATACTCTTGACCCATATATTTACCAGTTGTGAAAATTTTATGCTAAGGAAATATTCACACAAGAGCTCAAAGTGCCTATTTGATGGAGTTTCTAAGTGAAATGAAAATAACCTAGAAGTTCATTACAATTACTAGGTAAACAAATTAAGTCCATTCAAACAAAAGAATAATCTGTTAAAAAAATAGATCTGTAAGTATTGACAAGATGTTTAAGATATAATCTTGTGTAGAAAAAACTAAAGCTGTAGAATATGAAGCACAGAATGACTCCCTTTACATAAAATTGTACATCTTTTTATGCCTATACATGTATAAAGGAAATTCTAAAAAAATATACAACAAACTTAATAGTAGCCTTCTCTGGCAAGTGAGACAAAAGGAGAGGTAGGGGATTTTGCTTTCACCTTTATACTAAATAGTATGAAAATTTAAGACCTAGAAAAAAAGAAATGCACAGGCTGGGCTGTGGCTCAGTGGTAGAGCGCTTGCCTATTATGTGCGAGGCATTGAGTTTGATCCCTGGCACACATAAAAATAAATAAATAAAATAAAGGTATTGTGTCCATGTACATCTAAAAAAAATATTAAAAACAAACAAACAACAACAAAAGAGATGCACATCCTATGGTCCATAAAAACAGTACTTGTCTGTAAGCACATTCCTTAAATTATCATTATTTCCTTTAAATTATTTTTACACATTCAGGAAAAACAAACCAACAATATAGGTATGTCTTAAATATGACAAATATATCTATTTATCATAAATTGTATAGTCATTCAATTCCTGACATGCCTATTTAAGTAGCTGCAGAACATGTTAGAAGGAAGAATACCATTATTATAGAAACCGATATCTAGTTCAAAACCCATTTACCCATTCAAACAATATAGAGTGCTAAAAAGTACCAGGAGCCACAACAGGATAATGCTATAAGTATAAATGCTTAATAAATGCTATCTAAATAAAATCCACTGAATAGTAAATATGTAGGAATATAAACAAATATACTATGAAAATGTCTTGTGGGATTTTCCCATTTATGTACTACTACTTCTACGCTTGGGAATAAGTTTTGCTGTGGTCTATGCTTATGAATTAAATGCACTCCAATATCTTATAACCCTACTATACCTCCAATACCTTACCTACTAACATTCACAATGTATATTGTCTGTTGGAAGAGTGGCATAAGGAAGGCCACATTTAAAGAGAACCAGTTTTCTTACAGAAAAAAAATTACATTCTCCACTGATAATTGAAATGAAACTTACCATTGAAAGGATTGATTCCTGAACTTATTCTTGAAATAATGGCTTCCTTTACTTCTTTTTTCTTAACACATCGGATACCCAAATTTTGAAAACTAGGAGGAAAAGAATAAACTTTCAAAACTGCATTCTAGTTAACAACAACAAAAAAAAAAAACTATAGAAACCAAGCATATATCCCACACTGAGGAGACATTATTTTGTTGGTTGGAGATATTAAAGCATGAATTGTATTTCTAATTGCTATGATAAAATTGGGAGAATTTTTTTTTTAAAAGACAGAGTGAGAGATGGGGAGAGAGAAAAAGAGAATTTTTAATATTTATTTTTTAGTTATCAGCAGACACAACATCTTTGTTTTGTATGTGGTGCTGAGGATCGAACCCGGGCCGCACACATGCAGGTGAGCGCGCTACCGCTTGAGCCACATCCCCAGCCGAAAAATGGGAGAATTTTGAAAAGTGGTGTTATATTTCTAAAAGAACTGCTACAAGAAAAATGTACATATAGAATTATAGCATTTTTATATATTATAATTTATACCTTACCAATATGCCTATGTCAAATTTACCAAAGTAGACACAGATTAACGGGAAAGGAACACCAAAAAGCAAAATGTCGCCTCCCAAATTCATGATCAAATCAGTAAAATCTACGTATTTGATCATATAAAGGAAAAGGTATAAAAAGATGCTCACAGCCTCAAGTCCACAGGTGTGTTTGTTTTAGATGTAGGAATGTTGTCTACAATTAAAATCAAGTAACTGCATATAAACATTGGAAATTCTGAATTCTCTTTAATATTTTAGAGGTTTGGTAATGCAAGTTGGCACAGAAACAACTGGTAGGGGCTGAGCATCGGGGACCCCATTGATGCAGTTTGCTGTAATGCCTACTAGTCCTCTTAAACACAATCAGCTCTATTCATTTATGCTGGCTGCACAGCCCTGCCAGAGATCTGATTTTTGACTTCCACAGCCAATAGCAGTAGAATATGTTTTGTGCCATATTACATGATGTTACTGTAAGAAAGTATTGAAAAAAAAAGTATTAAAATGTATTTTATTAGAAAGAGGTTTAATACTAACAACAATATTTAACAAAAGTTTCAAAATGTCATTTATGGAAAACTTCTCAATAGCTACAAATATTACTAATTTGCATATGTGTAGTACAGATGATGGTCAGGGGAACTCCCCCACCACCACTCAGTCATACTTGTTCCCGCATGGAAAAACCATGACATCATTAAAGTTGGGTGGGTGTGAATAAGGAAGCAAAACTCAATTATAGTAACATTACCATTTGTTCAAACTTCATACGACACTTGCAACCAGAGGCTGCCTTGTTTTTCTCTCTCCCCATGCTTCTATTGTCTCATGTTCATGCTCTGCATATTCAGACTTCTGACTGTTAAAATCTAAAATATCTTTGGCATTTTCTTCCTCTACTTCCAATACTAAAACATAAGTCATGAATTCTCAATCCTTTCTTAAAATTCTATAATTACAATCCTCTTCCTCAAAAGTAGTCCTTTACTGTGAAATATTTTTTGTTTGATTCTTAATTTTTCATTGACAAAAGATCTTTAAGAATTCTTCATACTTTTATACTACATGATTTTGTTTCATCTGAATAATGATTGCTAAGAATATTAGAAGTAATGAGGATTTTTGAAATTCTGAAGGTTGAGGGTGTAGCTCAGTGGTAGAGCACTTTCTACATTTGTGTAAGGCCCTGAATCTAATCCCCAGCATGGCAAAAGAATAAGAAAAGAAAATTTCTGATACGCAGAAACCAAAGATTATAAAGATTATATAAATCAATTATTAATTCGTTCATTCACATTCAACAAGTTTTGAAGTTCCCACTATCCCTTAAAAATTCTGGAAAGTAATGAGGACATACAATCCTCCCTTCATGGAGTTTATAGTTGCATACAAGAGTTGGCAAACTATAACTCCTGGCCATATCCAGCATACTGCCTGGTTTTGTAAATTAAGTTTATAACAGAACAGTCGTACTCATGAATTTCAAGCCGAAACAGCAGAGTTCAGTAATTGCAACACAGACCCTAGAGCCTGCAAAGCCTAAAATCTTTACTATCTAGCTTTTTACAGAAAAAGTCTGCTAACCTCTACTCTAGATAATCTGATAGCTATTAAATAATCACACAAAAAATGCTAAACTGAAATCATGACAAGGAGATATACATGATTTATGGAAGCCTATGATGGGAGAGTCAACCAATTCAGGGTGGACACAGGCCCCCTGTAAGGAAGTGATTCTTAATATGAATAGAACTGAACTAAGGGAAGAGGAGAGGAAAGAGACTTCCATGCAATGGCCCCGACAGAAGAACCTTGTGAGCAGAAGAAACTAAAGGAAGGCTTTTGTGATGAAAGCGTAGAGATCAGGCAGAGGAAGCACAATTCAACAGAAGGCTAGAACAAGTGGACCATGGGGGCTGGTAGGCCACAGAAGGAATGTTTTCCCTATTCCAAGAGCCACAGAAAGCCATTAAAATGTCTTAAGCAGGGAAATATTCAATTTGTATTTTAAAAGATATCTCTGGCTAAAATGAAGGAAAACTAAGGGGAGGAGATCAAAAAAAGAGCTGATGCAAGACCACCAGATTTTGATTTTGAAAATCAAAATAATGCCACCAATGGTCACCAGGGTTAAGGCTATCCCAGCAACTCCAATTTAAAACTGTGGAGGTAGTATGGTTTTCATGGGAGTTCACTAGGTGACATGGATCGATTCAAGAGCTATTTAGGAGGTATCTTAATGATTCACACACGTGTGAGGGGTCTATGTTTGGGGGTTTTACAGAAACCACTAAGACAAGGTACTGTGAAAGGAGAACAATTTTGAGGGAAAAGAGCTGTGATCATGGTTAAGATCATGGTTTGTGGCATATTCTATTAGGGGTCTTTTTGAGACATTTAAAAGAACAATAAGAGCAATCAGACTAAATACCACTCCCTAGTGAAAAGAACTAGGAATCCTTGGAAAAAAATGATGATACAAGGTCTGAATCAAGAAAAGTTCAAGTCTTGAACACATTGTTGTATCAGAAAGTGAAGAAGTGTATGAAGAAACATGGGGACATATTGAAAGGATATAGGAGACAGTATGAAAGGTTTGTTTTGATCAAATCTGGGTCAATTTGAAAATCAAAATAATGCCACCAATGGTCTATAATATCATGATTGTAAGAATATAAGTTGACAGTGACAATTTTTAAATGGGGAAGGGAAAGAAGGAAAGATCCTTTCTTTACAATAGAATGCCAATTAATATCACCAAGAATAGAAAAAACTGAGATCACCTGTGTCCTGAAGGGATCACCTCTGTAGATTTCTTGCCCAGTGTTTCATGAAACATGTTATGTTTCTCATGTTAAATATAATCCTAAATATAATGAGTAATCCTTAATGGGATCCTGGATTGGGGATAAAGACTGGGCAACCACAAAGGTCATTACTGGGATAAATGAAGTAATCCAAAAATTTAACTGCTACAATAAGAAAGAAAGAATGGCCAGAAAAGAAGGAAGTAAAATACGTTTGTTCTCATAGAAATTAAGAAAAGAGAATACTTCCAGACAGGAGAGGTAAGGTTCAAAATGCTATTGGGATGTCAAATAATACAGACAGGATTTATTTCTTGGAAAGTGTATATTACCAAACATTTTGTGTTTTGTGTTGTTATTATTAATAAGAGGATGCATTTTCTGAACAGTTATTATCAATATATAAGGAAACTGACTAATATTTCTGTTGTCATTAGTTTCATTTTCCCCCAAGAGCAATACATGCTCATCACAAAAATGAACAAGTTAGGAAAAAAGAAACCTCACAATTCTACCCATCCAAAAACAACCACTATTAATACCTTAGCATATACACTACCATGTATATGTATAAACTTTTTAAACAAAAATAAGATTATTCTTCATATCTTGTTTTAAAACATATCTTGTTTTAAAATCTATTTTTTTTATCTAGCTTATTATGAATCTCTTTATTTATCAACAGACATATTTGCAATGTTAGTTTTATGACTATTCAGAAGTATACTAAGTGAATGTACCACTTTATTTAACTTGTATCCTTTCTTATTTATAACTTTTTGCCATTACAAAGTTACAGTAAACATCATTAAATGTCTGAAAATGCTTAATAGTTTCCTGGGAATAAATTCCTAGAAGTAGAATTGCTGGCTCAAGGTGCTTTCATAGTTTTTAGGCTTTTGCTATGTAGCTGTTAAATTGCCTATCAGAAAGCTTTCATTAACTTATACTAACTTACTAAACAGGCTCATCTTCTGGTAGCCTCACCAACATATGAACTTATTACATAATTTTTTTATCTTAGAACTTTTGTTGTATGTTAATTTTGTAATCTGCCACTTTCTTAATAAATTCTTGTGGGGAGCCATTCTCACACGTGACTGGGTGACTCCCGGTTTGGGTCTGAGGCGTTCTGGCTGTGTCCGAACTTTCCCGGCCCTCTCCTGATGAGAGAACCCGTCCATGTGTGAGTGTGACTGACCACTGACCCTGACCTTGGAGTGCGGCCCCCGCCCTCAACCTTCATTGGATGGAATTCTCCCCTGAATTTTTTGTTCCCCAATAAAAGGCTACTCCCTGGCGTGCTCTCTCTCTCCTGCTAGCCCTGAGTAATCCTTGCTGCCCTGCCGGGTGGTTAGAAGTGGGAACCAGAGAGGGGAGCCCTCTCGGACCTCGCAATAGAAAAAAGGTAACTGAGTCTGTGTGTTTTAGTTTGATCTCCGCTAGCTAACTTTTATGCCAAAAACCTCATTAATGAAACCATTGAGCTGGCCGCATGGTGGAAATTCTAGTTTTCCAACTTATTTTCTCATATGTGGCATTTTTAAAAAAGTTAACTACATGAAAAAATAGAATAAAAATTTCAGGAATTGTTCAAACTGAGAAAGAAAATCACAACATAAAGTTTGTTTTTACCTTTTTTTTATTTCTTAAATTTCTTTTTTTTTTTATTGTTGGTCGTTCAAAACATTACACAGCTCTTAATACATCATATTTCTTTGTTTTTACCTTTACTGATAAAAAAAAATATTCATGCTAACCATCATGTGATGTGCTGTGTGTTCTAATGAAGAATGAAAATCTAGTTCTAACGCAAATAGTAAGAAAATTTAAGTATACACATAGTAAATAGTATGACAAATTAATTTATTCTGCTAAAAAGTAACAGATGATCATGGACAGGAAACAGAACATTCTATACTTGTCCTATTCCTAAAGATGTTTTTGACTATCGGCTGGGGCTGTAGCTCAGTGGCAGAGAGCTTGCCTAGCATGCATAGGTTCTAGGTTTGATCCTGCCACTCTGTTTTAAAATAAAGGCATTCTGTCCATCTACAATTACAAAAATATATATATTAAAAAAAAGATGTTTGTGACTATGTACTTACAATAAAGGCCTGCGTTCTTGACCAAATTCTGCTTCATAGTAGCCATCTCGGCAGTCTTTTCCAACTAAATCATGAGGATGAGGTTTATAGGGGTCATTTTTTGTAACTAATGTAATTCTTACTTTTCCTTTTCCATAGTAGTTCATAATCTGGAAAAAGGGGGGATTAAATATATGATTCATAAATATATTTTATTAAGAACTGATTTACTAAATTGATAGTTCAATTTATATAATGTAATTAGCTCTAAATAAATAAAATTCAACTGACCAGAAACTGCAGTAGAGATGAAACTTTCCAGAGAATACCAGTAGGAAAGAACTTACCTCTCAGCTGCTGGACATATTATTTTCTGCCCTAATTTCAACTGATCATATCATCTGATTATTTATTTCTTTTTAAAACAAGTAATATTATACTTTAATTTTTATCACAGAGCATGAGGAAGAACTAAAATGTTAGAACACTAAATCCTTTATCTTAGATGTACTATCATACCATAAATACCCCTTGAAAATATATAGTTAAACCACACTCAAAATAATAGCACATAAATATAATTTTACTTAACATGCAAGATTTAATTTTACAAAATAACCGTTAATCAGTTATATAAAATAATATAAACAAATCTCAAGTGTTCCCTGTGTAATAAGCAGTAAATCAAGCTGAGTTTAATAAGATGAAATCTCACTCAAATCTGGAACATTCCCAGTACAAAGGAGAGTAAGCATGGGAGAGGCAGGAGGACACTATGAGATGGAGAGAAACTAATGTTTACTTTCAAAGCTAGCAAATTTGCACGAATGAGCAGGGAATAAAAAAACCAACATACCCTAAGGGAGCAAGGTAGTTAAGTAGACTGAGTGGTGTACCAGGTAGAGGGCACTAAAATCTATAAATCTGAATTTAAACATAATTTAAACAGAAACCATGAAGTATATGTTGCCTTTCTGGGTGGAAGAGAGGTAACCACTCAAGACTCTAGGACAGGTTTACAGTAGATAGAACTCAAGCTGGAAAGTGTTTAGGACCTTCTGGAATGGTAAGAATACAGATCATAGAAATATTTTAGAGACATAATAAATAAATAGAATTATGGAGAAGAAAAAATTGACTCAAGGGATTGGAAAATAAAATTTTTAAAATTTACTTATTATGTTTTACCTTTAACATTTAAATAAAAGGATTTGGATAAACCAAATCCATACTGTACCAAAAATGTGACTTAAAATTAGAAAGTTGATACAGTTAGATAGGAGCAAGAAGCTCTGGTATAATATTGCACAGTATAGTGATTAGATATAACAATAGCGTACTATATATTTTAAAAGCTAGAAAAGGGCTAGGGATACAGCTCAGCAGTTAGTAGAGTGCTTGCCTTGCATGCACAAGGCCCTGAATTCAATCATCAGCACATACCAAGAAAAAAAAAAGCTAGAAGAAAGGAGTTTGAATATTTCACCATATAGACATGGTAAATGTTTGAGGAGATAAGTATGTTTAACATTATTTAAAGTTCATATAGTGCATACATATATCAAACATTACATGGTATGCCATTCATATATATAATTTTTATGTTTTTATGTATTAGTTAAATAAATGAAAATAGGAATTTGGAATTCAATACAAAATGTTGGCATTACCTTATTCTATAATTTAACAATTCTCTTTAAATTCAACAGAATAAACTCTGTAAGTAATGCAGTTATAAAATAGTGAATTAAGCTGGGCACAGTGGTGCATGCCTGATATCCTAGCAGCTCAGGAGGCTGAGGCAGAAGAATTACGAATTCAAAGCCAGACTCAGCAAAAGCTAGGCGCTAAGCTAAGCTACGCAGTGAAACCTTGTCTCTAAATAGAATACAAAATAGGGCTGGGGATGTGGCTCAGTGGTTGAGTGCCCCTGAGTTCAATCCTTGGTACTCCCCTCCCCAAAAATAGTGAATAAAGATCTGTTGATAAAAAATTAAATACCACTTTTCAAAATTCACTTTGCTATTAGGTTTTTTTGTTTTGTTTTTTGAGATGAGATCCTGCTATTTTGCTCAGATTGGTCTTGAACTTCAGGATTCAAGTGATCCTCCTGTCTCAGTATCCCAAGTAGCTGAGACTACAGCATGTGCTACTATGCCCAGCTTGCTATTAAGCTTTTAAATTGGCATTTAAAGGATAAAAAAATTAAAAGGTAAGTGAAATATAATTTACAAAAATAAACTGGTACAGGGGTTGGGGTTGTGGCTCAGTGGTAGAACGCTTGCCTAGCACATGTGAGGCACTGAGTTCGATCCTCGACACCACATAAAAATAAAGCCGAGTTGAAATAGAAGAGTCTCTAAAACAGATGGAAGATGTCTTGAAAGCATTGCAAATGAAGCTGTGGGAGATTGAATCAAAATTGTCCTTTATGAGCTGCAAAAGCTGAACTCTGTTCCATGTTCCATGTTTCTTATTCTTTCCCACCCATTATGTCTTATTTTTTTTATTTTTTTTTAATATTTATTTATTTTTTGGCGGACACAACATCTTTGTTTGTATGTGGTGCTGAGGAGCGAACCCGGGCCGCATGCATGCCAGGCGAGCGCGCTACCGCTTGAGCCACATCCCCAGCCCCCCCATTATGTCTTAAATGAGAAGAACTGTAGAATCATTTCTGCAGCTGTATTTTATGGCAAAGAGGTGATTGTTTCCCACATTAGAATTTTTAAGATATTTTATGATACTTGCTGGAACTGGAATTTAGGAATTTGTATTCTGATAAGAAACTGGGCTGAGTTTTCAGAATTATTTTCTTCTCTGTGTCAAATTCATTATTTTTGATTTTCTATTTTTTAAAGAACGATTTTGCTTTTAATACTTTGGACAGTATTAAATAGTGAATGATAAAAATCTTTTTTAAAAATAAATAAATAAATAAATTTGTACATCTGCAACTAAAAAATAAAAATAAAAATAAACTGATATATTTGTCAAAGTCATTGTCAATTAAAAACTACTTTTGAAACTTATGCTAATATGAAAAAAGCCATTTTTAAAAAATTATACTATTTTAAATGATGCCAATGATGCAGAGTATCAGATGCAGGCAATAAAGATAAGGAAAAAGGAAAAAAAAAGTTCTTCTCCTTTTTGATAAGCCCTAGACTAAGACATTACAGAAAGAATTCTGATTCAGTTCTCAAATTCATGTTTCATCTACACAGTAATTTTCCTCACCTCTACATGAACATAATACTTTTTCCTCATTAAATGCTTTGTGCTCCATGAAAGGGATCATAATCCAAAAGCTGCCAATGTACACTTAGCACTGTGATTCTCTCTACATAGATTAATATACAAATAATTGTAATTATCTACATCAGGGAAGACTGTATTATAATTAAGAAATGTCCCTACCATCTAATACAGATTAATTTAAAAGGGAATAAAGGAAAAAGACTATGGAGGTAATTAAAGAAAATGAATCTTTAATATAACTGCAATAGCTAAAATATCAATCAACCCAAAGTAAGAAAGACACAGAAGGATCTATTACCTGGATAGATGGGAATGTTCGATTGTTCTCAGTGCTGTGCTCTCCTGGAATGCTGCCAGCTGATCGCCCTTCACATTTGTACCTAAATCGCATTCCCCTCTGTCTGGGTTGTTCAATTATCTTTATGTATGGGTTATACCCACCTGAAAATTTTAAAAGGGAAGGGTTCAGTGAGATTACAATAGGATTATAATAGATTTCTAACAATTTGGGTTTTTTTTTTTAAACAGCAGACTAAAACAAAGATTCTCCCTCCCAACATTAAAAGATTGTAATGTAATTATCCAAGATTGATTGGAAGACACATCTTTTGCTCCCATTCAAATTGAGCTCATATGTAGTATTAACACAAGTCATACATCAACTGATTAATTAATGCTTTATTGCTTAATATCCACAGCTAATGTTAATATCAAGTTCTAAAATAACCACTTCATAAATATTCACTTTCCACATGAGATCAAGCAGAAGGGTTTTCCCCAAGATGCCCCAGAATGATGAAGAAGATAGTATTCAGCAGTACATTATACTCCCCAAGAGAGTAAACATATTTAACTGTTTGGCTTAACACTGGATTCTTGGAAGTAGGTGAAAAGATCATTCCCTAAAAATGAAAATAATTTAAATTCTTGCAAAAGCATAAGTTTGGAATGTTAAAGGACTTGTACATTGTATACTAAAACAAGCCCCAGAAGAGACTTCAGGCTCAAAAGAATTTTCAAGCAGTCCCATCTAAATTTTTTCTACAATATAAGACACTATGGAGGAAAAGAAAGCGCAACTATTTGTTTTATATAGCAATATTATTCAAAATTGCATCTGTAGGATAAGCTACTGATACACATACTTAATGAATGACTATTAAAATAATTATGCTGAGTGAACAAAGCCAGACCAAAAGAGCACATATGGTATAAGTCCATTTAGAGCTAACTCTAGACTAAGTAAACTATAATGAAAGAAAGCAGATCACTAGTTGCCTAAAATGGGGTAAAGTTTAGGAGATGATGGACATGTTAATTATTTTGATTGTGGTGATGATTTAGGTTGTACACATAGGTCAAAACTTACCAAATTGTGTACTTTAAGAATGTGTAATTTGTTATACATTAATTATACATTAATAAGGCTGTTTAAAACATATGTATCTTTACCCTTTCTTATTATCCAAATCATGGAAATAAAAGTTCAATAAAGATACTCAATTGTGCTTAAAAGGGGTAATTAACAATGTGTTTTCATTTCAGGGGTATGAAGACATCTTCCATTCAAAAAAGAAAAAAAAAAAGACACTCCCCCAATCCATTTAGTGATTTCTAAATTCCCACAATTATAAATCCATTTCACTGAGGTTATCCTGTTAGAATGCAAGCAATTTCAGAAAAGATAAAACAGTGGGTCTTATTAGGTAAGTATAAGAAGAGGCCTTTTGAATCCCACCTAGCCATTTTTTAACAGTAAGTCCCTGGAAATGTTATTAAAATCTCTTAGTCTCCTCTGTAAAATGGGAATGATAATCATAACAGCACTACCTCATAGTGTTGTTGTAAGGATCAGACATCACATGTGTTAAAGTTCTTACTGTTATACATATGACTTGGTGAAAAGAGGAGGAAAGAAAAAAGGTAAGCATTCTAGGGAGAAGGAAGAAGAGTGTGTCCATAGAAGAGTTTATTTAGGTATCACCAATGGAAGTAGAGTATGTTTCTACTCTTAGAGAACCAAAACTCAGAGCACACAAAGTAATACAGATTTCATTTTATGTGTTATGAGGAATCATTATTTTTATGCAGGGAAATCACAAGATCAGAATAGCATTTGAGAATAAGAACTCTGGTGGCACTGGACAGATTGAAAGTAAAAAGCAAGGTGATCAATTCAGAGTCCATTAAAATATAACAGTTCCCCCCTTATCCATGGGGGTATGTTCCAAGACCCCCCAGTGGGTTCCTGAAACTTTATGAACAGTGCTGAACTTTATATATACCATGTTTGTCCTATACATACCTATATATGCTAAAGTTTAATTTATAAATTAGGCACAATAAGAGATTAACAGCAATAATAAAAAAATAGAATAATATATTCTAACAATAGTTATTGAAAACTTATTACTTATTTCTGGAAATTTCCTCTTATTATTTTTGGACTATGGCTGACCACAAGTAACTGAATTATCAAAACCAAAACTGTGGATAAATGGAGACTACTGTCATGTGGGCAATGATGAGCATGTGTCTAAAATAAGGCAGTGATAATAGGAATCCAGGTTCATTTAAAAGATAAAACTGCCAGTATTTGGTGCCTAGGCATTAGGCATCAAAAGAAAAATTAAAAGAAGTATTGATGACACCACATTTCTACTTTGGGTCATTGAATAAGTTATTACTGTTATCTTCAATTTTATTCAGCTTAAATCAGACTTCTTGTATTGAAGCTACTACCTATTTGTTTATTCAAAACACAAAGGGCCAGGAAAAACTAACTCAATCAAGTTCATAACTCTTTTTTCAATTTTACTGAAAAACCACAAGGCATGCATACAAATGAGTATTTCACAATTTATGTCGTTGTATATTTCAAAATCACATTATAATTTTGAATATTTCCTATCTTTATACATTCTTGTAGGTATATCTAAAAGAAGTACATTTCCCTCTCAATAGTTAAAATCAACAGTATTTTTCAGTGACATCTTAAATAATTTATGTGGTTGAACTAAAGGTCAAATAAATCCCTGCACACTACTTTAAGGTGTCTTGGTGGAAAACTGATACAGAATTACATCATTGATAGTAAGCTGTTAACTTCTTTGGAGGAGGAGGAGTATAAATAAAAATTCTAGGCTCATTGTGAGCAAAGTGAGCAGTGATTTATTGACATTTTAAAAACCTATCTAGTGTGTTAATGAAGTAAGTCTATAGACAAAAGAACAGAAAAGCAATTGTTGAAAAGATTAAATAGAATACTTTTTAAAAGTTTTTTAAAATGCTGAAAATGACATTAATATTAGTTATCATATAATATTGTGTACTGAAAAGTTCTTGAAGTTTACTTTTTCTATTACGGAAGTTCTTAATTGGTAAAAAGTTTCACTAACAACCAAGTAACCAAATTTTTTGTAATATTCTATACCTCCCCAGCTGAAAATAATTTCCTCTTCCTGTAAATAAAAATAGTACTTTTGTTTATAAAAATTATTCCAAATAACTTTAATTCAGAGAGGATTCATTTTATTTGTTCTTGAAATAAAGCTACCTGCTTTATTTCTTTTAGATACTTGAAGGCAGAAATTACATTATTCATAAGTGCCTTATATACAAATATTAAGTAAATATCTATTGGATGAATGATTTAAAATCTGAAGACATTTTGTTTGTGCAAGTTACTCAAACATGAAAAGACTATATTAATGATTAACAGATCTTCTTCATTAGATTCTGCTATGATGAAAAAAACAGTGCTTTGTAGGTACTAGAATTGCCATACCTTCCTACTTCCTCACACCCATTCATATGCTGATTTCTTTATCTGTGGCTGTGATTTTTAAAACTTCCTAGCTATAAATAATTTATATTATATATCAGTACAATGCCAACAGTTATTTCCTTTCTCAGGACCGTTTTGCAAATGCCACTCTTCCCACAGATAAAAAGTGCTGAAATGTAGTCACATATGGAGTAGAAGAAGGTAAAATATAAATCAGGGAATTGTAGGGAAAAATGAGTACTCTTAACTAAGATTACTGAATGTCACTACAGTTTTGAAAAGCACTGAAATGTCTTCAAAATGAGTTCTAAACAATTTGATTACTGTATTTTTCTTTAACCAATACTGTGTAAAACTAGGATTGTCCCTATGTTTTGAACAGTATTATAAAATGCTAATGCAGACCAGAACATCTGAAATATAGCCCAAATTTTTGCAATGTATATTTATGATTTATTTGCACGAAGGAAAAAAAGAGTGCTATATAAAAAATCACACAATAAAGTATTAGTTTTTTATTAAAAAAAGAAATTACATTGAAGTAAAAGATAAAAATAGATTACCAATTGTCAGAAATACACACATTCACTAAAATCTAAAATCTTTTTTTTTTTTAGTGGTGTTGGGGATTGAATCTAGGGCCTTGCACATGCAAGGCAAGAGCTCTACCACCAAGCTACATAACCAGTTCCATATTCATTAAAATCTTATTGCTAGCATTAGGAATCAGTATTAAGTATACAGTGAAAAATATTAATTACATTTAATATAATTTTAAAGCACTTTGTATATATTTGATCCTAACTTTAATCTTCATAAAGAACTTATCCCATTTTACGGGTGATAAAACTATAAAATTCAAAATTATATAAAGTAATGAGAAAAAAAATTATGAATGACATTAGCTACAGTGACAGCTCAGATTCCAGGAAAACAAACTTAAGCAACAACAAACATAAAAAGCAGCTAGGGGTAAAATTACAATAACTGATTCAGCACATTTTTTAAAAATACCTGCAATCTAAAATAAATATATTCTAGTTTAATAAAATAATTCATCTTGGTATAAGCGAGTAGTTTAATAAAATAATTCATCTTGGTATAAGCGAGTAGTTTAATAAAATAATTCATCTTGGTATAAGCAAGTATAAGAGTCAATAAAATCTTCAGAACAAAGTTTGTACTGGAGATGTACATCAGAAACACTTAAGTAGCTTTTCCAAAACATAGGACATGCCCTGACCCCATCTCAGAGCCCAACAGGAAGAACTCTTAAAGGGTAAAGCTGTTTCTGAAAGAGCCTTTCAAGCCAGTTTAACACATTCCTAATTCAAGAACCATAGCCCTAAAACTTGAAGAAGTAGAAACAATGATGCATATATCTGAAGCAGCAATCCCAAGTTCAGGTCTGCTTCCTGGATAAATAAGGCAGAGCAATTCTGACTAGTTGTAACTCCTTTTTCTCTCCTGATCAAAACAGATTATTCAAAATGCAAGCAAGAGAAAAAGACAAAGGGATAGCCTTCAACTGCTCTAATTTGTTTTAAAAATAAACCATTTACAAAATAAATATTTTAACATACTTCTTGCAGTACAATACACAAATATTTGAAATGCCAATGTGTCAAAACACCACAGTTAAGAAAGCTGACTAGAGTGCCTCTCTCTCTCATAGAGCTCCTGGATGACATTTTGCCTGGGACCCAAAGGAGCAAAAGGGGCTAAGAATACATACTTTTCCAAATATCACCTCTACTCATGGTGGAAAAAAAGAAAATAGGATCTATTCTTTATTCCTCCAACAAGATCTATCAAAGTTTACTTCAATACAACAGACTGACTTTGAATTGGCCTTAAGAATCCAGGTAATGGAATTTTCAAATGAGTAGTCAACTGATGTATGCACCACAAGGTAAAAAGGATATTATAGATTTTGGCAATAGAGATTCCACTGCTATAGAGTTGGGAGAAAAACTTTTGACCTACCGGGTGAAAAAGTAGAGAAATGTTTAAAATCTGTCCCAGATTATACAGGTATTTAAATTAAAAAAAAAAAAATACATGGCAAGACCAAATCATCTGTTAAGATTTCTAGACTTAAAAATACAGGAGGGAGAGTTAAATATGAATTTCAAGTAAACAAATAATTTTTTTAGTGTAAATCTATCCTATATAATATTTGGGTCATGTGCCTACAAACGCAATCATGTACAGAGAACACAAATGGGAGGGAATTGGAACAAAAGAAATTTGAGTGACTTGTTATATTAAAGAACAATAGGACATACCCCTAGATGTTGCTACTTATGATTCATTTCATTCACTCATTCTCCTTATGTTTATTATATATCACTTCAATTTTTATACCACTGTTATCTCTTTTTCATATGTTACAGTTCTAAAAGAACATTCATGTTTGTGTGCAATCTTTTACTTAAAAAAGTAATTTGCTTTAGCTATCCATTCCTAACTTCCAGTTCTATTATTAAAGAGTAAGTTGCCATATACTTACATCTATTGTTTTTTTTTCCCCTTACTCAAGAGAAAAATAGTTCTCTTGAAATTCATACTACAAAGAGGTGGTTAAGTATTATGGTTCACAAAAACAATTTTTTGTGTACTTCCTATTCTGTTACATAGCAGAGTCATACTATAGAAAAATGTGCATAAAAAGAAATTATCTAAATTTTAAGTCAACCAAAGAGAGTACTAATTATTAGTAAACATAGTCACATACCACACAAGAACATTTTGCTTTTTTTACTGAAAAGTTTCCAATTTAGACATAAAATACTTACATTAAATAGAATAGAATTATAAATATACAAAGGTAATGTCTACTTAACTATGCAGCTTTGATAGGTTTGGGAACACATTTTTTTCACTTTGCCTATTCTAATTAATTGTGTCAAGAAATTAGAATCAGGAGTATTGTTTAAAGGGGGGAGGCAATGAAAAACAATGACCAAGTTATGAAACCCTAAATAACTAATCTGTCAATTTATATTACAACATTTAGAATCATTATATAAAGTACCAGCTACTCATAGCATTTATATAATTTTTATAATTTATATAATTTTGATGATGATTATGCTCTTATGTTACTTTTACATTATAGGGATCATCTCTTCAACTACACATACCTATTTACATATAACATCCGGTGAGAAATGAAGAAATAGTCTTAAATGCTTGGTAATCAATAAAAATACTTTTTGAGGCTTTTAATACTATCTTACTACAAACAGAATTTAAAGTAAATAATAACTCATTAAGCAAATTTTTTCCTGTCACTCTTTCAGCTAAATTAGTTCCAAATCAGAATGGGAATTTATAATTTAATGAATCTTTTTCTCTCTTTAAGGTCCTTACAACTGATTAAAAAAAAAAAAGTATAACCTGACTTCTTTAAACATTTTTTTTGTTTTTTTTTACCTAGTAGTTGCAAATAATTGAATTACAATTTAAATAACTTGTTGTATTTTAAATAGTTCCATTTAATGCAATTTTTTAGAAAAGACCAAAAAAGATAACCACACTACAACTTCTAAACCTTTGAACTTTCAGTTTCTTTACACTTCCCTTTCAATTTAGAGACTCAATCCTCATAACAAAAATATACTGTCATTAAACAAGTTTAAGTTGCATCACATTTTAAAATCAGGTAGGTCTTACAATACTCTATGTAGAAACGATTGTTTTTTTTTTTTCTATTTTAGAAAAGTTTTAAGTATTACATATATGAAAGATCAGTCTGGTCAAATAGCCAACAGTGGACCTTTTTTACTTAAAATGCTCACCATTCATTAGTTCTTTCATACACCATCACTTCCTGATAACCAATAAACTAAACATTTGATGTCATCCTTGTACTTTTAATCTAAACATCTATTGAATTGATATTTTCAAGATTCTCTGAAAGTCTGGGGTCATTTAAGTGAGTAAAGGGAAAGTTGAAATATTTTAAACTACACTTGTCTTCTCACACGAAAACCACAGACAAACTGAAATCAAATGTCATGTGAAACACCCCAATTTCCTTTTCAGCGTACAGCAGTAGCTATGGTATTGTTCTGCTCAACCCTTTAAAGAGGTTCTTTTTGCTTTTGACTTCCTCTTCTCTACCAGACATCAGCTTTCTACCGAGGGTCACTACAGGAGGCAGTAGGAAGCTTGCGGGTCAAGAACAAACAAGACCCTTCTTCATTCAGCCTCCTACTACAGCCTTAAGGTGTCATTTTAGGCTTCCGGCTTTTGCTTGCGCTGCACCCGGTGCTGGGGCAGTGCAACTGCAACACCCCCACCCTCACCCCGCCAAAATCCCGGTAATGATCCAACCTAGTCTACTTGACTTACCCGCTTTGAGATACAGGCAGCCCTACATCATGGCTATCTATACAACTCTTCCTCCCTTTCCCTGCAAGCCGTTTCTTAACTTGTTTCCCTGCAAAGCAACAAATCCAACCATTTATAGACGAAAAGAAATATTTACATTAGGGGATACCGTTGTTTTCATGCCTAGCCATTATTTTAAAGCACAAATAGTTTCAAAATCCTTTCCCCGTTGCTGCTAACAAGAGGGGGACTTGGAACTCGACGTCTCTACTCGGTAGGTTAGAAAAGTCTGCGCTTGAGTTCCCAGTAAAAGTCATCCACTTTGTTTCCACTTAATACCTGTTAAAATAACACTAAGAAACTTACGGCAGCGCCACATTTTACACAACTGTCAGCACAAGAACTTGGAACTTGATGAAATTAATCTAAACAGGGAGAGATGTTCGCCCGAGATCTGAAGCTTCCTCATTCTCGTCCAAAAATACAAAACCACCATTTCAATACAACTCAACCTTTAAATACGAGAACTCTTCGTCCTCCCTTATTTAATTACTTCCCTAATCCCCAAATCAAGTTGTTGGGAATTTCTAAAGTTCCGGCTATTACAAGAGCATCAGATTACACAGCGCGGCTTTGATTTCGCACGCAAACCTTCAAGCAGGTAACTTTTTCTGACAATTTGCCAGATGAGGCGATTTCAAAGCCAGAATGTGCCATCAAAACAGATCCCGAATCCCAGGGCAGCACCACCCCGCAGAAGAGCTCCTTCCCCGTCCGGCCGCGGTGGGCGCACTCACCGGAGGTCATGGCTCCGCTCTCCGCGCAGTCGGGCCGGCAGCTCCAAACGTCGGGGCCCGAGGCCGTCAGCCAGACAGCCGCCAGTCAAGTCAGGAGGCCGCGGGACCTTTGCCGTCGGGACCCCAGTCCCCCTGACCACCCCCGGGCCTCCTCCTCTTTCCCGCCCTCCCCTGGGCTTGCGGCTCACACCTTCCCACCCCCTGAATTCTCGCGCTCAGGGTCACCACTGTCGCCCGTCCAGCCAGCGGGAGACAGGAGCAGGGGGCGGAGCGGGACGAGAGCCGAGCGCCTGCCGGGCCAAGAGGCTGGCAGCCCAGAGGGAGGGGAATTTCCCGCGGCTGACGTAGCGCACCCCACCGCCTTTCCCGGGGGCGGGGGGCGGAGCGTTCTCGAGGCTGGCGCGCGCGCACCCGCACTGAGCAGCCCGCTCCCCGCCCCGGCCCCGCCCCCGCGCGCTCCCCGCCCCCGCGCGTGCGCCCCTAGAATTGTTGCGGGATTGGGTCCCGGTGCCGATGCTGGAGCGCGGGGTCTGCGGGAGTGCGGGGACGATAAAGAGCTCCGGCAGCTCGGAGGTGACGGCTCTGAGCGTGAGAAGGCCGCCGGCTCCCGAGAAATCCCCCTCCTCCGGGTTGTCCTTCGGAGTGTGGCTTAAAGTTCAGGAGCTGGTGGGAGGGTGAGGTGACGTCGAGAGGGTCGGTCGCCCGGGAGCACCTGGAGGCGGGCCGGGCGGCCTCCTGGCTGGGGGGGGGTGGGGTGTGGAGAACGGCCCGGGGTTTTCGATAGGTGGTTCCCCCTCTTCCCGATTTCGCACATGCAAATCTCCGCCCCCGCGCCGGGGCGCGTTGGAGCGCGGGCGTCCCGGCGTGCCCTCGAGGGGAAGTGCGGAAGCGGCCGTCGGCGAGGTTCATTTGTAATTCGTGTATTTGCATAGGGGACCCCCGCAGTCTGATTTTCCTTCTTTATATCTACATTTTGAGGGCTTGGTTAACTACGTATTTTATGTACTAAAACCTTTTAAACTCAAAAGGTCTGCACTGCGAGTTCCTCGTTACGCAGTGAGTGGACACTGTATCTTGAGATTTGACAGATACCCATGAGGAAGGGGGCGCTGAAACGAGCATTTAGTGCATTAAAGGATCCATTATAACTTTATTTCTTTCATTTGCTAATAAACACCTGTTTCCTTGTCTAGTATGTGTTGATATCTTCATTTTGTAAACGAGTTAATAAGGATTTGGAGACATTAAGTACTTCAGAATGCTGGTTAAAGGGAAAACGGTTTAAACCCAAAGTTATCTGGTTCCAAGTCTCCACGCCTTTTCTCTGGTCCCGTGGTGCCAAAAATAACTATTTGGAGAGGAAAGGAATGGGGAATATTAACCTGCTTTATGAGTGGCCCAAACCGGTGGACTCCCTGGAAGAAATCATTAAAAATAAAACCTTGCCATTCCCCAAATAGCTCTCCACAAAAATGTACAATGTACAGAAAAGGTAACAGTTCTATAATGGGGTAATTAAATCATATTGTGGTGCACATCATAGTTGATCCACTAAAGAGATGGCAAAGACCAAACAAAGAAAACCTCAATCCTTAATAATAATCCATTAAAATAATGTTGATTGTCTTTATCCAAAAGAAATAAAATAGGATCTTGGAGCCAAGAGCCAAGGCTTAAAACTACTAGAGATTTTTTTAGGGTTTAGACTGGGAAAAAATGTTTATTATTCTATAGCTGATAGCTGGTCGTTGCAGTTTATATAGAGGAGAATGGCACATGTTATTTTTCCTTGAGGGCTTATAGTCTTTGATGTGTTTCTTCAACAAATATCTACTTTGCCAGATGCCTTTCTAGGTTGTGGACTGTACACTAGATTAACATAAAAAAATGGCCTTCCTGTAGCTTTATGTCCTACATGAAAGACATAAAGTATATTAGCAAATAAGACCAATTTAAATACTATTATTAAAATATTTTGTTACTTTATTACTATAAAGAAAATAAGGAGGTGGGGGTAAGAAGTCAGGAAGAGAGATGCACTTAAGAGGTGACACTTGAGCTGAGATCCAAGCAGTAAGAAAGAGGCCTCCACAGGAAGATGCAGGCAAAGAACATGCCAATGGAGGGAAACAACAAGCACCACTCTTTCTGAGGGACTGGAAGAAGGCAGTAGGGCTACAGTATTCTGAATGAAATGGAAACGTGAAGTAGGGGCCAGATCATGAAGGGCCTTATAGGGCATGGTACACAGGATTGAATTTTACTCCAGTTGCACATTGGAACCCTGTCAGAAATTTTTAAGTGAGTAATTGATGTATGGGTACCATATGTTTATTCTGGTTGATGTGTTAAACTGTTAGTATGTGCTCACTAAAGGCAGGAGTAAAGACAGAGCAGCTAGGAAGCTGCTGACAGAGTAAAGGTTTGGACTAGTGTTTTTGTGAAGAGATGATAAAAGGAGGTCAGAATACAGTGAGATTTTGGTGAGAGAACTTTCAGATGAAATTGAAAAAGATGAGTATAAAACATGACCTTGAATTTGGCAAAATGGAAGTCATTAGTGACCTTGATAAGAACCACATGAGTATAAGGGAGAGGATGAAAGCTGAATTGGAGCAGGTTGAGAGAAAAAAAAAAATGGATGGAAATGATGAGTATAAACAACTTTTTCAAGAGTGTTAAAGGAAACAGAGAAATGGGGCAAAAGCTGGAGGAGGATGTGGATTTGTATTATGCTAAGGGCTGTCACTAAGAACCTCAATCGCAACAGGTTAACATAAATTCACAGTCCAGTGTGAACTAGATGGTTTTCTTCCAGGAGTGACTCAGGGACCCCAGCATCTTTCAAGCTGCCTTGCAAAAGGAAAAAGTAGATCACTAATAAGAGATTTGTATGAACCAGGCCTAAAGGTGGAATACATTCCTCTGAACAGACTGTTTTTCACAGGACCTCCAAAGGGGGGGCTGAGAAATATAATTTGAGAAATGTGATTTAGCTGTGCAACCAAGAAAAAGACAAAAATGGATATAAGTGAACACTAGCAATTTCTTGCATAAAATTTTTATTTTTTAGAGGGGTGATAGTAAGGCATATCTAACATATCTAACTCTGTGGTGAAGGAGAAATTGATGATGGAGAGAAGGGAGTAAGTATACAAGTGAAGAGGGAGAAAGGTAGGACTTCAGAGCAGAGACAGTGGGTTTGGTCATAGACTAGAATAGGGATATCTCAGTAATAATAAGAAGGAAGGCAGAGTGGATGGAGCAAGCCTGGTGGATTTGATGCTATAGATGAGGTGATCAGTTGTCATTTTGTTTTTCTTTAGTGAAGTAAAGTCCATCTGAGAGTAGATGATGAAGAGGGAATAGAAGGTTTGAGGAAGAGGAAAAACTGAAGACAAGGTCTGAGAGTAGAACTTTAGAAGGTTTATCCAACTATACTGATTGCCTATATGAAATTTGTGACCTACACATAATGTTGACTAGTAAACAGTATTTCTGATACGGTTTTAGCCAAGGGATATCAATGGGCCATACTATCTTTAAAAAGAAGATAATCTAATAAAATTTAAGTATGAGAGTGTTCAGGAAAGATTCATAATATCTGTTAAGCCTCCTGGATGAGCCCATCTATTCACATTATTTTATCAATGATTGCAGGATCATATTTAGCTTGGATCTTTCACAGGACTTCAGACTGTCTAGTTGTCTGTTAGTCACCTCTAGTGGGACATCCCAAGCATCCCATACTTAACCTACATAACATCTTCTCTCCCACATTTAATATTCTTCTCAATATCTCTGTACCACTATATATCCAGACACAGGCTAGAAACTTGGGATCCATCTTTGACTCTCTTTCTCACAGTCCCCACAACATCCAATCACCATATCCTGTTGATCTTGCCAATCAAATAAGTACCCATTCTACCACTGAGCTACACCCCAGCTCTCTTCTTCATTTGACTGCCACTGCCCTTGGTTAACTCTTCATTATAATTCATCTAAATTACTGGAATGGGCTCCTAACTATTGTGCCTATCTACAGTTTTGTCCCCTTTAAAAATCATTAAGACTTATTGCTTCTAGAGTCATCTTTATGAATGCTTAACAGGCCTTACCACTCGTATGCCTTAAAACCATCAATTGCGCCCAGTTCATTTGCACATGAACTACAAACTACTCCCCAAAATCTGGCCACTGCCTTTCCTCAGCCTCCTCTTGCACTCCACACTTTGCACTTTACCCCTTGCTGAACTGCTTCAGAGCTCCTCGTACCTATAAAAGCAGATCTTTTCTTGTCTCTCTGCCTTTTCCTAGAATGCTCCTTCCCAGAGACATGCCATGCTTATGTATCAAAAGATTTAATATAATTAAATTGTCAGTTCTTCCCAAATTGATCTGTTGATCTAATGAATTCCAATTGAAATCACAGTGTATTATTGATGAAATATAAAGGAGTGATTATTAAGTATATATAAAAATGCAAATGTTCTCAAATAGCCCTGGAAATATTGAAGAATAAAGCCAAGAATCTACACTACCAGACATCCAAATATGTTATAAAACTACAGAAATTGAGATTGTGTGGTATTGGTACAAAGTTATACAAATAGAATGATGGGCTGAGTTAGAGATTGCAGAAATAGGCCCACACACATATAGTCACTTGTTTACAACAGTCTCCACTGCAATAAGGGGGTGGGGGAAGAAGATGTCTATTTTAAAGAACTATTTCTGGAAAAAAAATTGATATCTATATGGAAAATAATGAAATCTGACCCCAACTTCACACCATATAAATCTAAATGTGAAAGTAAACTAATAAAACTTATAGAAGAAAACATACCTTGGGATAGGCAAAGAGTTCTTGAACATTATGCAAAAAAAAAAAAGAAAGAAAGAAAATTGTACTTAATTAGGTAAAAATGCCCCTAAGATAATGAAAAGACAAGTCACATAGTGGGAGAAAAATACAATACATATATCTGATAAAGAACTTTATGAAGCATCCATGTGGTACTCTGCTCAGATCTCTTCTAGAGAGGACCTGCCTCAGCTTTCAAGGCGAAGCCACACAGTTCTTTATAGCACATCTGGAACACAAGGACTCACTATCTCCAACCCGCACAGGACTTCTCTATGTGCAAGGTTTGTGTCAGAACTCCCCACTGGACTGGCTAAGATTGTCTCAGAGATGCACTCCAGTCTGATGCTCTTTCTACTCAATTCTCCTTTTCCCCCAACTTTCTTGTCATGGGTATCAGACCTGCATCTTAACAGTTTCCCTGCCTATTCTTTCTTTCTTTACCTTTTATCTTTCATAGGTGTTACCCCATAAAGTTCTTACACTGTTAACTTCATACTGTTATCTGCTTCCCAGAGGACCCAACTGGTATACTCATATCCAGAATATATAAAGAATGTCTATAGATCAGTAAGAAAAATGTGGACAATCCAGTTTTTTAAAACAGGCAAAAGACAAACTGGTACTTTTCAAGGGGGACTAGCCAAATAATAAGCATTTAAAAAAGCATTTCAGCATTCTAGTTATCAGGGAAATGTATATAAAAACCACAATGAGATATTGCTACTATTCCATCGGGAGTTAGCTAAACTCAAAAGGACAATATAGAGTGTTGGTAAGGATGTAGAAAAACTGGAATTCTTAAATTTGTTTGTGGTTGTATAATTTGGACCAACAATCTGGGAAAATTGGCACAACTTACTAAAACTGAAATGCACACCTATGACCCAGCATACTACTTTTGGGTATTTGTTTAATATAAATAATTGCTTATATCTGCCAAAATATGAACAAGACTACGTAAGACATCTTTATTCATATTGTCCCTAAATTGGAAACATCTAAATATTCATCAACAATAGAATGGCTAAATTCCTACAAAGGATTTCTCCCCAATAACAATATATTATTGCCACACGTGTGTCTTTGTACAGGTTAAGTGAAAAAACTATACAAAAGAGTACATACTGCATGAGTTCACTTATATCAATTCAAAACCAGATATAATTTATTCTGTAAGATAGATCAGAATATTGAGTATCTGTTGTTCAATACAACAGCCTCTTGAGTTGCTGGAAATGTTCTTTAAAATATATCTTGATCTGGGTGATAAGTTACAAAGACTATCATTGACCAAAATGGTCAGGCTCCTCTAAGGTCTCTTCTCAGCCATGCCTCAGCCTTGGCCTGTAACAACTGCAGATTCTGAGCACAAATGATTTCACTGCGCCCATCCCACTAAGAGACACATACAACACTGCGCCCATTCCACAAAGAGACACAAATAATGCTGGAATAGTTTCTCACAGCTCAATACCACATCTCTAGGACAATGACTTAGGGCCTCTTAAGTCACTTCCCAGGAAAGCCCAAGGCTACCAGAAGAAAGTAGTTTGTTCCTTTCAGGAACCAGTACCCGCCCCCCCAGTCTATATAGGAGGGGAGGACCCTACAAACCCAGTTGGCCCAGTCACATTGACCAACTCCTCTAACCACATTTGTAAATTTCTACTCTCCTGACTGCTTGTTCCCCCTCCCTACTCCCTCAGTCTCCATTTAAAATGCCTGGTCACCCCTGCATAAATCAAAGTTGAGCTCAGCTTTCACTGGGCTCTTTCCTATAGTTGTTACTGAGTAGTCAGTCTTTACTATTTTAACTAGTGTCTGGCTTTGTTTTTGACATGGTTTACATATATTAAAGATTTAATTGAGCTCTACTAGTACAAAGACTTGTGAACTTTAAGATAATGTTTTAAAAGTTTGGAAAGATCTTTAAGACTAGGGCCACTCCCTTTGAGGTGCAGCTCCCTACCTACATTTTTTCCATCTCCTAAAAGCACACTTCTTCCCTAGGTTCATTCTTACTCAATTTACAGGAAGCCTTAATAGATTGCCCTGACTAGGTAGACTGCTCCTTTTCTGTGCAAAATAATAGTCAGCAAATTGTCTATCATCCTGCTTAACACACTGCATTGTGCTAGCTGGTCGTGTGCCTCATTCACCTACTAAATTAAACTACTTAAGTCCTTGAAAGCAGGGGAACTCTTGTTCCCAGTGGCTGGGATGCTCAATATTGGTTGAAAGATTTAACCTGACAAGAGATCAATACCTTTGTTCTTTAGGGCTGGTTAGTTTATTAATGTCCCACCATGTCTGATCTTCAGTGTCTGGTATACTGTATACCTTGCATTTGGATGGCTCTTCTGAGCTTTGGGGGGGGATTATCATGTTTAATTTTATTCTGAAACTTTGTTGTAACATCTATTCGGTTTAATGACAGGCATGTCTTCTTTCAGTAACAAAAGTCTCTTGGGGCAATTTTACTTTTTCTCTCTTACTCTCAATTTCTCATATTTTTCTGGGAATATAGACCCAGGAAGCATCAATTTGCTAGTCCAGGTTTTTAGTTTTATGAAGGATTGTGACTTCTTTATTGCTGCATTACTAAAAAAAAAAAAAAAAAAAAAAAAAAAAAAAGATGAGAAATTTATTTGTTTAAATTTTTCTCAGTATCAAAAGCAGTAGTTTAGAGCTCTTGCCTAGTACCTGTGAGGCACTGGGTTCAATTCTCAGCACCACATAAAAATAAATAAATAAAGGTATTGTGTCTATCTACAAGTAAAAAGTAATAATAATAATAATTTAAAAAGCAGTGGTTCTCTACCTTATTAGTTCTGTACTCCCTGTTTTGTAATATGTGTATAACATTATTTACTAGCCTAAAGTGAAATTCACAAATGTAACCTAACTTACATATATATGTGTGTGTATATATATATATACATATGTATATATATATATGTTTATATATATATATTCTAATAAATACAAATAATACTCTAATAGCAATATCAAGAAGAAATAAAGCTGGGCGTGGTAGTGCATGCCTGTAATCCTAGCAGCTTGGGAGGCTGAGGCAAGAAGATCAAGGAGTTCAAAGCCAGCCTCAGCAACTTAGTGAGGCCCTATGCAATTTAGTGAGAGCCTGTCTCAAAAAATAAAAAGGGCTAGAGATGTGGCTCAGTGATTGAATGCCCCTGGGTTTAATTCCTGGTTTAAAAAAAAAGAAGAAGAAGAAGAAGAAGAGGAAGAGGAGAAAGAGGAAATAAAAAGAAAACAATTTATAAAAGACAACATTGCCTTCAATATGTAAATGCTTGGGCATGACTACATTAAAAGACATAATGAAGTTGTCAGATGTTTACATCCACATATAGAATAACTGTAATGTACTTGCAGGCTGATACTATTGTGTTGTATTGGTGACCTGTCAGTTGTGATTTTTTCTTACTTAATTTTTTTTTTTTGGAAAAAATTTCTTCCCTTACTTAATACAGTATTTGCATTCCTGATAAATTCAGTCTATATTAAACCCATACACAAAAATATATTATGTTTATGTATAAAAGAAAGTTGTGTTATTCCAGGCTTGTATTATTATAAAAGGCTTTCTACCTAGATGAATGGAAATAGTGAAACGGGAAAATCGTGAGAATGGGGCAGTTTTTGACTCTGCTGAATTATCCCTTGCAGGACATCTAGTATCCCTCACCATCCCAGCTGTAAATGCTAGAGGTGCCCCCAAATTATTGTGCCAGCCAATGTGGTCACAGATTTCCAAAATCATCTGGTTTTGAAACAGTTGTTCTTAAGTTTGGGTGATAATTTGGGAATGCAGATTTCTTGGCCTCTCTTTCAGGAATTCTGAATTAGATGTAGGGGTCTGGCTTACAATCTACATTTACAGAATGGATATGAGGTGTTCCCCCAAACCTCCTGTTACTGCAGGAATAATCAAAAGTAAAATGATTAGATTATGAGAACTGTAACCTAATCATTCCATCCTAGTTTGAATAGACTGAGTGGTAACTGTAGACAGATGGGCATGGCTGTAAGAGGCGGGTCACTGGGACATGCCATAGAAGAGTGTATCTTCCCTGGGGCCTCTGTCCCACCCTCCTCTCTCTCTGCTTCTATGCTGCTACCAGCTGAGCAAATTCCTTCTGGCATGTGGTTCCCCCATGATGTGCTGCCTCACCTTGAGTCCAGAGCAATGGAGTCAGCAGTCGATGGACTGAGACCTCTGAAACTGTGAGCCCCACATAAACTGTTCCTCCTCTAAGTTGTTGTCAGCTATTTTGGTCACAGCGAAACAAAAGTTGACTAAAGCACTACATGTTTTTCTTTGACTACTCTAGGAGTTCTATCCTTCAGAATTCACCTTGACAAGCTTTGCTCTAGACTATAGCCATGACTCTCAACTTACCATACTAAATAATCTCAACAGAGACCAATTTACTTCTAAGAAGTTTTATATTTAGAGCTATTTGTTTAGTATATTTATGTTTTAAGCCCATAAAAGTTATAGCAGCAGTATTGCAGTACATTTTATTGTTGTCACTTTTGGACAAGGGCAAAAAAATTCTATTAGTAGTTGAGAATTGTAATGGTACTATTGAGTAAATTTTTGCCACTCTAATAACTACACAACACAGAAGAAAAATTTAAAACATAAGTGGAAATTGGGATAATGAAGAGTAAAAGACGAGGGTCAGAAAATATAGTGAATTGGGCTGGGGATGTGGCTCAAGCGGTAGCGCGCTCGCCTGGCATGTGTGCGGCCCGGGTTCAATCCTCAGCACCACATACAAAGATGTTGTGTCCACCGATAATTTTTAAAAAAATAAAAAAAATATTAAAAAAAATCTCTCCCTCTCTCTCTCTCTCTCTCTAAAAAAGAAAGAAAGAAAGAAAGAAAATATAGTGAATAATGAGTTTAGGGAAAGTAGTTGAAGGTGACAGGGAACCCCAGGTTAATCATAGCCTATCAATGAGTCCAAATGGACAGCAGAGCAGAGAGGAAATGGTATCCTTCATGATATCCCGACCAGATGACATCTAAAATCTTTCACTACCGGTTGAGAACCAAGCACAGCTTTGATGTCTGATCAGAGGCTCTTTGTGTGTGTGTGTGTGTGTGTGTGTGTGTGTGTGTGTGTGTGTCTGTGTGTGCACACACGTGCATGCACACAGAATATGTAGTTTATCCACTGAGCCTGTTGTGCTAGTTGTTTCTGAATAAATAGTCAGGCACAGTAAGAGAGTCTTGAATAATATTCAATGGAGGTTGTAGGAAAAAAAGTCTGTTGAATTATCCCTGTGGCCCATAACTAAGGGCTTTACAAATACACAGAGCTGGCTTTCAATCTCAGCTCAGCTGAGATTATTACCTGTGGGACATTACAGTAGGAAAGTCACCTGCCCTCTCCAGGTATAAACTTGAAGTAATAATAATAATAATACTTACTTCACAAGCTTGTGATCACAGAATGAGACCGCAAATGCAAAGTACCCAATACATGAAAAGCACTAAAAAATATTAGTAGTGTTTTCTTTTTCTGTTTTATTATAAACATTATCAAACATTCAACCAAATTGAAAGAATTTTGCTGGGAATATCTGTGTATCTACCAACTACATTCTACCATTAATATTTTGTCACACTTACCTTATCACCCACTTGGTCATTTTTCCAACTCTCTGTCCACCAAATTCACCTCTCTGATTTTAAAAAATATATTTAAAAGTTAGTTGGAGACACTGGGACACTGTCTCCTAAATATTTCAGCATGTATAGATAGTTATTCTTACATTTCACTAATAATTCATTCTTTTCATCAGATTTATTGTGTCTCTGCCTCAAAGCATTATAGATAAACACTGCCACATTACCTCTCTTTCATGCATTCTTCATCTGGGTTAACTTTGTTACTCGGTTTTATGCAGATATTTTACATCAATTTAAGCCACAAGTTTCTTATATGAAAAAAAAAAAAGGCTTTATCAGAATTACACTCTGGTAACAATTGGAGTACTATAAGTATTACCAACTGGCTGTTGTGTTCCCTCCACCACTCAGGACAAATAACTGCAGTAGCCAGACTCAACCATCACTACTGGATTTGTGCCATTTACCACCCCTATTCCTGCTGTCCTGTTTACTTACTTGCTACATGAATATTGTTTGAGATCTCTGAAATTTACTTCCATGAATTTAAGAGATGTAAAGGATAAAAGTAAGAGAAGGAAGGTGGATACCTCATAAAGAATGGGAATTCAGGGCTGGGGTTGTGGCTCCGAATAGAGTGCCTCGCATATGTGAGGCACTGGGTTCAATCCTCAGCACCACATAAAAATAAATAACTAAATAAAATAAAGTAAAAAAAATAAAAGAATGGGAATTCAGGTCTTTCTACACTCTTGGAACCATTTCCACTTTCTTGAACACACAGAAATAGTCTTTGAAAATGTCTGCAATGCTAGCTGAAGGAGGTAATACTTTATGATGGATGCCATTTGTTTAAGTGGACAGAAGGAGAGGAAAGAGAGAAATAAACAATGATTGTCGCACGCAGCCACATCAATGTTTATATCAGCTCAATTCACAATAGCTTAACATGGAACCAGCCTAGGTGCCCTTCAACAGATGAATGGATAAAGAAACTGTGATATATATAATAGAATGTTACTTGGCCTTATAGAAGAACAAAAGTATGGAATTTGTCAGTAAATGGATGGAACTGGAGAATATTATGCTAAGCAAAATAAACTAATCCCAAAGAACCAAAGACAGAATGTTTTCTATGTTATTCAGAAGCTAATTCACAATAAGGGTGGTGGGAGAATAGTGATATTTTGGATTAAACAGAGGGGAGTAAAGGGAGAAGAGGGGGTATGGGGGTAAGAATGATAGTAGAATGAATTGAACATTATTACCCTATGTGCATATATGATTATATAACCTGTGTAACTCTACATCATGTACAACCAGACAAATGAGGAATTATACTCCAGTGTCAAAATGTATTCTACCATCATGTATAACTAATTACAACAACTTAAAAAATGAGTGCTGGAGAGACAAGGGCAATCAAAGTGGAGGGCATATGACAGGTCCAGCTCCCTTCTCTTCTTTTCTTTTATTAATTGTAGCCTGACAGATGGTTGCTCAACTGCACTCTGCCTCCCAGTCTCTGATCCATATTCAACTCTACTGTTGAGGACAATACCCTAGAACTTATGGCTGCAAAACAAGATGGAAGCAACCTGAGTGACTGCACAGATTGGCCTGGAATGCAGATGATTAAGAAATGAATTACTGTCTTTTTTTAAGTCATTGCATTTGTTATAGCAGCTAATATTAATTAACTAATGTGGATATTCATAAGACATAAAGGAAAATAATTTGGTAGTAGGGGGTCAGAACGCCAGGTAGAGTATTTTGGTTTATCTCATAGTCAATGGAGAAAAACATGGCAAGTTCTTAAACTAGGGAGAATTGTAGTGGGGGCTGTTCAAGGAAAATGAGACCAGAACCACTCAAAGTTTCCACTAAGAGGTTTTTGCAATGAAACAAATGTGAGCCTCAAATAGACCAGGATATGGAGTCTGAAAATGAAGTAAAAATAAAGTGAAAGGAATACATTCAAGAAACATCACAGAGATATTGCCGGCCTTGATGGCCAATTGGATTTAGGAGAGCCAGGAATCAAAGACAAGTTCCACGTTTCTAAACCGAAATGCTCTGATACAGAAGGAATTCCTGTCAAGAAAATGGAACTCTATAGACTAACTTCAAAAATTCATAAATAATTTGCAATATGGCCCCAAAGGCAGATCCTGTCAACAATTTTGTCTTTTCACCCTACCATCCAATGCGAGTGTGCATGCCGCCATTTTTAAAGCAAACTAGGGGGAAGGGGTAGTCCCTAAAATAAGAAGAGCTCTAAAGAAACCTGCCCCACTCACCCACTTTATGAGGAACTGAAACGTAGGGTAAGTGAACTCCCAGAGAAATGAAATCTTAGTACATGAGAGCTTCAAAATGAAGTCATAGAATATTCATTCTTAAACAGCTTCTCTCTTTTATGTTTATGATCGGCAGGCCCTAAAGAATTATATCCTAGTTTTGCATATACAGCACTTCTTGGAAGTATGACACAAGCATGAGATCCAATAATTACTTGTTCAGATTTAGAATTAGCATTTTCAGAAGTGGTAACAAAGTCAAGCATGAGATCCAATAATTACTTGTTCAGATTTAGAATTAGCATTTTCAGAAGTGGTAACAAAGTCATTATTACCTAAAGTCATATGATGTCTCTAATATGTGTCAAAAGAAAACAGCTGAAGGTTTAGGTTGGAAAGAACTTTGTAAATCACATTCTCACTTCACACTTGCGGACACAAGCACTGAAGATTTTAGGCGCTTTGCCCATGTCTATGCAGATAGTTACTGAGTGGAACTTGAAACCAGATTTCCAGATTCTTGGATCTGTTTCCACTATTTCACAATTGCCTTTCAAAATATGACCTATAACAAAAAGCAATATAAAATTATTTGTTAGCTAACTAGCAGTAGTAATCTTTTCTTTCCACATTTTTATTGGTGCATTATAGTTGATGGGATTTATTGTTACATATTTGTACAAGCACACAATATAACAATATAACAATATAATTTGGCCAGTATCACTCCCCAGCATTTCCCCTCTCTCCTTGTCTCCTACCCCTTCATCCCTTCTACTGATCTCCCTTTGATTTTTAGGAGATCTACCCACACATTTGTTTTCCTTTTTCCTCTGTAGCTTCGCACATTAGAGAAAACATAAGACCTTAACCTTCTTTCTGAGTTTGACTTATTTCACTTAACACTATGGTCTCTAGTTCTATCCATTTTCCTGCAAATGCTAAAATTTCATTTTTATTTATAGCTGAATAAAATTCCACATGTATATGTACCACATTTTCTTTATCCATTCATTTGTTGATGGACACCCAGGCTGGTTCCATAGTTTGGCTATTGTGAATTGAGCTGTAATAGAGGCTCATGTTGGATGGTAGGGTGAAAAGATAAAATTGCTGACAGGATCTGCCTTTGGGGCCACACTGAAAATTATTTATGAATTTTTGAGATTAGTCTATATAGTTCCATTTTTTTTAATATTTATTTTTTAGTATTTGGTGGACACAACATCTTTGTTTGTATGTGGTGCTGAGGATCGAACCTGGGCCTCACGCATGCCAGGTGAGCGCGCCACCGCTTGAGCCACATCTCCAGCCCCTATAGTTCCATTTTCTTGACAGGAATTCCTTCTGTATCAGCTCAATATGGGTATGCATGTATCACTGTAGTAAGATGACTTTAATTCTTCTGGGTAAATACTGAGAAGTGGTATAGCTGGGTCATATGGTGGTTCCATGCCTACTCGTTTGAGGAGCCTCCAAACTGATTTCGGTAGTCGTATAGTTCCACCAACAGTGTAAAAGTGTTTCTATTTCTTTACCTCCTCTCCAGCATTTATTATTATTTACATTCTTGATGATTGCCATTCTGACTGGTGTGAGGTAAAATATCAGTGTAGTTTTGATTTGCATTTCCCTAATTACTAATTATGTAGAACATTTTTTTTCACATATTTGTTGGCCATTTATGTTTCTTCTTTTGAGAAGTGTCTGTTTAGATCATTTATTAATTGAGCTACTTGATTTTTTTCATGTAAAGTTTTTTGTGCTCTTTATATATTCTGGATATTAATCCTTTGTCAGAAGATAGTCATTGTAATCTTACTTATAAAAAAGAGAACATATGAGGCTTGGTGTCATTGAAAGGGGCTATATATTTTAAGACTCTCATGGTCTTTCCCCCAAAAATCTCAACACCTCTGTAGGAACAGTAAAATTCAAAGTTTTTATCTCTCCACGTATCTGGTACTAGTGATCGAACCAGGGACACTCTACCAATGAGCTACATCCCCAGCCATTTTTAAAAATTTTGTTTTTATTTTGAGATAGAGTCTCGCTCAATTGCCCAGGCTGGCCTTGAACTTGTGATCCTTCTGCCGCAGCCTCCTGAATAGCTGGGATTACAGGTGTATGCCACCAGGCTTGGCTTTAAAACTTTTGCTTTTTAAAGGAAATACATTGGGTGTATCTTATCCACTCTTAATTCCTTAGAGTGATTATAGTGCCCTGGTATAGTAGGTGTCTAATGAAATATAAATTATTACACATTGAATCGCACCATTATTGATCTGAATGATAATATGTCAGCATTATTTTCCACTAAGGAAAAACAAAGAATTTAAAAGAAGCATGGGCCGGAATGTAGCTCAGTGCGAGAGCACTTGCCTAGCATGTGGGAGACTCTGAGTTAGATCCCTAACCTGCAAAAAATAAAATAAAACAGAAAATAAGAGACATAGGCTTAACTCCTGCCCAAAGTCGTGACTATTCCTGCAGAGGGTGAAATAGCAACTATACAAAGGTGAGAACTGAAATCATGGATTAAATATCATGAAAGTGACTTGGGACAACTAGTTACCAACTTCTTTAATATTGTTTAAAATAATTATTTTTTTGCTGATATTGTTATTTATTTTAAATTTAAATCCTAAAAATACACATGTACAAGTCACTTATATTTTTACCTAATACAGATATCATCTACACGCATGCCTAAGTGTTGATGTATCTGTTCCCTTCCAGAACTTTTTTCATCTGTAGGCTTTGATTTATTTCTTCTGTTCTTTCTTGATCCTGGTAAAATATTAAAGCAGAGAAAGCAAGTCAAATGAGTCAACTAAAGTGACCTCACCCCTACTCCCGTGCCAAAAATATCAAACAGTAATGATTTAGAATATATCCTCATGTAACTTATTGCCTATTTTACTTAGCTCTAGTCATGAATACATGTTTATATAAAATTTGATAGACCCCCTTTTTTTCTCTATGTGTTATCTTGTATTTTTGCAATGTTGCCACATGGATTTCATACTAAGCTCTCTAAGGAAGAAAGTTGCCGGGCGAATGGATATGTGAGAAAACTGGGAATTCTTTCAAGGTTTGTGGGTCCTAATCAGGTTAAAGATTTTGTGTGACCATGAAGTAGAAAAATTGGAAAAATAAGAAACAGTGAGCAGAAGGTTGGATTTTCTGTTATTGCATAAAAAGGAAAGGCTTATATTTAGATATTGAACAACTGAAATTGAGGACAAGCATAACTTTCATCCAAGAATAATATTCAAAGCAAACTATCAAAAACTCTGAGCTTCAGAATATATTAAACCTAATTTTGGATATTCCAGGCAAAACATTTTCATTTTCACAGTAAACATATGCACATTTATTTTTAAGTTAGTGCTGTGTTTAAAGTGATAGTATAAATGATAAAATTATACTTACATATTATAAGGTATATTTTGAATACATTTTTTGGAACCAGGGATTGAACCCAGGGTCACTTAACCACTGAGTCACATCCCCAGCCCTTTTTATTTTTACTTTGAGACAGGGTCTCTCTACGTCCCATCTGTCTCTTGAATGCTTCTTGCACCAGAACTCTTTGACATTTTGTAACCACAAATCACTATTGTCCATATAATTAACTCATGTTAGACGAAGGAGAGCAGTAATAGTGATACTTCAGTCCTTTTTTCCAGGATCTGACCCTAAGGAGAACATCCTGATAATCCATTAAAGAAAGTTCACCCTCTCAACAGCGTGGAACATGTATTGGGAGAAGAGCAAGACTAGAGACAGGATGACTAGTACGGAAAATAATTGCAATAATGAAGGGGAGAGAAGTTATAATTACTTACATTTAGAGGATGGTGTTGAGGAATAGGTACTTGGGGAAAAACGTAAAGAGAACTTCTGGATTTCTTCTTTGGGCAGGTGTATTTGACTGTGGTGACATTCTGTGATGTAGGAATTCCAGAATTGAGGGATTTCTCCCCTTTACATTGGAGTAAATTTAAGTATTACAAGATATCTTATTATTCTTTCTTTTTTTTTACAGAAGCTTGATTTTGTTTGAGTAATTTTTCCTGCTATAAATGCCATATGTCATTTATGTCTCTAAGTCAATCATGCTAACCCCATTCTTGAGCTGGAAGTTGGCTTGGGAATGGACAAATGAGACAGTTCTGACCAATGTAACATAAAGTGAAATTTACTGTAGAGCTTCTGGAATAGGTTTTTTCCTATGATTTGAATATGTCCTCCAAGCTTCATGTATTGGAAACCTAATTTTAATAATGTTAAGATAATGTTAAGAGGTGGGGTCTTTAAAGGGTGATTAAACATGGGGGTGGAACTCTTCGTGGATGGGACTAAAGCACTTTCAAAAGGCTTAAAGTTGCCCTTTTAGCTTCTGCCATATGAAAATGGAACAAGATGACCCTCACCAGATGCCAGCTGGCATCTATAACTAGGAGAAAATTAATTTCTGTTTAGATATTTAAACCTTGTCTCAGATAGTTTATTCTAATAGCACAGAGGAAGATAGTTTTTTTTTCACTCATAAAAAGAGACAACCAATAATTCATTGGACTTTGTTGTGTCTGCATGTGATAGGTAAACTGTAGACACAATTTGAAGATCATGTGATGACCTTAGAGCTGATGACCTCAGAGCAGAAAGATCTAGAAGGAATCTGAGTTTTTTGATGGGCAAAGTTAGCTGCTGAGTGGGACCATTTCACCTGAGATTTCTTGTTTTATGGTAATAAATGTTTCTATATGATTCAATCCAGGTGAGGTTCCTGTTATATGTATACCAAAACAACTTAAGAGATACAGAACAGGACTATCCCTAAAATTCCTATCCAGACCTATAGCCACTTGGAAATAAGACCTTGGGGACTGGATTTTCAGTGGTCCAACCAATGACCCAGCGCAGTTTACCATGAGAAGGTGAACTGATTGAGATCTGAACTCTTGGAAAATGGTGTCCACTATTGTAAGGGTCCAGCGAATGTCAGAGGAAGAGACCACCAAAAGACCGGCTCATGCAACAGCAAAAGGGGTTTACTGAGGATCCAATCTAGCGCACTGGGGCTCCAGGCTCACTCAACAAGGAAGAGCGGCCAAGAGGCCCGAGCAGGGGTTGAGCAGTGCTTAAGTACACTTTTTTAGGGAGGGCAGGGACTTTACATACATCACAGTCTCCTTTAACAAATCACCATACACCAAGGGAAAATCAAACAACAATTCTCAAATATGATTAGTACATTCATTGGCGGGAACAGGTCGGGCAGGGGTGATAGGTCATTCCTAAGGAGGGGATACATTTAAACTGATTGGTTTGGGCCCTGAATGCCTACGAGCCAAACTGCACAGGGTCCAGGTTATTTAACAACTAAATGGTCAGTACGGGGCATTGTCTTAACTGCCTCAGGAATTTCAGGTTCTGTGTGCAGTTCAGAGACTTTACAATACCTAGTCCTTTACATTTTAACTCAGGCTTTGCAGCTTAGAAACTTTACCCTTTCACTAAGTGTTATTATAAACTGGCCATTTAATTCTATCAATATTAAGGCATAGAATTTCTTTTTCTTTCTTTCTTTTTTGGTACTTGGGATTGAACTCAGGGGTACTCAACCACTGAGCTGCATCCCTCGCATTATTTTGTATTTTATTTAGAGATAGGGTATCACTGAGTTCTTAGTGCCTCACTTTTGCTGAGGCTGTCTTTGAACTTGCAATCCTTCTGTCTCAGCCTCCCAAGCCACTGGGATTATAGGCGTGCTCCATAAAATCTTAATAGTCACTTCCTGTATTATATTTAACTGTTACTTCATGCCTATTGTTGCTCAAGACAACTGGTAGACCTAAGACATAGTGCTTAGGTCATGATGGAAGTTTACAACTTTGACAAAGCCCCTTGACAGAGTACAGGAAATAACAGTCAACCAAACAGGAAGTAGGCAGAACAGCCAGAAATATTTGAGCTTATTACAAAAAATTGTCTAGCTACAGAACATATAATACTAAACAATATTCTGAACTGAAATCTTCCATTTGTAAACATTTAATGGGGATCATGAGAGAGAGAAAAAACAAAGGAAGTAAATAATATTTCTCACTGGAGTAATTATTACACAAACCAAAGAATACCATCTGCACAGTTTTAAAACATTTCTGAAGATTCCTTGACTGTTCTCCCATGATTAGATGAATTCTGTGGCTCCTCTCTTTGAACTTAGGACAAACTATAGTGACTGACCTGTAGATCATGGTAGAAGTGATGCTATGCGATTTTTCAAGGCCAGGTTATAAAAGGTGGTACAGATTCTCCCTCGTTGTCTAGACCCTGCTTTAGAGCCTTGAGCCACTGTGTAAGAAGCATTACTACCCTGAGACCCCAATGCTGTGAGGAAGCACAACTAACCCATGTAGACCTGGGAAAAGGGAGTTGCCTAGTCATCCCATGCTTTCCCAGTGCTTCTCTTCCATTTCCTGCCACTGGCTGACTGCAACTGCATAAGAGATCGTAAGCCAGAAACATCCACAACAGCTCTTCCTGAATTCTTGACCCACAGAAATTACAAGAGATCATTAAAAGACTGTTGCTTTTTATCCAGTATGCTTTGGGGTGGTTTGTTAAGCAGCAATGGCTAACTGGAACAAATAGATGAGGTGATTTAAATGCTGTGATTCTTTATTAGGTAGAGTAAGAAACTAAGGGCCCATTAGAAGCCATTATACCTAATTACTATGACAAAGAAAGGTGAATTGATGGTTCCAGTCAGAGGAGCCATTGACAATAATAAAAGCAAATAATTAGTTGGTGAGTCCAAGGATGGTTTTTAAAACATCTTGATCCTAAACGAGGATGTTAGTTAAAATTAAATGTTCAAATGTGATGTCTTGAACAACCAACAATAAAAATTTTAAAAAAATAAAAATTAAAAAAAATGTGATGTCTTATTTCTCGGAGGTAATTTGTATGAATAATTTTTTTTTAACCACTGCTTCTTCCTATTTTATCTTACCAACAAACTACAACAGATATTTGGGCTGATCCCTGACATGTCATATCTCAAAATTCAAAAAGCCCCAAACTGGGAGGTTTAAGACTTATATGAACTGGGGACCAGTTTGTTGGCCTTAGGATATTAAATATTCATTTAACATTTCTGAAAGGGAAACATAGCCAGTCAGGCCATATCTGTGGGCTAAATTTTTAGGATGGAAAAGATGGATGTCAGAGAAGTTAAAGGCTCCTAAGGCTTGCACTTATCATATTAATTCTTTCTATTCTGTTTTAAAGTGTTGAAAAAAATATTTAAAAATTTCAAGATCAACAAAACAAAATGCAAAATAGTAACATGGATAATGCATATGAAATGTTCAGAGTAGGAAAAATTAACAAAGACAGAAAGCAGATTAGAGGTGTCCTAGGACTGGAGGTTACATAGGGATTGGTACTGATGAGTGACATGAGTATAGGATTTCTTTAGGGAATGCTGAAAATCCTCTAAAATTGATTGTAGTAATGGTTGCAAAACCAAGTAGATGGGTTGAGCATCCCTAATAAGAAGATCCAAAACCCAAAACGGTCCAAATTCTGAAACTTTTGAGCATTGGGTTGTTGCCACAGGTGAAAATTTCACACCTGGCCTCATGTCAAAACAGAGGGACAGTAAAAATATTTTATAAAATTACCTTCAGGCAATGTATAGAATACACACATAAAACAATTAATTTTCACATTTAGACTTTGGTCCCATCCTCAAGATATCATTATGAATATGCAAACATTCCCAATATAAAAAAATACAAAGTTCAAAACACTTCTGATCTCAAGAATTTCTGATAAGAAATACTCAACCTGTATTAAGAACCAATGCATGGTAAGTGTGGTGGCATATGCTTGTAACCCCAGCTACTGGTAGGTCAAGACAGGAAAATCCAAGTTCCATGACAGCCTAGGCAACTTAGTGAGACCCTGTCTCAAAATAAAAAAATTAAAAGGACTGGTGGTAGAGTGGAAGAATGTGTGTGTTTGATCCCCAGTACCATAAAAACAAAACAAAAACCATTGCATCATACTCTAAAGGGGTAAATCATGTGAAATGTGAACACTGTATCATACAATTTGCTTAATAAAGCTGTTAGAAAAGAAATAACATGGGGAAAAAGTGTAAGATGAAAACAGATAAAACTTAAGCCTCTTTCTCATAATTAAGATATTTTCACCAATACTTAGAAATTCCCTTGTAAAAAAGAGAATGTGATGCTGAGATTCTTCTAAAGCAGACTTCAGCAAACTTTTCTTATAATAGGTCAGATAGACAAAATTTTAGTCTTTGTTGATTAAAAGTCAGAATTGCATTCATTATATAGGTATAGGTATTCATATACCAAGAAAGAATAAATTTTTGCTAATTTTGTTAATTAATGGAATTAAAAATACCCCATAATAATTGAGTACCATTTTTTTTTTTTTTTTTTTTTTACAATACAGGTCTTCCCATGAGAAGAATGGAATTCTTTTTTTTAGGAGATAACATTTTGCTTAATTGAAATTCAAAGTTAGTATTCCCTATCATTAAATTGATTGTAAATGTCCTTCTTAAAAAAAATCTTAGCTCATGGGTCATATAAAACAAATAGCAGGCTGTATTTGGCCTATGGATCATAGTTGGCCAACCTCTAAAAGGAATACATTCTTGAAGGTTGATGTATTGGTTTCCATGGGGCTTCTGTAACAAAGTACCTCAAGCTGGGTGACTTAAAACAAAGCAGTGCTTTATATTATAGAGTCATGTTCACATTGGAAGAAGCCACACTGGGCTGGGCCCTGGGCAAGAAAAGACAGAGGGGAGGGGCTGGACTGGAGCTGTGGGGCCTGAAGAATCACTTTGGGCAGATGGGACCAAATGTTCAATGTTCTGAGATGGAGTAGATCAAAGCATTTTTGAGGAATACAGAGAAGGTCAATATATTTGGAATGCCATGTGTGCCAACAGTTTAGTTCTGTTTTTGGTGGTGTTGGGATTGAACCCAGGGCCTTGTGCATGCTAGGCAATCACTCTACCAACTGAGCTATATCCCCAGCCCCCTACAGTTTAGTTCTTGATAAGGTAAAAAGGAGAAGCTGGGGTCAGATCTTGTAGGACCCTTTAAACCATGGTGAGATTGGGAATTTGTCCTAAGAATACCAGGACCCCTAATTGCTTCTATGCAGGAGAATATCATGATCTGATTTGATTTCAAAACATAAAAAGTCTTGGATTCTAAGTAACAAATGATTTAGAGAGCAGGGCAAAAATGAGGTGAAGCCATATGTCTTGAAGCTATAACAATTATCCAGGCAAGAGTTGAAGGTGACTGGTACAAGGTTTAGCCATGCTAATGGAGAGAAGTAAGTAGATTAATGATCTCTTCTTCTTAGACAAGATCTACAGTATTGGAAAATTGGTGAATATAAGGGTGAAGAAGACAGTGTTAAGAATGGCTTTCAGGTTTCTGCCATCAGTACCTGGGTGGAGAGTGGGACCATGGAACACTGGAATAGCCCCAGGTTTGGCAGTAGAAAGAGGAAGATTATGAGTTTGGTATGAGTATGTTCAATCTGAGCAACTACCGATACGGCAAGAGGGCTGTCTAAAACTGGAGATATAAATCTAAGGGTGGTTATTCTGTTTCGAAGGGACCAATGAATAAATATCCTTGCCTTCTGAGTTCAGAGGCAATTGAAAAGTAAATACTGACCTTAAGGGATCAAAATCTCAACTTCTTTATTGTGTAAACTGGATGTGTGGAATATGGCTTTGATCTGTAGACAAAGTTGAGCTTTTCAATCTTTTTTCCTGAATTTCACTTATTAGTCCCCAAATTTCAGACCTCCCTGCTTATTTCAGAATGGAGTTCATGGTGTAGGAGGGAGAACTGGGTGTTGCTCCAGAGGACACTGGTCCAGAGAAGGAGGGAAAGGTACCTAAGCTGTCAGTGAGTCACCCCTGTCAGAAGGATGGTGGATTCTAGCAGGAAACAGGTGCAGTTAAAGCTGTAATTGATGAGAGGTTAGCACAGGGATGATTTGCAGAGGTGTGGGCAAGGTCAAAGCTACCAACAAGGGATGTAAATGCATCCAGGAACTAGGTACTGGGAGGTTCCAGTAGGAACAAAGGGAGGGAGCTGTTACCAGAACTGTGGATGAGGCGGAGGCAGTGCCTGACAGTGAGGAGGCAGAGGAAAGAATCCAGGGCCCAAACTGTGGCCCTCACTAGTCTGGTGAAGGTGGACTGTACGGCAGGGCAGGGGATAAATTTTCTACCTACTCATTTATTCCATTTCTGAACTCCCTCCCATTGATGAAACCCATCAGAAGCCAAAGGACTGTATCAACCAAGGAATGCATTGGCAGCACTCAACCGAGGGTACAAGGGTGGAAAAATGGGCCACCAGAAAATAACCAAGATGGGCAGGGGTTGGAGGAGAGGGCAACAGGTGTGGTTCTGCTGTCTTGGCAGTGAGCATCTTTGAGGTAAGGATGCTGCCTTGCTCCTACAGTTATGAAGCTCACCTCCACCTCACATCAACTCTTCCTTTGAGTTCATCCTTCAACTACTACTGGGTAGATTAGCCTTTGCTCCAAGATGACTCTGAAATAGTAACCAAACAATTCTTTAATTAAATGATCAGTGTTTCCTGGAATGGAAACTCAGTACTATTCTATTTCATAAGCTCACATTTTCTCAACTGTATTATTCAACTGGCTCATCAGAAGATATGCAATGGGATCAGATGATATAGAAATGTATGACGATATGATGTTTGATAATGATGCCCATAAAACTGAAATGTCACAAATAACCTTTCATTAGAGTGTTCCATTGTTTCTAACATGTAGATTTTTGAAATTGGGATTCATATTCCAGTCTCCTCAGCCAAGCTGCAGTTCTGACAGAATTGTCATTGTCCATGCATGTGCATAAAAACTGGCACAATGGGTATCAGCAACATGGAAGAAAGCCCTACAGGCAGAGAACACTGTTATAAAATGCTTTGTCACCAGTGCTCTGGGTGATGCAAAGGATGACACTATTTGAGATTCATACAGTTCATTCTGAGTTAAAAAGTGAGTTTGTCATAGACACGGAAAATAAGTTAGTGGTTGCAGGCGCTGGGGGAGTAGGAGCAGTGGAAGGGGGAGTGGCAGCTACTGGATACTGGGTTTCTTTGGGGGGGAGGTGATAGAAATGTCCTGAGATAGGTAGCAGTGATGGTTGTTTAACTTTATACACTAAAAACCATTGAATTTTTTGCCTTAAAAGGGCAAATTTTATGGTAGGTGAATTATATCTCAATTTTTAAAAAAAGGGATTAAGAACATAAAGGGAAGCTATTTGTGATTTAAAGGGACCAGTGAATAAATCTCCTTCCCTTCTGAGTTCAGTGCTACCTGAGAAAGAACTATTGATAGAGAACTCTACTATTTTTGCAACTTATCTGCCTCTAAAACGATTTCAAAATAAAAAATTTAACAAATGGGGCTGGGGTAGAGTGCTTGGCTCAGCGGTAGAGTGCTTGCCTCGCACGTGTGAGGCACTGGATTTGATCTCAGCACCACATAAAAATAAATAAACAAAATAAAGGTATTAAAAAAACACATTAAAAAATTAAATACTTTTGGGGAATACCATCCAAACTTGAGGTTTTGTGTAGAAAAATCTGTATTCAGAGTAGTTATAGACTTGTGTGAGCTCTCTCTTAATGAGGAAAAATGATATTCAATAAAAAAATTTTCCAATTTTGAAAGCAAAGATGATTCGGAATGTTTGAATTTTTACTATAAAGAGCTTCTAAGAATATTTTAGGTTGTTTTGCTTATATTTTCCTTTTTATGGATGTAGAAGATCAACATGTGATTGAATATCTGTTGCTACTAAGTCTAAAAAATCTTGTTGACTACTTATAAAATAAACATTTTAGGTGGCAAAGAAAATCACCTTGTCAAAGTTTAGTTAGCTTTTATTCCCCTTATGGGTACTATGTTAGATGTTGTGAAATACAGTATTACCTATCCAATGAGGAATTCTTCCCAAACCAAAAATTCCCTTACTTTTATACGGTAAAGACCACAGACATTATAGTACACCATTATCTCCTGCACAGACTCCCATCCTAATTAATCACAATCTAGGGTCTTCACTCAGTGAGGTTCTTTCAGTGATTGCAGCCAAAGTCTCCTGTGTATTCCACTTTTAGAGCCCAAAGGGTTAACAGGACATGGATAATTATCCCAGCACCAGCCTCACGCCCAAGAAACTTAAAAAGCTTAAGCAAATCTGCTGCTCCTCACAGCAGTTAAACCAGTTGTGTCAGTCCTGATTCTAGCCTGTGAGCTGCAGAAGCCACTGAGTTAAGCAAAGAAGGAATTTATGCATAGCCCACTAGGTAAGAGGGAAATTACAGGGAAGACTGGAACCCCTGGCTTTGAGTGGTGTGACCTGTAAATTAGGCTGGAGAAGACACTGCTGTTGGGCCTTATCTGCCCATCACTGACTCCTCACTCACAGTGGGTGCATCTCACTGGCTGAGCCTTGGTCACATGGCTGCCTCATGATCACATGGCTGCAAGGGAAGTTGGGAAAATGAGTGACATTTTTTTGCTTCCATAAAAGGAGGCAATCTGCCTCACAAAAAGACTCTTTTTAAAAAATACTTATTCTTCAGTTTTCGGTGGACACAACACCTTTATTTTATTTTATGTAGTGCTGAGGATCGAACCCAGCACCCTGCGCATGCCAGGCGAGCATGCTACTGCTTGAGCCACATCCCCAGCCCACACAAAGACCCTTAAGGAGTGGGCAGAAGGTTAGTTGGTGTACAGACAAAAATCACATGAATATCCAATGTACCAATCAAAATAAAGTCCTCAAAATCTCAGAAGTTACATATTGTGCTGGCACCAGCTAATGACCCTAGCAGAAGCCCCGCAGTATCTGAAGGAAGGAGGGGAGACAAAAATAAATAAATAAATAAAGAAAGAAAGAAAGAAAGAAAGAAAGAAAGAAAGAAAGAAAGAAAAGAAAACATCTTATAGATATCATCTGTGTTGGTTTTCCATAGTTCTTGACCTATGAACTTTATACTGTGTTGGAAGAAGTCTTTCATTAAGAGGTTAATTATTGCCTAAGTTTACCATATCACACCTGGAAATTGAAATCCTCCTATTCTCTTGCAAAAGTGAGAAATTTTCAATGGTGTTCCAGATCTTACTGAAGACTCCCTGCTTTCTTCTATTCTGTATATTTAAAATCATTTAATTTCCATTTCTTAGTCTGTTTTCTATTGCTATATAACTCAATAGCACAGATTGTATAATTTATAAAGAGAAATTTATATCTTACAGTTCTTCAGCTGGCAAATCCCAAAGTTGAGGGGCTGCTTTTGATAAGGGCCTTCTTGCTGGTGGGGAACACTCGGCAGAGTCGCAAGGTGGCACAGGGAATTACATGGTGAGACAGAACAAGCTTGCCAGAGGAGCTCACCTTTATAACAAAACCATTCCAGTAATAACTCATTCATCCATTAATCCATGAATGGGTTAATTCATTCATGAGGGCAGAATCCTTATGACCCAATTATCCCTTAAATGTCCCATCTCTCAAGTACCAGTAACATATAACTTTGGGGATTAAGTTTTTAACACCTGAAAATTGCGGGGACATAGTCAAAACCATAGCACCCTATATCCCTGTCAAGTCAAGGACACATCCCCACCTCCTCTTGTGAACCACCATTGCAGTTGGTATGCTGGTAAATTGGCTCTCTTTAGTCATGATTTGTACCATTTGCCAATTCCCATGGTGGAAAATTTCAAGCTGCCAAAGTTGTGACTTGCAAAAATCTCGGAGCATTTATTGCCTCTTTTGGGTCTCTGCAAACATCATATTTTGCCTAGAATTTCTTAGGCTGGTGACATCTGTCTCCTGAAGCAGTTGTCTCAGTTCTTTAATCTGGAGAATGAATAATGTTCCATTAGGGAAGAGTCCTCTGGTTTGTTCATGGCTGTATTCCCAGTGCCTAGAACACTATCTGGCACATGGAAGACCCCCGAGTACCTCTTTATCTTGGTGGTGGTTCTAAGGCTCTTCCCTGGAGCCTGGTGAGGACCAACACCTTTTTCATGTGCCCATTCACGGGGCAATGCCTTTCTCTGCCTTGGCATTAAAGTTTTCCTTAAGGTCCTGTGTTTATCAGGGAAGTGGAACCTGCTTCTGATCATCTATTTGCCCCTGTTGTTCCACTTCTCTTTTCTGGAAACTCAACCAAGTTTCTAACATTTTACCTTACTTCTTTTTTATTTTTAGGCACTGGGAATTGAACTCAGGTGCACTCAACCACTGAGCCACATTCCCCAGCCCTATTTTGCATTTTATTTAGAGGTAGGGTCCCACTGAGTTGCTTAGGGTCTCACTTTTGCTGAGGCTGGCTTTGAATTCACGATTCTTCTGCCTCGGCCCCCTGAGCTACTGGGATTACAGGCGAGTGCCACTGTGCCTGGCTTACCTTGCTTCTTGAGTTTATCATTTCCTTCTTCATCACATGTCAATCCACACTGTTAATTGTAACTAGCAGTGTTTTTCTTTTTATTTCCCTTTCTAGCCAAGATGATTGCTTTTCTGATAAACACCTTAGAATCTATCTTGTGGGGTCCACCACAGTGAACACCATGAAATAAAATTTTTTGAGCCTGACAAAACACATGGCTGATGAAAGAAATTTGATACTCCTTTTTCTTTTCTGCATGATGTTGTCGTATTGGGCTAATATTGAACCAGGCCTGGATTCTATCACTGTCCTGCCTGGTCACCTGTAGCCCATTTCAAAGCTTTGCCTTCCCTGAAAAATCCCCCTCCACAAGTTCGCCAGGTATGTTTCCTCAAGGCATCTCCCATGCCTGTGATCTGACCTGTAATCATGGAGCCATCTAGAAACTCACTGGTAATACTAGAATTGTTCTATGCTCATCTTTCCAGACATCCTGCCTCAAATTAGGTCGAGATTGTGTGACTACTTGGTATAACTGTCATGGTCTTTAAAGGGTGATTCCCCCAATTAAACCTAGTGTCTGACCTTTTAAGAGGGCACTTCTCAAGAGCTTCCTGGAAATATTCTCCTTGGTTGCATGGGGAGAGGGTGTGTAGATGACTCCGGTCTGTTCTCTGAAATTTCTCCTCCCTCTATTAGAGCCCTTTGAACTTCACTCAGCCTTTCTGATCTAGTAATAACGACAACAAATGAGTTTCTAGTATCTTCTTTGAGAGTGGTCAGCTCCAACACATATCTCCCTTCTCTTCTCCCTAGTCCTTTCACATGGGCCTAGCTTGACCTCCAGGATCAAAAGCTTTCCCCTGGAGCTAGAGGTATAGCTCAGTGGTAGAGAACTTTCCTAGTATGTATGAGACCTTGGGTTTGATCCCAACCACTGAAAGAAGCACAACAAAACTATAGCAATAACAGCAAAACCTTCCTCCCAAGGAAATCCTTCTCTCCCCACAGCAATGGTGGTAAGGCCCACTGCTAGCCAACCAGAACAGACACTGGCTGCAAACAACCAGCACGTGTCTCTGGCCGAACCCAAGTTTCCCTTGCTGTCCTCCCTTCCCCCATTATCAATCCCAACCCAGCTCCTTTATTTATCTTTCTATCTTTATTTGCTCTTATTCTATCTTCAAGTTCAAAGTTTCTAAACCAATCCAGCTCCTCTTGATTCTTAGAGACAGCACATTCCTGGCACAGGCCTTTTCTTATCCTTCTTAGTCTTTAATTTTACTAATAGTTTCATTGTGTCCCAAAAAGGTGACCTGCCACCTATAAAAATAAAGGTCTCTGGCTTGGGATATAGCTCAGTTGGTAGAGTGCTTGCTTAGCATGCACAAGGCTCTGGGTTTAATTCCCAGTACCACAAAAGCGGGGAGAGGGTCCCTATTCCTCTTTCTGTTCACTGATAAAAATCTACCACTGGGCTGGGGATGTGGCTCAAGTGGTAGTGCGCACGCCTGGCATGCATGCGGCCCGGGTTCAATCCTCAGCACCACATACCAACAAAGATGTTGTGTCTGCTGAAAACTAACTAACTAACTAAATATTTAAAAATCTCTCTCTCTCTCTAAAAAGAAAAAAAAAAAAAGAAATCTACCACCCTCTGTGACTGAGCCTCCAAATCAAGAGTCTCTGATCAAAACCTTGGCCTGATTTGAGTAACAAATCCAGGAGAGGACTTGCATCTATGTGGTAGAGATTGAGCATGACTCTAGGACTCTGTAAGTAAGTCATATGGAGTCAGGGGTTGATTCCACCATGGGTCTCTCCTTGGCCCTAAAACAGTTCATCATGGCATAAAGAAGAGAATTTGAGGCAGTTGACTTAATGCACCTAAGGCTAGAACCTCACGTGCTAGTATACTCTTACCCAGTTTTCTCAAACGGTCCTCAAACCAACAGCATCAGCATCACCTGGTGACTTGTTAGAAATTCAAATTCATAGGCTTTAACCCAGACCTACTGACTTAGAAGTAGGAGCCCAGGATATTTTAATAGGTTCACTAGGTGATTATAATACATGTTAGGATTTGAAAAACCACCATTCTAACCCACATGAAGTGTAGTTTCCTTTGACCTTTTCCTGCCTGAGAAACATGGTGGGAACAGTAAAAAAAAAAAAAAATGATCCCAACCACAAATACTCAAAGAATTTGTTCACAGAAATTCTGTTTTTAAGGGTGTCACCATATTGGGTGTACCTGCTTAGATTTATCAGTTGCAAAAGTCTGTATGGCCTGAGTACACTGAGGTTGCAAAGGCTTGGGTTTGCCACTCTCCTGTGACATCAGTCTTATTAAAATGTTCTATGCTAATGGAAAACAGTATGGAGATTCCTCAGAAAATTTGGAATGGAATCACCATTAGACCCAATTATCCCATTCCTGGGTTTATACTTAAAGGACTTAAAAACAGCATACTACAGTGATGCAGGCACATCAATGTTTATAGCAACTCAATTCACAATAACTAAACTATGGAACCAATCTAGATGCCATTCAACATATGAATGGATGAAGAAAACTTGGTACATATAAACAATAGAATATTACTCAGGCTTAAAGAAAAATGAAATTATGGCATTTGCATGTAAATGGATGGAGCTGGGGAATATCATGCTAAGTGAACTAAGCCAAACCTAAAAAACCAAAGGCTGAATGTTTTCTCTGATAAGTGGATACAAATCCATAATGGGGGTGGGCTGGGGGAAGAATGAAGGAACTTTGGATTGTGCAGAGGGGAGTGAAGGGAGAGTAGGGGGTGTGGAATTGGGAAGGATGGTGGAATGAGATGGACATTATTACCCTATATACATGTATGATGACACTACTGGTGTGACTCTACACCATGTTCAGCCAGAGGAAGAAGTGCTCCATTTGTATACAATGGGTCAAAATGCATTCTACTGTTGTGTATAACTAATTAGAACAAATTTAAAAAGAAAAGAAAAAAATGCTCTATGCTAAAGAAGTTGACACCTGGAAGTCCTGTGCTTATTAAAGTGCAGGGACCTCCTGCCCCAGCTGTACCTGAAACATATTTTTCTTGGCAGATCTTGAGTCCCTAAGGCCTGTCCTTGGGCCTGTTTTGTGGGCCATGGGTGGAGATATATATGATGTTGTTGGACACAATACCTACCTTTATTTTATTTATTTATGTTTATATGGTGCTGAGGATCAAACCAGCACCTCGCACGTGCTAGGTGAGCGCTCTACTGCTGAGCCACAACCCCAGGGGTTTTTGAGGGTGGTGGTAGAGATACAAACCATCTACCCTCCACTAAGTTTAAACAAAATGAGAAATATAGGGATAAAAAATATCAACTGCATTGCTGATAAAGTGAAATTGGAAAGGAGCTGGGAGTCTGCAGCCACCCCTGGATTTTTAAATATCTCCCTTTCTGAATTGAATCTCCCAAGCCCAGTTGAAGGCCCCCTCAACAGAGGCAGGGTCTGGTCTGGTCCACATGTGTGGGCCAGTTTGGCTCCCTAGAGCTGTGCAGCCTCCCCCAATGTCCCCCATCAGGCTCATTTACTTGGTCTTTGGAGAAGAGTGGTAAGCCAGGAAAGGAGGGATGACCAGGGCAGGTGCTCTAGAACCATTCTCTCCTGGAATAGATGCAAGGATGGAAGAATCCATTTTCCCTGGCTGTGTGGAGAGTATTTGAGGTCAATGGAAAAGTCCAGAATAAGAAAGAGGAGAGTCAGGACTGAGATGTGAGGAAAGCTCGCATTAGGAGGAAGCCCTAGCCAAAGAAACTGAGAAGAGAGGCAAGAGAGTGGGAGGAAGGATCCAGGAGTATCTAGTGTCACAGAGGCCAGGGGAACAGCATTTGAAGGAGAGAGTGGTCAGCAGGGTCAGGGTTTCTTCTGTGGGCACGCCATACGAGGAACAAAAACCATTCCTAGGGTGTAGCCACCTGGAACCACTGGTGATCTCATTGAAGAGTGGGAAGGGGAACTGAGCTCTAGGGTAGTCGATGGAAGTCCATGTGGTGTCCTGGAAGCTGGTTTTTAAAGAATGAGGGAGTTAGTGCTTATTTGGAAACCGATGGGGAAGGAAAGCAGACTTTGTTTGGAAAGGTTCAAGGGGCCAAGTGTCCCAGGATCTGTGCTGTAGGCCAGGTGCCTTGGATGAATACCTGTCTGAAAGACCTTTCTCTCGTCTGCACAGAGATGCAGTGTGAACTCACAACAGCCCTGAATGGGAAAGATTGGGCACACAAAACAGGGGATAAATGAGAGTAGATCACAGTTATCTGCAAAACCGAGGGCTCCTGGCTCCGAGTTCAGAGAAAGCTTCCAAGGCTATTAAGGGCAGAAGCAATGTCAGTTCTTTTTCACTTTAAAAATTTCCGTGTATTCCTGTATTCTTTGACAGGCCCTAATTATTTGAGCACCAACTGACTAAGTATTTAAGTCCTAACCTGGTAAAAATGGCCAGACTCCAATGGTCTTAACCCTCCCTTAGTGACAATCCATTAGCTCCCTAAGAACTCGTCCTTTGGATTGGTGGTGCGGTGACTTCAATGGCAACAGCAGCCCTGACTCAGGATGGAAGAGTGTCTCCCTGGACCAATTAGTGGTCTCTTTCCCCTCACTATTCTCAGAGCCCATCTTCTCTAAGAGCTGGTCTTCAGGCAGTTTTTATAACCATGGATTGAATTCTTACTTATAATATCCCACCTTTTTAAATAACTTCCAACTACGGGATCATAGAAATATCAACACTAGAAAATTTTTAATGATAAACTTCCCCCTGCTGACACCACCCTCTTCCAAGTTCCTAAACCATTTATTGTAAGCGCACATGTCTGGAAAACCAAAATAAATGAACCAGGAAGAAATTGTTGGGCAATTTTTCTAAGTATCTCATAGATCCCTTAGTATTTGTTTTCTTGAGGTTATTTTTTTTCTTGCAATATTAATCAAATTTTCAAAAATAAAGTCTTATATTACTTCTAAAGCACATTTTACATTAGGATTTAAATGTGTTACTGAAGGAAAAAAAAAACCAGGATTGATGCTAAAAATTTATTTTAAATTGACCTTAGGATAACTTAGCTATCTAAATTATTTTTTTAAACACATACACACACAGCCTTACCAAACAGCCCGAATCCAGATGGCTACAGGAGTCAATTACTTCAACATAGAGTTAGTATAATTCTCCCCATTTTCTGGTGTTTAAAGGTAACTGAAATTACAAATATAATGATTTATTATCAGGAAATGATTAAAAGATAACTGCAATATGAAGGAGAAGATATGAAAATCAAAATTACAATGCATGTGATGGCCAGAAACTTAAGACTGCTGTCTGAGAAAAAAAAAATTGTATGAACATATTATTCCATCAACCACATAATATTTATGCCAAACTCTATTATTATTATAGTTTTTTGGGGTACTGGGGAGTGAACTCACTCAACCACTGAACAACATCCTCAGCCCTATTTTGTATTTTATTTAGAGACAGGGTCTCACTGAGTTGCTTAGTGCCTCGCTTTTGCTGAGGCTGGCTTCGAACTCGCAATCCTCCTGTTTTAGTCTCCTGAGCCCCTGGGATTATAGGCATGCGTCACTGCGCCAGGCCCAAACTCTATTTTTAGCAGATAAAATAAGATGATAGAATGAAATAAGCTTCAAGACAATATAACAAAATGTGGCAGAAACTTACATATAGAATAAAATAATTTCTAATGAGATTTTGGCCCTTTCTTTGTATGGGATCCAAAGGAAGTGACAGAGTGATCTTTGCAAAAGTCTATTCTAAGGTTAATAGGGAGGGCCTTTTTGAAGTTTAAAAGTGGTTCTAGTCTTCCTGTGAGGCCTAGGATAGAGCCAGGCAGTATATCCTATACTGAATATAGTAAACATATGACCACTTTAAAGAAAAATAATAGGTCTATGCACAGGAGTGGTCTCTTAGTTCAGACAGGGCTACTCTAACTAGAAGTGAAGGGAAGGCAATCATAATGGCTCCTAGGTATATATATATATAATAATATGTTACAATTGTTGCCCGTGGAGATGGGGAGGTGGGTGAGATGGGGGAATGGAAATGGAAGAAAGTAAATACATAAATAAAACAAGAGTGGCCTTTTACCACTCAAAGATATAATAATGATGACAAAATATACCATAAACTGGTAAGTAGGAATTAATGGTTCAATTGAAAATATAGCATCATACCTGTGTAATAAAACATGTAAGGAAGCTTGGCATAGTGGTGCATGCCTGTAATCCTAGCTACTCAGAAGGCTGAGAAAGGAGGATTGCAAGTTCTAAGACCAGCCTGGGCAACTTAGTGAGATTCTGTTTAAAAATGAAATTTAAAAAGTTTGGGAATATAGCTCAGTGGTAGAGTGTCTGCCTAGCATATAGCAAGGACCTGGGTTCAATCCACAGCACTGGGGGCAGTGGGAAATATCTAGATAGATATGTGCAGACACACACACACACACACACACACACACACACACATACACACACACACAGAGAGAGAGAGAGAGAGAGAGAGAGAGAGAGAGAGAGAGAGAGAGAGATTAGCTATCTAGCTATCAAGTAGGGTTATTTTCAGTACCTTTTCACTTTCACTCACCTCCTTTCCCAATCCTGTTTTCCTAACTTTCCTTTCACCCACTCTTGTGTATCTCCCTAGGGACTTTCTGCTGTGAGCCCCTTCCCCCGGGATCATGATCCTATGCTGTCCACACATTTCTTCCTTCTCCCCTTCTGATACCCCTCTGCCCTCTGTTTCATGCCCTAGAACTGGCAAGCTCTGCCCCTAGGCCCAGCCCAGAGGTAACTTTGCCTGAGCCTTGAACTTCAGAGGTCTCTGTTCTTGCCATGCCTTTCTCCATGTAGTGAGGGGTCTACAGGGCCAAGGAATGTGCCCCCCTCCTCATCTTGAGCTTATACTATTCTTTATAATTATATTCTGCGAACCTGAGACCCCAATAGCTCCAGTGCTCCTTAGAGGAGTGTTCACCATGTCAGTCCTCTTGAGGGCAGACTCTGTTCCTGGTGTGTACACCTGGAAGTCCAGGGTGGTAAAGAGGCAGCTGTACATTTTGGAGGTGTTGACTGGGTGTCCACATACATGTGCAGGAGACCCCTACGGTGTGTGTGGATCACGGGGAACCAAGGTTAGAGGAGAAGGGAGCCTGGATGTGGGCAGGAAATGGCTCTCCAGGTGCCACCACTTCTAGCAAAGAAGCCTAAGGAATTTGAGACTTCTCAATTTGAACCCAGACTGCCAGGTGGTTGTCATGGGAGGAGAATGTATTGTATAAGTTTGTTGGCTTGATTATAAATTTAAATATTCAGACACATATTTTGTAGGCCACCATTTGAACCTTCACCTTGGCAAGTGGAAGTAACTATTTTGGATTAGACTTTTTACCTTCCACAAGGACATCTGGGGCTTTGGTGGGTGATTTCCAGGGAGTACAGCACTTTAACCCAGGGAAGAGCAGTCTTGATTGGAGCATAGCAAATATTGGGCTGGTGAGTGGTGACACAGAGTCTTTGGTGACCTTCAAACCACCAGATGAGTGATGGCCTCATCTGCCTTGCCAGTGGGTCCTGGCCAGAGAACTGAATTGGTCATTCCATTGTCACTACTGCATATAAATGAAGAAAAGAAACTGTCCCTTCACTATCAGACACTGTGGTACTCAGTACTCCCTCCACCTTCTCCCACTTTTGATGGAAAACATGGTATTTACACTAGCTGGAAATAGCATATTCTTTCTTGAGACATGTTATTGGCTGATGGAAATTTTTGGTGGGGATGCTATGATACAACCTAAAATAAGCGACCAGGTAGAAGGATTTTTTTTTAATACGAGAAATTACGAATCTGGGAGGGACCAGAGAACAGAGACAGGTGGAAAAACTGCTTCAGAACCTAACTGAGGCAGGAAAGACCCAGGGCAAGTCCGGTTCCTGTGGATAACTGTTCTAAGGAACTCTTGACCTTCATTTGTCTTTTCTTCTCTTTCCCCTTTCCTTACCCTCTCTCCCAGGTTTCTATTTGCCATCCTCTTCTGTGTTCTCATGAAGATGCGTTAAGGATTAGGAAGGGATTACTGGACCCAGGCATGGCTGGTCTTTGTTAAATGGAACTTTCAGAAATGAAGGGGAAAACCAGAACTATTTCCCCCTTCAGATAAATGGTGTTTCTCTCAGTCCAAAGAGCTCTTGGGGATTTTCCCCAGGATTTCTTTTCTCCAAGGATGTTTGTTTTGTTTTTAATTTGTGAGGAAAGACTAATTCATTCAATAAACCAACATTTCCTGAACTTGTATTATAAGCAAGTACTGCTTCAGGTGCTGGGGAAAATGGAATCAACTGCAAAAAAAAAAAAAGCCTTTGCCCTGTTTATTTCACTGGGGAAACAGCAATAAACAAGATAAATAACAACAACAATTGTGTGTACAGAAGTGTGTGTGTGTGTGTGTGTGTGTGTGTGTGTGCGAATTTAGGTGGTGAAAAGTGCTAAAGAGAAAATAAAGGTACAGTAAAGAGTGGTCAGGGAAGGCCACTCTGTCATCAGAGAAGATGGATTTTTTAAAAAAAATATATTTTTTGGTTGTAGTTGGACACAGTACATTTATTTTATTTATTTATTTTTATGAAGTGCTGAGAATTGAACCCGGGGCCTTGCACGTAATAGGTGAGCAATCTACTGCTGAGTCTCAACCCCAATGCCTCCCCCCACAACCTCTCTCCCCGCCCCAAGATGGCATTTAAATAAAGAATGGGGAGAAGAAGGGGTTTGGATACTAGGGAGTAGCATTCTCAGCACAAAAGACTACAAATGAAAAGCCCAGAGGCAGGAGCATGCCTGGCAAACTTAGGGATCAATACATAGGCCAATGTGACTAAATCAAGAACAGGATGAACATGGGAAGAGTTGAAGAAGGTGAGGACAAAAGAATATAGGTGGGAGGGTGTGGAACTGAAGCCAGATTTAAAATTAGGTTGTCAGTGTAGTTAGGTAAATCGGGTCTAATATCGAGTGAAATCTAAAATGGAGGCCATGTTGAGAATGAATTTCTGGAAAAGTTGAGCAACTATTGAAATGTTAATGAAGTCCCAAGAAAAGCCCTAGCCCAAAGTCCATCCCAAAGAAGTTTTAATGAAGTCTGTCCTGCCCAGATTACTTCTTTGGCCCACCTGTGTCCCACCCCTCGGGCCTTCCAACCTACATTCCATCACTGAAAGAACTATAAAAAGGGGAGACAACCGTACTTCCACGGATTCCACCTCTTGGGTCCCCTTCTTCCTCCGGGAGAAGTCTTTTCTGCTGTCCTTTAATAAACTTCTAATTTCTACTCTGACCTGTGCTTCTCTGGTGTTATACTTCAACACTGGGGAAGCAAGGACTCGATGGGTCAACAGCGGTAACAGAACCATGGGAGGTCTTTTGTTAGGACTTGGATTCATTTTGGGCAGATGGGAAGCAACTGTAGGATTTCAGCAGAGGAATGACAGGATCTGATTTGCATTTTAAAAGAATCACTCTGGCTGCTGTGTTGAGAATAAACTGTGAAGGACAAGGGCAAGACCAGTTGGGAGAATATTGCAGTAATCCTGGGAAGCCAAGAAAGTATGTAAAACCAGGGTAGTAGTGATTGAGACGGTGAGGAGTGGTGAGATTCTGGACATATTTAGAAACAGAGTAGAAAAAGATGTGTTAATGAATTGGTTGCAGATTATGAGAAAAAGAAAGAAGTCAAATAGAACATCAAGGTTTTTCACCTGAGCAACCAGAAAAAGGGTGTCGCTATGAACCGAAAAGGAAGAGTTCAGGGGTCCAGGTTTGGGGAAAGATTAGTAATCCAGTGATGGCAATTTACATTCTAAATCTCTGGTAGACATCCCAGTGGAAAGGCCACGAGTCTTCAGATGAATGCGTTGGGAACTCAGAGGAGAGGTCAGGGCTGGAGATAAATCTCAGGAAGTCTTCAATGAGCAGACAGTATTTAAAGGGTAGAGATGATATCTTTGAAGAAATGATAGTAGATGGAAAAGAGAGGTCCAGGCTGAGTCCTGGAGTAGTCTAGTGTTTATGGTTGGGGAGCAGAGGAGAACATTAAAAAAGACCAGAGGGCCAGGCAGTGAGATAGGAGGAGAATAAGGACACTGTGGAGTCCTGGAAGCCAGGCCAGGAAGACAAATCAAAGAGAGGGTTACTATGTCCAGTGCTGATAGACAGAGCAAGGAAGAGGAGGGCTGAAACTTAACTGTCGTCTTCAGCAAAGTCAAAGTCATTGTTGACCACGTGAAGAGGTGTGCTAGTGAAGTGGTAAGGGTGCAATCTCAATAGAAAGGCTGGAGAATGAAAAAAAGAGGACAAATGGAAGAATTTGAATTGACTGTAAAGTAGAAGAGAGAAATTGTGGTCCAACTGGAAGAGGAAGAAGGATTGAAAGAGTTTTTTTTCTTTTTTTTTTTTTTTAATATAGGAGAAATAAATGCCTTTGTCAATTAATAGAAAAAGTCCAGTAGGGAGGGGGGGGAAAGAAGATGCAGGGCTAATGGGTGGCTTCCTCTGGTAATACTAAGAGTTTAAGAGTGTCTACATTGTATTGAATATCTGCTGAATATTAAGTTTGTTTTTTCAGATAATACTCATTTCTTAGAATATAAGATATAGATTATCATTTCCATTTTACTGGTGAGGAAATTGAGCTATGTGTCCAAGTTTATCCAGCAAGTTTAAGGAACAAGAAAAAGGTGAGAATCTGAGCCCAGCTTGAGTGATACTGCTTCTGGGAGTGTCTATCACTTTTTTGGTTGTGGAGTGTGCAGATACCACGAAGGGGCACATTTACTGTCTTACATCCTTGCCTAAAAGAAGGGTCTGTGCACTTGTCATAACCATTACCAGAGATGTTGGTAGAAGGAAAAGACTGAATCATTTTTCTTTCTCTTTTTTCTTAAGCCTTGGGACATGAAATCTCAAAAAACAGAGAGGGTGCCTTGACATCTGGTTTCCCTCAAATCTCTATATATTGGACATCTAATGATTAAGGTTATGTGTTTGAATAAGCAAAGAATGGGAATCAAGAATCATGGGTTTTAATTCTGACTGCTGCTACATGACTCTGTTATTCCTGGGAAGTCAATTAACTTAAGAGTCCTCATTAGCAAATGGTAAATAAAAATATCTTCCCTGTTTGCTTCTTGAGTGGTTGTGAAAACATCACACTGTATGGTTGTGAAAACATCACCCGGAATGGGCAGGGGTTGGTGGTACCCCCATGAATTTGGAAAAAGTGTTGTGCCAAGTGGGAGAAGGTTTAGAAAAACATAGTGCAGTGCTGGGGTCATAGCTCAGTGGTACAGCGCTTGCATAGCATGTGTGAGGCACTGGGTTCGATACTCAGCACCACATAAAATAAGAAAGAAATAAAGTAAAGGTATTGTGTCCATCTACAACCAAAAATATTAAAAAAAAAAAAAGAAAAGAAAAGAAAAGAAAAAAGAAAAGCCAAGTGTGGTACCTGTGTGGCTCCTGAGACTGTGGGTGGGTGTTTCTTACAGCCCCTAGAGCAGAAACTGATGCTGCTTTATGAGAGTCTGCTAAGATGAGGGAGTTGCAAGATAAGGAAGAGGCCTTGGAACGTTACTAGAGGAGGATCTCTGTACCTTGAAAGCACCCCTGTGTCTCACTGTAGTGCTGATGGAGTCAGAAGAGGAGGAGGAAGGGAAGCCCAACAAATGGTCCTTCAGAAAATGCAACGACAGCAGCCGTTGGCTCTCACAGGGCAGCTGGTAGGGCTGGCCCAGGACTGGAGTTCACCATGTTCCACTAGTTTAAGTGGAGTTGGTGGACTTGGGAAAGTGATTTAGACAGAGGCCAGGAGAACCCCTGGTCACTTTGTTGTTATGCCTGGGAGATTTAGGGGTGGATAACATTATGTGTAGTGCTTTAAAAATGGTGAGATTAGCATCCCTTCTTACAGAGAGATGGCAAAACAGTCAATGCCATGGAGGAATTTAAAGGGGCCAACAGACCCCAGGGCTGCCAAGAGCTCTCAGGCGCCAAGAGACCCCATGTGCTACATGTTACTGACCCTGCACAACCTTATGAATTAGATGTGCATGTAACCCAAGAAGGTTTTTGGCTGGGGCCTTTGGCAGCGGCATAAAGTGGCTGCAGAGGTTTCTGATCACAGTCCTAGAAGGGTGCAAAAGCCCTCAATATCCAATCTCTAGTTTGCAGCTGTGTATGCAACTCTAATGGCCTAGGAGGCCATTGAAGGCACCGCTGAAATCTTGGTGTGCATCAATCATCCTGTGGTGGTATGGGTGCAGGATTAGGCAATTGCCCTAAGAACAGGTACCTACCCTAGCAAAGTCGGGGGTGTATTTGGAACAAGGGAGTGCTTTGTCCATTAGTCCCTTGTCCAAAGCTGGGATGGGACAGAGCAGCTATGTAAATAAGGAACCAGTGAACAAAGAGTTATGTACCATGAGGATGGTAGTGCTACATGAGCCAGAGCCTTTGACCATCTGCATGGACAACTGGGCTGTTTTTAAGGGATTAACCTTGTGAATTACCACATGGTAGGCAGATAAGTGGAATGGTAGGGCATTGGCCTCTGTGGGGTCAAGCCATGTGGCAAGAACTTTGGGCCATAAGCCATGGAAAAGATGTTACTATAGGGCATGTTACTGGCCATGCCCCGCTGACCAGAGAATGATGAAGCAGATGCTTTGGTTAGGGTGCAATAGCTGGAACAGGTGTCTCCTACCATCCTGGTGGCTTGGTGGACACCATGCAGATGTGATAACTATGTGGATTATAGTCAAAACAGTGGGGTCTGCCTTCAATGTGGCATGTCCTGGTGGGTGCCTGCCATGCATGTGTGATTTGCACTCCAGAATGTCTTCATCCTCACTGCAGCCTTGGAGCCACAGATGGTCAGGTGATGTGTGGATGCCTCCCCTTGACACCATGGCAGGTCAGCTACCTCAGCCCTTTACAGAGGTCGGAGGGGGCCATGTTCACCTTGACAATGTTTTGATACGGCCAGGGCCTGTTGTTTGCCTGGCCCAATGGCCAACAAATCAACATATGACAAATTGTGCCCTGACAAGGTTGATGTCCTTGTACAGTCAGGCCCATCACAATAGAGAGTGATCAAGGCACGCATTCCACAGGTCAGGATGTGCGGTGATGAGCAACTCCATGACAGGTTCAATGGAAGCTGCACGTCCCATATCACCCACAGGCTGCAGGCATGATAGAGAGAGTGGCCTGCTTAAGCAAGGACTTAGGACTTCCGTCAGCCCAACTTCTATGAAGGGGCGGCCACCGCATCTGAGGACAGTCGTGTGAGCTCTGAATGAGTGTCCCCCATGAGGGGGACCAGCTCCTGAGGAGACTTTGCTGCACTGCACAGCAGTCCCAATACAACAAAGGACATTATACTTAAGCCTGGGCAGCAGGAATTATACTTAATTTCCAGGCAGCCCACTCTCACTGGATTCAATCAGGAGAAGCTGTAGCTTGAACATGGCTCTGGACAATAAAGTACACCCCCAATGGGTGATTCTATTAGTCCACGGGGGAGACGTTTGGAATGCGATCTCCTTGTGACACCATGGGTAACCTGCGAATGGCCCCCCTGGGTACACATTTCCTGGCCAGGTCCTACAGATGGGACACAGATCTTCAAGGGCACTTTTGTAATTTCCTTTTAACAAATTTTGAGTTCCCTGGTGCGGTACACACAGAGCCTGCTAAGAGACAGGCTCAAGCTGAATGAGTTGTGGTACCACTGCTCAGGGAAACCACCTCAGGCAGTAACTGTTTTCCCGGAGATTCAAACCTGGCACGCCTCTCCCAGATGGATGGGACTTGCCTTTGTTAGACCTGTAACTGCCTCGTCTTTTTGCTCCTAGGTGTGTGTGGGCCAATGTGCTGGTCAGCTGGTCAATACATATGCCACTGTTGCCGATCCCTGTGCATGTTGGGTATGCACTCAGCTGTGGCTGAGTGTTGCAAATAGCCTGCATGGTGAATTGATCCAGCCACAATCTCTAACTGGACTTGGTTGCAAACATGAAACATGGTTGACCCTCAATGAAACCATAATGTAAGCCAGGTGCTGCAAACCCTACCCCTTGAAACTCAGTAAGTACAATGTTTAACAGGAGACCCCTACAAGAATGGCGGGCGACCCTGACTGCCTCATGGAGGTGGGCCTTGCTTATCTTGAGTGGGGGGCAGCTTGTGTATTAGTGATTTGCTGCTGTTCCACCTATTGTTGTTACAAAAGTGCCCTTGAAGATCTGTGTCCCATCTGTAGGGCCTGGCCAGAAAATGTGTACCCAGGGGGGCCATTCGCAGGTTACCCATGGTGTCACAAGGAGATCTTGTTATTGTGGATTATGGGTGCAGGGCTGTGCCCTCCTCACCAAAGGACCTTTGCAGAAGACATCTGTCACGTAGATTGTGCAGGGAGGAAGCCTGAAGGGGTGAAACATAAGGAAACTGGAGTTGGTCAGGTTCCCTTACCTAGATACCTGGGAATCAGTGGCTGAGATGTTTTCTGTAGGTCAGGAATAGCAGTGTATCTTATGTAGCCTGTGGTATGCTTGGCACGCTACTGTCTTTGTTTCAGGTTAGCGTATAAACTGACCTGGACTTTCTGTGAAAAACCAGCCTCTACCTCAGAGCAAAGCCTGTCCAAGGAAGGGACATGACCTTTGTCCTTGAAAAGACCCACAGAGCACTCCTAGGCACATTCCCACCCTGCTAAGTGGTTTATCTACAAATAACAGGTGAGATCTGCTGTGCCAGGTGTCCCTGACTCAGTCAGGCTAGGTGGGATCCATAGCAACCCCCTAGCAGCCACCAATCAGCATGAGACATACCTGGGATGCCAGATGACCCTCCCAGTAGTTTATGGTGTTGGGAAACCATGTAGTTCAGCACGTACACCCCTCTTGGCTTAAACCAATCAGTTCAAATGAATACCCCTTTTGTACTGACCAATCACCCCTACCCAACTTGTTCCTGCCAGTGAATGTGCTAATCATGTTTTAGAGTTGTTATTTGATTTTCCTGCGGTGTGTGATGATTTGCTAAGAGATGCTATGATGTATGTGAAGTCCCTGCCTTCCCCAAAGAGTATATAAAACTGCTGCAAACCCTGAGCTGGGGCCTCTCAGCATCACCAGTTGCTGTGTGTGCACGAAGAGGACCGAGCTAGCTCGAAATAAACACCTCTTTGCTGCTTACATCGATCTTGGGTCTCTGGTGGTCTTTGGGGGTCCCGAATTCGAGCATAACATCTGCTGTGTGAATTGACCATCCATTGAATTAAGCATATTGGAGCTCTCTATGGCCCCATGTATTTTCTTCAGGTTGCCCAAAACAGTCAATTTGCCTGGGATAGAGCCATTGCAGAGCAGGTGTGAATGTGTTTACCTCAATGATAGTTATACAAATATTTTAAAAAATATGCCTTTTGTGATAATTCACTGGGATATGCACATGATTTATGCACTTTTTAAGGTTATGTATTTCACTTCAATTAAAAATAAAAATGCTGCCTAGATTCCAGTCCAGATCAATCCCTGGGACAGGGCTCCTAGTCTGGGCATTGTCAGGAGGGCAGCTGGGACTGAGAATACAGCCCTCCCCCTGTGGGTACCTTTCCCTCCAGGAGGGGGGCTCTAGGGCCGTGTGGACCGACACTGCTGAATGTGCCTCAGGGTGCAGGGGGAGCAGGGCTGTATTTTGGAGAGAAGAGAAGAAGGCTCAAGGATCCTGTGGCCAATGCCCAAGGGCAGAAATGACCCCAGGTGTTCACACTTTTGAGTATGACGACAGATTTCTTTCCTGGGAACACCAATCAAAGACTTTTCACTGGAGTTCCCAGCCTGTAAGGAGTGTAACAACTTCTTTTTAAGGAGCAATTCCTGAGATTAATTTCAAGCTCACTAATCAAAATGGTTACAGCAGCGTTTAGTAATTTTTATTTGCCTTGCCCTGTGTGAATGTTTTCTTTGTGTGTTTTACCGTAGGGGCCTCATTGTTGCGTTTGGTATTGGGGATTGAACACCCTGAGCCACATCCCCAGCCCTTTTTAATTTTCATTTTGAGACAGGGTCTCACCAAGTTGCTCAGGGCCTTGAGAAATTGCAGAGTGGCCTCGAACTTGCGATCCTCCTGCCTCAGGCTCTAGAGTTGCTGGGATTACTGGTGTGGGCCACCATGCCTGGCAGTTGTTGTTATTTTAATTCTTTACTGTCTTCCTTTTAACCTATGACTCTTTAGTCCACACACTGCACAACTACATCCCATGTGCCCTCATCTGATTGGTCGTGTGGGCTGGTTTTCTAACTTTTGTTTCTCATGTGAGAGATGAGCAAATTCTGAGTACATGCCACTCTTAAACTTTGCTTAACCCACTTGGGAAAAGGGGTAGAAACACCAAGAACCTTTTGTATTTCTCAATCACTGTTCTGATTTCATAAACAGAAAACACTTATGGGCCAAGCTATGTAGCTTGATAGAGATACTATACTTTCTTTTTTCTTTTCTTTTTTTTTTTTAAAGAATAGGGGACACTTGTAGAAGAATATTTTTTTTTTTTTTAGAGAGAGAGAGAGAGAGAGAGAATTTTTTAATTTTTAGTTTTTGGCGGACACAACATCTTTGTTGGTATGTGGTGCTGAGGATCGAACCCGGGCTGCACGCATGCCAGGCGAGCGCGCTACCGCTTGAGCCACATCCGCAGCCTGAGATACTATACTTTCAACACTTCAGAGACTTGGCCCAAATAATGCCTGTAGAATTCAACCTCCATAGTGTTTTAGCAGGACTAGAGCCTCTTTAGGCTGATTTTAATAGGTCTAGTTTTCTAAAAGCTATTTTAATTACATAATATTTAATGTTATCGAAAGAACGCCTTAGTCGTTCTATTTTATTTATTTTTTTTGCTCCAAGCAAAGTTTATTGTATAAGTCAGGCAGGGTGGTATGTGCCTATAATCCTAAGAACTCAGGAGGCTGATGCAGCAGGAGGATCAATCACAAGTTGGAGATGAGTCTGGGCAACTTAGCGAGACCCTGTCTCAAAGTGAAAAATAAAAAGGACCTGGGATATGGCTCAGTGGTTGAGTGCCTCTGGGCTCAATTCCTGGTAATACATAAACAAATAAAGTGGTAAAGAACCCCTAAGTTCAATCCTCTGTTATGCTCGAATTCAGGACCCCCAAAAGACCACCAGAGACCAAGATCCATGTAAACAGCAAAGAGGTGTTTATTGCGAGCTAGCTCGGTCCTCCTCGCGCACACACAGCAACTGGTGGCGCTGAGAGGCCCCCGAGCCCAGGGTTTGCAGCAGTTTTTTTTTCTTTGTTTAAATTTTTATTTATTTATTTTTTATTGGTTGTTCAAAACATTACAAAGCTCTTGACATATCATATTTCATACATTAGATTCAAGTGGGTTATGAACTCCCATTTTTACCCCGTATACAGTTTGCAGAATCACATCGGTTACACATCCACGTTTTTACATATTGCCATATTAGTGTCTGTTGTATTCTGCTGCCTTTCCTATCCTCTACTATCCCCCCTCCCCTCCCCTCCCATCTTCTCTCTCTACCCCATCTACTGTAATTCAGTTCTCTCCCTTGTTTTTTTTTCTCTTTTCCCTCACTTCCTCTTATATGTAATTTTGTATAACAATGAGGGTCTCCTTCCATTTCCATGCAATTTCCCTTTTCTCTCCCTTTCCCTCCCACCTCATGTCTCTGTTTAATGTTAATCTTTTCCTCCTGCTCTTCCTCCCTGCTTTGTTCTTAGTTGTGCTCATTATATCAAAGAAGACATTTGGCATTTGTTTTTTAGGGATTGGCTAGCTTCACTTAGCATAATCTGCTCTAGTGCCATCCATTTCCCTGCAAATTCCATGATTTTGTCATTTTTTAGTGCTGCGTAATATTCCATGGTGTATAAATGCCATATTTTTTTTTTTATCCATTCATCTATTGAAGGGCATCTAGGTTGGTTCCACAGTCTAGCTATTGTGAATTGTGCTGCTATGAACATTGATGTGGCAGTATCCCTGTAGTACGCTCTTTTAAGGTCTTCAGGGAATAGTCTGAGAAGGGCAATAGCTGGGTCAAATGGTGGTTCCATTCCCAGCTTTCCAAGAAATCTCCATACTGCTTTCCAAATTGGCTGCACCAATTTTCAGTCCCACCAACAATGTACAAGTGTACCCTTTTCCCCACATCCTCGCCAGCACTTGTTGTTTGACTTCATAATGGCTGCCAATCTTACTGGAGTGAGATGATATCTTAGGGTGGTTTTGATTTGCATTTCTCTGACTTGCAGCAGTTTTATACATTCTTTGGAGAAGGCAGGGTCCCCCACATACATCATAGCATCTCTTAGCAAATCATCACACACCGTGGGAAAATCAAATAACAACTCTAAAACATGATTAGTGTATCAAGTGGCGGGAAAGAATCTGGAAAGAATTATTGGTTAGTTCAAGGGGTTGACGCACTTAAAATTGATTGGTTTAAATCGTGAGGATGTTGCAAGGGGGGTACGTGCCAAACTGGAGGGCTTCTAGTTTAGATACTGGTCACCCTACCTAGGTGGGGGCCATCTGGAATTTCAGAAATGTGGTTACCTTGGCCTTTCTTAGGTGATCACCATCTGCGGCTTTTCCGAGAACTGTTTCTGTAGTATTTTCCTGACTTTAGGACAACAGTAGGTCAGAGGTTAAGTTTAAGAGCAAAATGAGGTCCCAAGCAGAATGAGGACCTTAAAACATAATAAAAAAAATTTATTGTATACTTGAATATTGTATAAATATTTTTCTAGGTGCCAAAGATGTTCTTCATATAACTATTATAATTTCTGAAAGGAAACATGTATACATATGTATCTACTGTGCTGGAAAAAAGTTGTTTTGTGGTTATTATTGCATTATTAATGTTTTCAGTTTTTTTTTTTCCTCCACGGGGTGGGGGAGTGGGGAGGTAATACAAAGTAAATATGAAACACAGGCTTCCTCCTCTACATTGCAGTTAAGATCTTAATGGCAAAGCAACTACCACCAGGGGCCAGAGATGTCTGCAGGAGTGGGAATTCATTAGAAATGCAAATTCTCAGGCCACCCCTGATGCTGGCTTAGACACTCTAGGGGTGGGCCCATTGATCTGCTTTAACCAGACTTCCACGTGATTCTGATTCATACTGACATTTGAAAACCACTACCATAAAGAATAACAGGAAACTAATTTGGAGAGATCCAATCTGGGAATAGGTGTTTTGTATTGTTAAAAAATAAATAAAGAAAGAAATTCTTTCTCCCAGATTCATCTTGCCCCATATCAAACATACTAGGATTTCTCAACCCAATCTGGTGAGCTTTTAAAAATGCCTGTGCCTGTGTGTCTCCCCAGACCATATTAATCACACCCTCTGTGGATAGGTCTCAGGCATCCAGGTGCTTCTGATATGCACCAGGGCTGATAAATTCTGTTCTATATTCAGGTACTTTTTGCGGTTGAGACAGATAAAGTTAACACCTGCCCTCACATTCTTTCAGATGTTTCCTACAGGCTCTGTGAAGCAGAACTCTGGCCTCTGGCGACTACTTGTCCAGATCTAAAGGTGTTTCCTGCAAGACAATTTGGCCTTGCATGCAGGTACCTCTGTAGACCACAGCAGCACACTAAAAATGTGACACTCCCTCATGGCACGCACACAGGGCTGGCTCCTTAGCTACACTTCAAACACAAACTCTGCTGCCCAGGCCAGATGTCACGTAAGATAATGTGTGTTAAATTTGCAGTTCAGGGCATGGAGAAAGTATCAAAAATGTCAGCTATGGAATTGAGACTGTAGCTCAGTGGCAGAGCACTTGCCCAGCACCTGTGAGGCACTGGGTTCAATCCTTAGCACTGCAGAGAAATAAACAAAATGAAAGCATGCTCTTCATCTACAACTATATATATATTTTTAAGTTAGCTATGCTTATCTTCATTATCTAATGCATATGGATCTCTTTTTATTTAAGTTCACAAAATACTTCCTCAGAAGACGCCTCTTGGTGATTTTGTCATGAATTTCCTGCTCCCCACCCTGCAACTTTCATGCAAAGAACACGGGGGACCACTTACATATATTCTTGAGGGATGTTCTGCTGAGAGCCATAGCTAAGTAGGAATGACGCATGGCAATTTCCTTATCAGCCTACTCCATGTTGCTTAGAGGAAGGACTCTCCATTGTGGAAATGGGCTTGTCTTGGACCCAGGTCATTTGCAGTGACATTGCATGAAAGGTGACCTTGCTCAAGGACCAGGGCGGATCCGGGTTTAGGGCGGATCAGAGTCTCCAGGTCATATAAATGCACATCAGAGTTCAAAAAGCATGGCTTTAAAGTCTTGGTAATGATCAATCAGAGCACCTGAAAGTGCATTATTAGATGGTGGCATCTCAGCTTCTCACAGCAATGCCACCACAGATGATAATTTCAGTGTAAGAAACAGACACATGAAAGACCTTTCTGCACCTGTGGAAAATAATTTTAACTATTGGGAGCTATTTGGGAGGCTGAGACAGGAGGATCACAATTTTGAGGCCAGCCTGCACAGCTTAGTAAGATCCTGTCTCAAAATTAAAAATAAAAAGGGCTAAGGTAGAGCAGAAGTACATTGCTTCTTTGCTCTACCACTGCCAGCCTTGTGTGCGTGCTATGAGGGAGTGTCACATTTTTGGTGCGCTGCTGTGGTCTACAGAGGTACCTGCATGCAGGCCCAAATTGTCTTGCAGGAAAGCACAGCGGTAGAGCAAAGAAGCCATTGTACTGCTGTTCATCATCCCTTTGGAGAAAGATATACCCTGAGAATTTTCTTAGAGTTTAAAGCAAACGTATGTGTGATATTTTGTTCTTAGGGAAAGTGAAGTTTCCAAACTCATTACACCTAAGTTGCTGGGACACTTAGATTTTAGGTCAATTCTAAAAAAATATTCCTGGTTTAGGTTCTGTCCTATAGCTCTCCCTTCTTCTATGTGTTTTCTTAAAATTTTTTCTAATTAGTTATACATGACAGTAGAATTCATACATAAATGGAGTCTAATTTCTCATTCTTCTGGTTATACATGATGTAAAATCACGCCAGTCGTGTAGTCATATACATACCTAGGGTAATAATGTCTGATTCATTCTGTTATTCTTCTTACCTCCATACCCTCTCCCCTCCCTTCACTCCCCTCTACCTAATCCAAAGTCACCCTATTCTTCCCTAGTTCCCACCCCTCTCCTCCTTATTGTGAATTAATGTCAGAGAAAACATTCAGCCTTTGGTTTATTGGGATTGGCTTATTTTGCTTAGCATGATCTTCTCATTCTTGTTTTAACCATCTATGGTAGCTGCATTTTTGAAATTATAAGTAGTCTCAACTATTGTGGGAGAATATAAGGGATTGCAGGAAAGGAAAGCTATCTTCTCACCCATTTCTACGTTCATGGTAGACACCTACACAGCAAAAGACAGATGAATGAGATTGCACAGATTCATTTAATGTAAGTTTTACCAGACACAGAGGCCTTTATAAGGAGATGAACACCTGAGGAAACAGTTATATTTTATGCCAGGCTTGATGAAGAATGGACAGTCCTAGAGAAATGTAATTGGATAAAGGGAAGATAATCCAGTAGTTATAGACTGAGGAAGCTTGTTCAAATTTTTCCCTGTGTCTCCAGAGACAAGGATGCTCCACTCCTCTGGATGTAGGGAGGATACCCCACAGATGAGGATCTTATGGCCTGTCTGCTTCTGCCGTTTCCCCAAATTCTTTCCACTTAAATTATTCAACATGCCAAGATGCCATGTGTCAGGGTACAATGTCCTGAAACCCATGAGAGCTACTGAGAAGTAAGTTACACGTCTATGACTCAGAATATCTCTGCACATATAAAGCATAGCAATCCCAAGGGCCCCCATTTGAATGCCCTGTGCTCCCTAAAGGTTTCCTAGTGGTTCCCCTAACAGCCGTGCTTCATAGGACCTCAGATGACACTGCTTGTGATCTGTCATTCCACATCACACTTGGCCCTGTTCTTAGTGAGTTAATGTTTGTGAAGTGTGCAGAATAGTGTAGGAACATGGTACACACTCTAACTATTATTATTATAATTATCATCCTCGTGGTTTATATGTAAGTGATGTCATTCCTCCTCTAAGCCTTTTGGGGATGAGGAAAGGACCTCATTGGCTGTTGGCTGGCCTCGGGGGGCCTTGTTTCTGTCTGTCCACAACAAGACCTGCCATGTAACATCAATGAGAGTTAATATCAGAGTGCTCTGGAAAAGAAAGTATGACTTATGGCCATTAATGGAACCACTGGGTCTCAACTGATCCTATTCTAAAAGAGAAGCTATGGTACCCATAAAGGTGACATATCCCTTAGCCTCAGTCCAGAAGGCATCAGAAAAAAAAAGGAAGTGAAGGATAAATGTCACCAAAGTTCTCAGTGAAACTGAGTTCAGAAGAAACTCTGACCAAAACCAAAATGGAACCAACTGAAAATGTTAATGGTCATTTTTAGTAAGTCACAAGAATTTGAAGAAAGGCTATTTTAATAGATAGAACAATTTCATTTTCCATATAGCCTGGGAAATTAAGATGAGATGGTTTCTTTTACATAGTCTCAGAAAGTGGTATGGTTTCATCTAAAAGACTTGTGAGAAAAAGAAAGAGGGACAGTATCTCAAGCAGTTGTTGACAAGAGAAACTCCCATTGAGCTGGCTATTGATTTGTGGGGTTATCCAACATGGTATTCTTGGGGAGTAAGCTCAGGTAAGGGAAGAAAACCGAGCAAAGAATTAGGTTCACATGAGGCGCAGAAAATAGGATTAAGGGGAAACTACTGAAGCCCGAGGGTTACTCTTAGACTCTAAGCCCCAGCCTCTTTCAAATTCTTAATAGGGACACTGGAAATTTTGTGCTTATAATTTTGTATTAGTGTTCATAAAAGGGCTTCCCAAGTTGCCTAAGTTTCCATAAAGCTGGAGCCGTTCCTGATGACATGCTGTCCACCTGGGAAACTCCTGCTTTCTGATTTCCCTTTTCTGCAGTCCTTTGGCTCTGCTTTGCCAGAAGGGCTGATGTAACAACTTCGGGATTTGAGAATGAGGAAGGTCTTTGCTGAGCTGCTGGGAGGAGAGATCGTCACAGCCGAGTTCAACAAAATGATAAAATGTGGGGACTAGTATGATTTTGTCAAGGCTTATCATGGTCCTTCTAGGGTAGTGATTTTCAACTAAGGGCAATTTTACCCTCAGAGGACATTTGGTAATATCAAGAGATTTTGTGTGTGTGTGTGTGTGTGTGTGTGTGTGTACCAGGGATTGAACCCAAGGGGCACTTAATCATTGAACCATATCCCCAGCCCTTTTTATTTATTTTTTATTTAGAGACAGAATCTAACTAAGTTGATTAGAGCCTTGCTAAGTTGCTGAGACTAGCCTTGGACTTGTGATCCTCCTGCCTCAGCCTCCCAAGCTGCTGGGTTTACAGGCGTGTGCCACCACACCTGGCCAAGAGACATTTTTGATAGTCACAACTAGATGAAGGCAATAAGGGCTGCTGCTGGCATCTGGTAGGTAGAGGTCAGGGGTGTAACTAAACCCTCCACACTCCACAGGACAGATCCTTACAGGAAATAATTATAAGGCCTCCAATGTCTAAGCGCTGAGGCTGGGAAAGCCTGTTCTAGCTCACTCTTTTGCTGTGTGTCAACCGACAATTCAGGCTTTCAGATGAAATATCAGCAAACAGCATAAGATGACTGCTCAGAGGAATTGCAGTTGGGTCTTCCTTACAAACCATTGTTTGTCATGTATCTGGCTCTTCCTTGATTAGTGACACCCTCTCCCCCACCCCACCCTACACACTGCAAGGCTGGAAGGGCCACGGCTCTAACTAAAACAAAAATGAAAACCAGACTGGCACTGATTGGTGAGAAACAGGGAATCTTAGACTCTCAGACCCTGGAGTGTTGCTTGGTGGAGCCCACCCACCCACAAACCAGCTTCTCTAAAACTAAAGCAATCAGCCATCTCCCTCGACTGTGTGAATGCCCATGCAATGTCGGTGGAAATGGGGGTCCCTCTTCCAGACTGCTAGGATCCCCGCTCCAGGCTGCTGAGTCCTACTAAGGTCTTAGAGTTACCAATGCACTGCCCCAAATTCCTGCCCTCTGACCTTAGTGGGTCCTTTTCTACCTCGTGGCCTTTCTGCTAGGCACCTCCTGATTATCTCAGTCATAATCCCATGGTGGCTCACTTCCCCCAAGCCTTTAAAATTTTTTAATTTTTATTTTTTGTAGTTGTGGATGGACAGCATGCCTTTATTTTATTTATTTATTTTTATGTGGTGCTGAGGATCCAACCTAGTGCCTCCCATGTGCTAGGTAAGCAAGTGCTCTACCACAGAGTACCACCCAGCCCCCACCCCCAAGCTTTTAAATCATTCTCTCCCTATTTCTCTTGCCTCCTGCTTTCCTGAGTCGTCATCGTCGTCGTCATCATCGTCGTCATCATCATCATCATCATCATCATCATCATCATCATCGCTATTATCATTTATGCAGCAGCCACGAGCCCTACGTTGGTACCATAAATATGCGTCACCTGCAAGAGGAGTACCAATAACAGTGTTTTGCAGATGATGAAACCTGAGCTTAAACAAGGCAGCTCAAACTTTCTGTAAGTCACAGCATGGGCATTTTGTCCCAGGATTGCCCGTATCCAGTAGGAGCTTGCTACACGTCTCTCCTCTCCCTGGAAATCTCTTTTGTCCTGGAGGAAGAGAAGTTTCTTTCCACCTAAAGCTGATTTCTCCATCTTGACCTTGTTTTCCTCCTGTCTCCTGCCACACTCACTGCAAGAACACCTCCCTCCTACCACCACCACCATAGATCTCAGCCTGTCTTCCCCATTGGCTCCTTCCTATGAATGTATTCCCTCCATCCTGCTTTGCCAACACTCTCCTGTCTCATCTGCTACTTTCCTTTCACTGCTAACTTACCCAAAGAGTGTCTCTGCTTGGTTCCCTCTTCCATTCTCTCCTTCACCCTTGGTCTGCCTAGTCATCTACTCCATGAACGTGGTCTGGTTTTCCACCCTAACTGGGCTGTTGAGTGGGATTTGTCTGTGTGCCCTTGGGTACCCCCTGCTCCCTCTGGATAGATACCATGTCTACCTCCCCCTGTGCCAGGGACAGTGTCCTGAAGAGTATGAGTAATGGTGTTGATCCACATTCAGAATAAGGCAAAAACCAGACAAACACCTCCCAGCAGGCCAGGGAGATGGCTGAACCAGGGCTCCCAGGGAAATTCCTTTGGGTTGGAGCTCTCTTTAGCAGAATGACGACACACTATTGGCATATTTAGAGCAGTGAATACCAAATGGAAATACCCTATTTCACCAGGGACTGAGATACGAAGTCACTGGCTTCATATCTAAATGTCATTTTACCTCTTCACTGTAACCAAAGCTCTGAGAAACAGAAACACATGACTACATGCTAGGGGATTCAATTCCTGTTTTTCCTTCCTGTTTGTCCTCTGCTAAAATTAAAAAAGAAATACTAAAAAGAAACTTCCTGCTACAGTACTATTACATCTGTGGAGATAAAGCTAAATGAAACAAGTAGTCTTTGAGCTGTTGACATTAAACGCCATCAATTCTTAAAAGACAAGTAAATAACACCTGAACCCTAAATCTATGTTTGAAGGCAAAAAAAAAAAAAAAAAAATCCCTTCTGTGGGTAATTCTGTTCTCATACCCTCTGTGCTGAAATGGCTGTAAGTTTCTACAAGTTGGAACCAATAAGCTTATGCCTAACTTGCATCCTTCTATATATCCACTGATTCATTCCTTAATTCAACAATACTTATCAAAATGTGTTCTTGGTCCTTGGACAAGATAGACACGGCGCCTGTGTAGTGGCGACCCCTCCTCCACAAAAACATCTTAACTGGGCTTCTCCAGAAACCTTCACCATGGCTGATTTCAGGACTCAGAGTCTCTATAAAAGAGTTCAATGTAGTTAAACTTCCTATTTTTGTGTTGCCCTATTTTACTTGCCGCTAGCCTGGAAGAAATTGGCACCCCAGGTGCTAGACACCCCCTTACTTGTTGTTCACAAATATATATCCAGCATAGAAGTTTGTAGAAATGTGTAAACAAGGCCTCTGGTTGAGCTGGAGCGTCACAGAGATGTCTACATTTCTAAGAGAAGTTACCAACTGGGCTCCATGGTAACAGCTGGCAGGGGGAGGAAAGAAAGGGGAAAAGAAGCTCTCCCTTTCTCAGGTGTTCTCCTTGAAGGGTTAACTTGCCCAAAATAGTGAAAGAAAAAGCTGCTTTTATGTGAACTTCTGCAGGCTGTGAACTTCTGAGCCCCTCCCCTTACATGCTGGGTATAAAATTCTGAAACTCCCTGAACTCGGGATTCAGGGGATCAATTGATTACAGCAAAAGCTGTGCCCTCTGAACATGGCTGCAGCCAAATAAAACTGTATCCTGCTGTCTTCGGTGCCTTGTCTCATTTGTCCCTACAAAACCTGTCCACCAGATGTATGGTCTAATCTGGCACCTGAAACTCAACATGATAGGAGCTGGATAAAAGAAATGTAGAGTGTGGTAGAAATATTTATATAAACCCTTACTCCAGACTTGGGGGAAGATGTCAGTCAAGGACTGAAAGAAATATCACCTAAAGTAAAACCTGGCATGTGGGTGAAGAAGGGAGGATCGCGCTGGGGGAGGGGTCATCCAGGAGAAAACCACATTTTAGATACAGAGATAGGAGAGATTTTTAAAGCACTTACAAGTTCATTCTCACTGGATCAGAAAATAGAAGAGGAGAAGACTGGAGAAAGATTTCCATCATAGGGAATATTTTAAGTGATTAAAGTGGGTGCCATTATTGTTGTTGATGATTGTTGTTTTGCAGTACTGGAGATTGAGCCCAGTGCCCTGGGTATGCTAGGAAAGTGCTCTACTACTGAGCTATCTCCTCAGCCTCTAGTGGGTGCCTTTATTAGCCCCATTTTTCGGAGGTGGGAGCTGGGCACTGAGAACTTCATGCCCATGTAACCGAATCCATCTCCACCCAGCATCTATGCCTGACGCAATACTGCCCCCCATCCTGCCTTTGAGATAATTTTCAAATCTCTGTCCCAACAATCAAGTTGGAAGGACCCAGGAGAAAAGAACAGATTGAGGCTCTGATTTAATGTTTAGTGGGACATCTAAACGGGATTGCCAACCTAAGGAAGCCTCTCCTCCTCCACCTCTTGCCCTCCCTAAATCCATTTAAATAGGGGAGCAGGAGCAACAGTTTTGATTGCCCTAACTGGCAGGGTGGGATGGAGGGAGACATTCTGGGTTAGGGGCCCAGTCCATGCCCCTCCCAAGTGGGACAAGTAAGAGACCACCTAGTCATATACTACGAGGTACTTTTTTCCTTGCCTAGAAGGCTTGTTATGAATCATCAGGCTCTTAATTTTCTATCAGAAGTGGCTTAGGCTCTCAAAAGTCATCTATTGGAAGGTGTTTTTTTTCCCCCTTCCAATTACTAATGACATCAATGAAAATGACTCTAGTTGACTCAAGGAGTCAGAGATTTATTCAGAGCAGCTGAGTTTTGTTTCATTCAGAGACTGATTTAGAGCAAATAGCAACTTCATATCCCTTGGAGGGGGGGAGATAAAAAGACTTTAATGCCATCAACTTTGCAAGTGAAGACTTTAAATTGGTCAGGTGTGCAGACAGTTCACCCAAGCATGGAACACGGTGTTCCGATTTCTCAAGACTATAAAATCTCTCACGGATGATTACCCACCAGCTCGATCACACCTGGAGCCGATGAGCCACGTGGAACATCTGTTTACAACTAGTTCTTCCTAGAATAAAAATATTTCAGTTTGAGAAGTACTGGATGTCACCCTTCTCAAATCCAATGCTTATTTTTTTCTATTTCATTACAGTTAGCCAGAATAATGCATTAACTGCTGAGACTGGCTAGAGTTAAAATGCTTGTCTCCAAGACTTTCTGTGGTGACTCGGATGAGGACAGAGAGAGTTAATTTCCATGTTTATGTACAACATTGGTGGAGTTAATTGTTTAGAGATTACATACACATGTGCTCATGTACACATACACACAACTGGATATGCTAAGTCCTCCCTATCTGTGTGTTCAATATCCATGGATTCAACCCATTGCAGATCAAAAATATTTGGAAAAAATTGCATCTGTATTAACCATGTACACATGTATTTTCTTGTCATCATTCCCTTAACAATATAGTACAACAAGTACAGAGATTGCATTTATATTGTATTAAGTATTGCAAATAATCTAGAGATGATTGAAAATATAGTCGTTTCTCAGTATCTGCAGAGTATTGGTTCTGGGAGTCCCTTGAGTACCAAAAATCCAAGGGTGTGTGTGTTTTACATCCTTGTTTGTACCGGTTCCTATGAAACTCAGAGTTATACAGAAATTGGATATGGTTTATCAGTTAGCTCGCTCTGCCCCAACTATTCCCCATCTCTCCAACAAAAAATGGACAATACTTTTATCGTCCTTTCCGTACTATTTAAAACTTCTTCTTCCACTAAGCCAGACTTGATTCCTCTCAAGAAAGTGGACAGAAAGCTTACAACTCCCGCTGGTTGAATTTTTATATAGATAGTTAGTTGATTCATTACCTTGAAAATTCAGGAATGTCATTTATGTGATGACATATAAACTTTTAACTATATAAACTTTTCTCTTTGGGACATAGGCTGTCCCTGCCCTTTAGGCACATATTGTGGTCAGAAACAAAGCAGATAGCAATGAGATTTTATCCTTGTTTGTTTTTCTGTTGCCATTGGGTCTCCATATCACAGGGACTAGAGAATACTTGATGTGGTGCTTTTGGTTTGGGGGTCATGGAGAGAGTGATTGAGTAAAGGGTGAAAAGAAGGGAGAGAGGTGAACACTGAAGAAACCCAACCCTGACAACCAGTAGCTTCATGAGCTGGGTCAAGGAGCAGGCATGGCGATTCTTATGCCATAAACATTTATTCATGCACACAACTGGAGCCTGTTAAGAGCCACACAATGGGAAGACACAAGGTCCAACCTTGAGAGTTTTCATTTAGAACTTACTCAAGAGTAGGTCCATCAAGAGTACCAAAAAGAACTGAGAAAAGTCACACTCTTACATTGCTAGTGGGATTGCAAATTGGTACAACCAATCTGGAAAGCAGTATGGAGATCCCTTAGAAAACTTGGAATGGAGCCATCATTTGACCCAGCTATCCTACTCCCATACCCAAAGGACTTAAAAACAGCATACTACAATGATACAGCCACATCAATGTTTATAGCAGCTCAATTCACAATAGCTAAATTGTAGAACCAACGTAGATATCCTTCAATAGATGAATAGATAAAAAAACTGTGGTATATATGTATAATGGAATATTACTCAGCATTAAAAGATAATAAAATCATGGCATTTGCAGGTGAATGAATGGAGTTGGAGAATATCATGCTAAGTGAAGTAAAGCCAATCCCCAAAAAACCAAGGCTAAATGTTTTCTCTGATAAGTAGATGCTGATCCATAATGGGCAAGGGGAATATGGGAAGAATGGAGGAACTTTGGATAGAACAAAGGGGAGGGAGAGGAAGGGCGGGGACATGGAGGTAGGAAAGATGGTGGAATAGATGGACATCAATACCTTAGATATATGTATGAAGACACGAATGGTGTGACTCTACTTTGTATAAAACCAGAGACATGAAAAATTGTGCTCTATATATGTACTGTGAACTGAAATGCATTCTGCTATCATATATAACAAATTAAAACAAATTAATTAATTTGTTTTAATTTGTTATATATGATAACAATGAAACAAATGAAAAAAAAAGGCAAAAAAACCCACTGAGGTTTATCTATAATCAGTAGGTTGCTTCCTCTTTTCACAAGGCACAATGGAGGGAGTTACTTTCCACATTCCTCTAGACTGAATTTGCCTATGCAATATCCATTGAGGTTTGGTTTCAGGATCTCCTCAGATACCAAAATCTGGATGCTGAAGTTCCTTACATAAAAGGCACAGAAGTTACAGATAATATGCACATCCTCTCATAATCCTAATACAATGTAAATACTATGTAAATCTTTGTAATGTTTAAGGAATGACTAGAGAAAGTCTGTATGTGTTCGCTATGGACCAAATATTTCCTCCAATATTTTGCACTCGTGGTGGTTGGATCCATCCATGGATCCATGTGGGTACAGAGGGTTGACTATGTTAGTAAAACTGAAAGAGGCAGACTTGATGAATAAAAGAAAAGAGGGGATTTATCGGAAGGCTCATATGATAGAGAGAAGTTTCAATAACCCAGTCACAGGAAGGACAGGGTACTGGGGATGAGGGACCAGGGAATTCCACCTGCCCCTTCAGTGCTCCCCATTCTGCAATCTGTCTGACTAACTCTGTTCCTTCTCTCCCTGCAAAGAGAGTCTCTCCCCTCTGTGGTAGTACCCAAGCCTTGCATCTCCTAGATTCTATTCCTTTCCTTCTCTGTCTCCTTGGCAGGCTCAGCCCTGTCCATGCCTGGCCATCTTAGGCCCTTCTCCTCCCTCCCTCAGGGTTCTCACTCATGCCTACAGCTTCAATCATTGCTTCTACTTTGAGGTTTCCCAAATTTATTCTCCAACATGAACATTTCTCCAAGTTCTAGGCCTGTGTATCCAAAAGCCTACCTGGTATCTATTTTGGGGTATTTCAAAGGTATTTAAACCTTTCCCATTTATTGGTACCCAAACCTCCATGTTGTTAGAAGTGGCAAAGAGCTCAGCTGAAGAGATTACATTTCCCAGCTTCCCTTGCAGCCATGGATGGACATGAGAGGTAAACAATGGAAATTAAGGTGAGCTTCTGGGGAAAGTCCTTTACAAAATGGCAGACTCAGCTGAACATTTTTCATCTTTGTCGTTGTGCCTCCTTGCATCTGCCTGGGATGTGGACGTGATAACTAGTACTATGATGATCATCTTGAGACTATGAGGATAACTTGAAGGTGGAAACTACCACTAAAATGGCTGAGAATGGTAGAAGGAGCCATTTTACCTTCAGGATGAAGGTGACATTTTACTATTTCTAGACAACTCTTAGGTGAGGAATTATAAACTTCTATCTCATTGAAGCCATTCATACATGGAACTAGAGACCAAATATAATTCCTAACAGACATTCCTACACCTCCATCCATGTCTTGTGCTAGCCCACTCGACCCTCCTCCCTTTATCCAGTCACATTGCTCCTCTTTCTCCCAATACTCACCCTGCCCTCTCCTGCCCCTTGGTCTTCTCCTGTGCCATTCCCAGTGCCTAGATCTCAGCTCAGTCATTGCTTCCTTGGGGAAGCCCTCCTTGACCTACGTCACTAGGCTAATTCCCCCATTGTGGGTTCTCAAAGCATTCCCTGGTCTCTCTTGTGTCGCACCTGTTCTTATTGTCATTTTACATTTATTTGCATTGTCTTTTGGCTCACATCTGTCCTCACTGGATTTTAAACTTCGTGAAAGCAGCGACTGTGTTCTTTCTTTCTCTTACCATTGCATCCCGTATACACAAGCCCAGTGTTATAATAAGTGCTCACCTCCAAAAGAAAAATGTTGAACATGTTAATGCACCAGAAAGGAGTTATTAAGGCTTCTCTGGTTCATATTTTTAAATCCTGAGGAAATCTTCTGACTGGTCTATCTAGAGTCAAGTTTTCATCTCAGGACTGTGGTCAAGGACCAGGTCTATAGGAATACGGCAGCTTCCATTTCAAACCACATTTTTTGGAATAGGGAAAGGAACCATTCCAAAAGAAGAGAAGGGAGATAGGTATAACAAAAAGTGTCTACCTTTGTGAGGGCATCTGTGATGACTATTGTAGCCTGATTTTACCTAGAGGGAAAGATTGGGGAAGGAGAGTCCATAATACAATTAAGTTCAGGTCCTGCATGCTCTAGAAAAGAATCTGGAAAAAAAAAAAAGAAAAAAAAAAAAAGAAAAGAATCTGGTCCCCCAAATCCTATATATAAATAGAGGATGACTTTATTAAATTCCCTTGAGATCAATTATGCATTCATTATCAGTATATAATGAAAACAAAACAAAACTTGTTTAATCTAATTTTATGGCTTCCATTCAATTCAGCAAACAAAACAGAATAAAATAAAATATCTTTACTTAGCCCTTGCCCTCTCACTTCTTCCTGCCCTCATTGTGTTCCCTCCATCCTGGCCTCCTGTTTCTCAGAGAAAGCCTGAGCTCAGTCCTGCTTAAGAGACTTTGCACTGCTATTTGCTTCTGCCTGAAACTCTCTGCCCCTAGATCTTGGCGAGGCTGGCTCCTAAGGTGGAGGAGCCAGCAGAACTGCCGCGAACACTTCTCCAGTTTGTGCTCTGTAAAGAAGCCTCACTGAAACGTTGGTAAAGGCTGAGATTCTGCCCCAGTGCTGTCTTCTGAACCATGTGCCCTGAGGAAGAAGTGCATTTTTTTTCCCACTAAAGATAGCATCCTTGGTGCTATTTCATCATATATCTTATCTAGTTAATATGCACCATGTAAAGCTACTGGAGGTTCATAGCTAGAGGGCCTTCTCATCAGAGCTGGGAAATTTTCTCCTCCACTGAATGATAACCTGTGGCTAAACTGGTACTCAAACCATGAATTTTGAAACTTGGGGCAGAGGTCAACCAGTTGTCCCATCTGCCTCAAGTAGAAGAGGCAGAGCTTCATGGATGATACTGACAGTTGGTCCTGGGCTCTTGCCTGTCCTGGTGCTCTTTTGGTTGAGTCACTTCTTCACATTGAGCACTTTGTTATCTGGGAAGGATATCCTGGGTTTTCATCATGTGCTAGAGAGGGATTACTGCCCTGCCCATAGGGGGTTTGTAATCACACCGGCATTAAATCATCACACTCTGATGAAGGTCACTGTGATGGGTGGGGGTTTGAGAGCACATGATGGGGGGACCTGACCCAAGAAGGGTGGAAGTGGCTCCAGCTGAGAATGGCAGGATGGGTAGGAGAGGAGCAGTCAAAGAAAGGATGAGACCTGGTGTGGAAGGTGACCTGATCTAAAGAATAGAACCTGGTCCCTGAGGCCTGGACTTAGCTCTGAATGCAGGTCGCCAAATGTGTTTCAAACAAAGCTGGTTGGTCTTTAAGAAAATTGTGATATTAATTAGTGCTGGCAAGGATGTGGGGGAAATGTTCGGTCATACATTGCCATGGGACTGCAAATTGGTGCAACCACTTTGGAAAGCAGTATGGAGATTCCTCAAATGTTTGCTAAACATTTCCTGTTTAACAAATGGTGGGGTGGAACCACCATTTGACCCAGCTATCCCACTCCTAGTATATACCCAAAGGACTTAAAATCAGCATACTATAGTGATGGGGCCACATCAATGTTCATAGCAGCTCAATTCACAGTAACCAAGTTATGGAACCAGCCTAGGTACCCTTCAACACATGAATGGATAAAGAAAATGTGGTACATATACACAATGGACTATTACTCAGCCATAAAGAAGAATGAAATGATGACATTTGCCAATAAATGGATGGAACTGGAGACTATCGTGTTAAGTGAAATAAGCCAATCACCCCCAAAACAAAGGCTGAATGTTCTCTCTGATATGGGGATACTGACTCACAATAGGTGGGGGCAGGGAGGGAGGAGTGGAGGTTCACCATATTGGACAGAGGGGAATGGGGGAAGGAATAGGGGATAGGAACAGGAAAGACAGTCAAATGAATCAGAGACATAACTTTCCTGTGTTCATATATCATGAATACACTATCAGTGTACCTCCGCATCATGTACAACCACAAGAATGGGAAGTTATACTCCATGTATGTATGATATGTCAAAATACATTTTACTGTTATGTATAACTGAAAAGAACGAATTAAAAAAGAAAATGTTTTTATTTATCAATGAGGTAGCATTTGCAGACCTTTCTGGCAAGTTATCTTTCAGGGTCCAGGTAGAGCGTGATGAGTACTTTCCTTTCCTCTGGTGAAAGCTGGTTGAGAACATCTCTCCCAACTTCACATTCAATCATTATGCTGAGGAATCAGCCAACACTACAAATCAGGAGTTTCCAGCACAGGCTTGTTACCATCTAGAGGTGCTGGATTCATTGTCTCTGTTTAGCAAAGAATTGAAGAACAAGACAGAGATAGCAAGCCGCGGGTTTATTGCAAAAGTGACAGAGATAGACTTGTTCAAAATGAAGGGACCCAGAAGAACTGGGAGTCCAGTGGGGGAATTTTCTCCTCCTTCTCCTTCTCCTTCTCCTTCTCCTTCTCCTTCTCCTTCTCCTTCTCCTTCTTCTTCTTCTTTTTAATTGGGGATTGAACTCAGGGGCACTCAACCACTGAGCCACATCCCCAGCCCTAGTTTTTTGCATTTTATTTAGAGACAGGGTCTCACTGAGTTGCTCAGTGCCTTGCTCTTGCTGAAGCTGGCTTTGAACTCACAATTCTCTTGCCTCAGCCTCCAGAGCTGCTGGGATTATAGGCCTGTGCCATCACTCCTGGCTGGCTTATTCTTTTTATGATGTCTGAATTTCCTCTTCTCCTTATCTCCTCCGCTGCCCACGTTCTTCTCACTATTATTGATTGATGCCTCCTCTGTCCATGCATCTGTTTTAGTTTTCGTATTGAATTCCCTGCTTAGGGTTTGTCTGATAGGGTCTCCCCACTTGTGTCCATGAGCACATCCATTAAGTAGGAAGTTGACCTCTTAGAAGACCCTCTCCGTGCTCCTTTGTTCTGGCCCACCCTCAACCTCCTCACTCTCCACCTTCCCTGGCTACTTAAGCTCTTCTATATCTCCCTTAGGCTCAACATGTATTAGCATGGGCCACCTCTCCCAGTCCCAGAGAAGATGCCCAATTTATTGGAGCATTGCAAGTTTTCTCAAAAAGATTAGACTTAAGACAAAGTGATATGATGACTTTTGGAATTTGACTGGGGCAGCTGTTACCAACCCACCTAGGATCTATCAGGATTTTTGTCAGAACCTCTTGAATGCTCTTGATGGAGGGGGGCCATGGCGGTCAGACTTGGTTAGTCAATACTGCCAGTTGGTTTTCTTCTTGGTCAGATATTGTTACCAGGTCCAAAGACAAAGAATAAAGGCACCCAAAACTTTATCCCTCCCCCTATGAGGACTAGCAACATAGGACAGGGACTACATCAATGTACAATTGCCATCTCTTGCTTTCTACTACCCTGGTGCTTCAGGGAGGACCTGATTCAGATGAGGTGTCCCTTGACAGAAAGGACTGCCCATCATCCTCGTGGTCTTCACAGTCTCAGGTCCAGTGCCTGGCACACAGACAACCTCTCACTGCCAAAGATGCTGCTTTTGAATGAATGCACTCTGTGAAAGAGAACCCAGGAAGTCTACTCAGCCCAGGTCTTTTTGTCTTTGTAACTTATCTTTTCTGGCAACTTCTGTTTATCCTGGTAAACTCAGCTCAGGGGATTCCTGGAAAGCCTTTCCTAGTATCCCTGAAACTGGAGGAATTGACACTCTGTCTCCATCTTTGACCTCCCAGTTTGTTCTACCCACCCCGTCCAGATGTGAATGTCTACATCTCCTTCAGTCCTCTAGCCTCGGCCCCCACTACAGGTTTGGCACAATATAGGTGCTTCATTAAAGACCTAATGTGTGAATGTGAGCTGAAGCTGGTATAAAGAGAAACTCAGAGTTTCAGAAAGACTGGCAAAAGCCACCCTTCACCAGCTCTTTCTGCGTGTGAGTCATATGAAGAGCAGCATAGAATGTGACCCCAAAATATGCCCAAGGATTTTATGGCGTAAGGATTATTTGAGCCGAAGACAACTGAGAAGGAGCAGATGCAAAAAAAAAGCTGTCCGAGTCCCACTATTTGCCTAGTAACAGGACACAAATTTGGGAAGGAGCTCCTCCCCTCTCTCCTAGGAAGCACAGAAGTTAATCACCAGAGACAACTAGACCCTGGTCAGCCCAGGAGGATACTGGAGGGAGTCAAAAACAAGCCTCACTCTCCAACCCTCACATTCCTCAGGGCCCCAAGTATTTTACTTTCCACACTTTGCTGCTCCAAGAGTTCAAAGTCCTTTTCATTCCTCTTGTCACTTCTTTTGTTAAGACCCCATGTGGACCCAGGTTGTAACCACCCCCTTGAGTTACGCAGGGTGACTGCTTCCCTGTGAAGTCAGGATGCTCAGGTCGATAGACTTCTGTTTGTGTTCCTCTTGTTGATCTGTCATTCCAATTTATAGAACTTAGGAGGGTAGAGGGGAAAGATTTTCTTTCTTTCCTAGACATTGTCCAAGATCATTAATTACCTTTTCTCTTTTAATCTTGATAACTACCCTGCAAGTTAAGTTCTGCTATTCCCATTATATGGAGGAGAAACTGGTTATCAGAGTTGTTATGTAACTTACCCAAAGTCACATAGCACATCCAAGGAGGAGCTCATATTTGGATCCTGTGATTCTCTGACACCACTACATGGTCAGCACAGGGAAAAATCATGTGTGCTTGATTGGGTGGGTTGGAGTCAGAACACTCAGTTTCAGCAGTTAAAAAGCCAATAGTCTAAAGACCCTTTTCTTCTCCTGTTTCTTGCTTCTGACATCACAACTTTTATTCCTAGGGGCTCGTTGCTTGGATTTAAGCTTGTAGTACACTGGGGTCTAATTCCGTTGTGTTCCTCACAGATTTTGCAACATCTGTTTGGTTCACTTCAAATATTTTAGGTTTATGTAATGGCAACGCAGACCAGGAAGCTAATGGGGAAGTGAATAGATTCTGTTGAAACTCCCTCTCTTGGCCCATGTGTTTTTGGATGGAGTTGCAGGATAACTTCATTGGAATTGACTGTGAATTTGGATAAGATTCAGGGTCCTGGCCCCACATCACAAATACATTTCTGTATGGCACTCTGAAATCAGCTGGAGTTTTTAAAAAGGAGTTGTCAAGGACCTGTTTAAATTTTTAAGGTATAATTTATATAGTGAGACACATAGATTTTAAGTGTAGAGTGTACAGAATTCTTACATAAGCTCGTGTTTTAACATGATTATACAACCACATAACAACCACTCAAATCAAGATGGAGAAGAAAAATTTCCCTCTAAGTTTTCATTGAGGTATGTACTATTCTGACTCTTACCATGAACTAGTTCTGCTTGTTCTTGAACTTTGTAGACATGGAATCACTGATATATATGACTTATATCTGTTTTATTTCACTCAGATTATGTTTTTGCCATTTATCTCTGTTGTTATGGGTGGCAGTAGCTATTTCCTTTTGTTGAGGGTAATATTAATTTTTTGAATATGTTCCCATTTATTTATCTACTCTCTTGCTGATCATTTAGGATGTTTCTGGCTTGGGGCTATTAGGAATAAAGTTGCTATGAAAACTGTAACTTTCTTATAACATTCTTTCATTAGTCATATGGATTTGTTTCTCTTGGATAATTACCTAGGAAGAAAATAGCTCCAGGCTCAAGGTTCTAAAGTAAGAGGTGAGTGGGATTGACATATAACCTTGAGCAAGAATCAGTGTTGGGGGCAAAGTGTCAGGAATCACCACCCCGAAGGGAGAAGAGTAAAACTCAGATATTCTCAGTGGGTGATATTGCATCAAAGGGGTGAAAATAATTTCCTTAGTGTGTGTGTGTGTGAAACTTAGATATCACAGATGTGCTGATATCCAGATAATGTTGACATATAGTGATGCCATGAAGAAAGGGGTGTGAAAAACCAGCCTCTACCTCAGAGCAAAGCCTGTCCAAGGAAGGGACATGATCTTTGTCCTTGCACTCCTAGGCACATTCCCACCCTGCTAAGTGGTTTATTTACAAATAACAGGAGAGATCTGCTGCGCCAGGTGTCCCTGACTCAGTCAGGCTAGGTGGGGATCCATAGCAACCCCCTAGCAGCCACCAATCAGCATGAGACAGGGAAATACCTGGGATGCCAGATGACCCTCCCAGTAGTTTATGGTGGTTGATAACCTGTTGGGAAACCAAGTAGTTCAGCACGTACACCCCTTGTGGCTTAAACCAATCAGTTCAAATGAATCCCCCTCTTGTAGTAACCAATCACCCCTACCCAACTTGTTCCCGCCAGTGAATGTGCTAATCATGTTTTAGAGTTGTTATTTGATTTTCTAGCAGTGTGTGATGATTTGCTAAGAGATGTTATGATGTATATTGGGGGTCCCTGCCTTCTCCAAAGAATGTGTAAAACTGCTGCAAACCCTGGGCTCGGGGCCTCTCAGCGTCACCAGTTGCTGTGTGTGTGCGAGGAGGACCGAGCTAGCTCGCAATAAACACCTCTTTGCTGTTTACATCGATCTTGGTCTCTGGTGGTCTTTTAGGGTTCCTGAATTCGAACATAACAGGTGATTAGGAAAATCATTTCAAATAAGACTCTTTAGGGGCAGATAATGAAAAAAAAAGAAAGAAAAGAAATATATATATATATATATATATATATATATATATATATATATATATATTTTTTTTTTTAGTTAAATCTGGTCTTTTCCAATCTCCAAAATCTAACCTAAAGGAATGATCTTGCTTTCTGGTCAAGGAGGGTGTATTAGTCTGTTTTTCAATACTATAACAGAATGCCCAAGACTGGATATTTTGTAAATAATTTAGCTCACAGTTTGGGAGACTAAAAACATGATACTGACCCTAGCAACCTTCCTGCCTCTGCCAGCTGCATCACTGCATGGCAGATGGCATCATGGCAGGACAAGAAGCCAGAGAGCACTTCACAGGTCAGGCTCACTCTTTTATAACAACCCTCTCATGAAAACTAGCCAGAGTCCTAAGAAAATTACATCGATCCCTTCCAAGAGCTGTGTCCTCAGTGACCTAATGACCTCCCACCAGGTCCCTTCTCTTATAGGTCCCACCATCTCTTAACACCGCCACACTGAACCCATGAACTCACGGGGGGGGGGGGGGGGGGGGCTCCAACCATGCCCAAACCACGGCAGAGGGGAAATCAGGAAGAATAAGAGCAACAGTACCCAGAGATGCCCAGGGAAGCCCAAGTGGTTAGATTCCTGTGTGCGTGGGTGGGTAGGGCAGGGGCTCCCAGGTGTAAGGCACAGAACACCCTGAAAGGGCAGGGAAATAACCAGAGTCTACAGAGACCTGGCTCTGGTCAGCACGGGGACCAGCTGGCCTAGGAGAGAAGGGCCTTTCTTCTGCGGAGGTAGGAAGTGATGAACGTCTCCGCTGGCCCTGCTGGGCGTCACTGCAGATCAAATCTCGCCTGGAGGAAGCTCAGGAACCACAAGACAGCCACCGCACTCAGGGCTTCCTGGGCACCTCGCGCCCATTGTTCTTCAGCTCCTGTGCGTTGTTTCCGCCCCAGGAGGCCTTCCCTGATGACAAATGGAAAGAAAGTAAAAACTCTGGAAAGAATGAATGAACCAAAGAGAGAGCAGAGACAGAGCCAGGGGAGACGCACAGCCCTGGACCCCGGGCAGGAAGAAGAGGGGCTTTGAGAGAAGCCCCTGTGGCGCTCTTAACCCATGCTCTCTGCAACACCCACTCCTTGTGGGCCTCTCCTCACTCCTGGGGGGGAGATGGCCGGTGGCAGAAGGGCCACGGGGCAGGGGACCCCATGCAACCCAGGCACTGCCTTTAGCCCTGGATTGTACACACGGGCAGGGTGTTACCCTGCAAAACTACTTCTCTTCAGGGTAAAGTCTCATACCTGTTCTTTAGCCTTCTGTGCCTTAGTCTTCTCATCTGCAGAATGGCCGTGATAATAATGGTATCTGCCTCCTAGTATTGTTATGAGAATTAAATTAGTAAATATACGTCAAAGGCTCAGAATGGAGCTTGGCACACAGTCTCCCTACATGAGCATCCGCTTTTATTATTACAAATGACAAACGACACCTGCTGTCCAACTGTCCCCAAGCAAGGGAGGGTACCACCTTCTAATTTCTTACTCAACTGAAAGAATGACAGGCAAGTGTGATCTTAATAGTCTTGCCTGTTCCTAGACTTCAAGTAGGGATACTGCTGCCCCCTTGGGGCTGTCATTTCTTGATTTGCTCATTTCCCTCTTCTCAGTCCTCCCCCACCCCCACCTCTCCCCGTGCTCCCGAAGGGGGAGTGGAGATAACCACTGTCCTGGGTGTGGGGTGGGGTGTGCAGTGCAGAGGAAATTTTGATTGAGGCTCTGATGACTCACGAGTCGCTGTGCGTCTGACTCAGCAGGGTGAGGTCATAGCATAGACAGACAGCCCATGGCGGGTCTCTTGGACAAGAAACAGAGCTGGTTTCGGGAGGGAATGATCCTGGGGCATGGGGGTGATTGTGGTCCCTGCATGCCCCATTCTCTTCCTTCCCAGGTTATTCTGTGAGGAGACATGATGAGCGGTGAGTGGTCCATGATCTGATTGTCCGTGTGGATTTCCAGAGACCGGGCTTGTTTCTTCTCTGTCCTGTTTCCCAGAGATCCATTGACCTCCCTGGAAAGCCCTGGAAGAAGTTGCTCCGACGACAGTCACAGGCTGAGCTCTCCAGGGAGCACACGCCCTGGCGGAGCAGGCTCCAGGGCGTCAGTCTTTCTGTTCTGTTCAGGGCACGGGGCGTACAACGGCGAGTCAGAGAGGTTAAACCCCTGCCCCTGAAGCTGCCACTCCATGAGTGGTGCTGGGGACACGGGGGATCAGAGAAGAAATGAATAACCCGTGGTGATCGGTGCCACCTGGTAATAGACCTCTACGTTTGTGATTTGATGGGATGCCATCACAACCAAGGCTACTGCCAGTGTCACAAGGAGCTCTGGAGTCAGGATGACCCTTGGAAATGGGAGCGCAGGAATGGCTTCCACGACCCCTGCAAGGATCTTTGGAAGCAGGTGGCCCTGGCATGGGGCACTGGCGTGGGGAGAGGCAGCTCTCAGCCTAGGACAAGTCCTGGAGCCAGGGCAGCGTGAGCTCCAGCTGCCACCGTGCCCAGCAGCTGAGGCCATGAGTGTCCCCAACCTGCAGGGAAGATCTGGGCCAGGTCCCTCAGCACCCAAGTCACTGACCGGAGGCTTTGGACCTTCTGTATGTTTACCTCCTGTTTATCTTTCTCATCCTCTAAGATCTGAAAGCATGGTAATAAAGGGCGTGGTTTGGAAGCCTGACAGGCATGTGATCAAATCCTATTTCTGCTATTCATTTGACAATATTTATAGAGTATATTTCGGGTTCTATTTGAGACATGGAGGGAGCAACAGAGAATAAGTGAACAAGCCTCTGTCTCTGGAGCTGATAGTTCATGAGAGGCCAGGGGCCACTGAAATTAGAAGAGAAACATATCACACACCATGATTCGTGCTGCCTAACAATATGCCTATATACTTATTATACTTTTTCAAATTAAGTGGGGTGTGTGGGGAAGAGGAAAGGGAGGGTGGGGGGTGGTGTTTGGGGTGGAGGTCTGGGAAAGCTTTCCGCAGAAGATGGCACATTTAAGCCAAAACACAAAGGAGATGGTGTGGCCACTCAGAGACCTGGGGAAAGTGGGTTTGGGGCGAGAGCCCAGGCCCTAGTGGAGAATGTGGGGCGGTTGTTTGGGGCTCTCAGGGAGACAGAGGACAGGTGCAAAGAAGGGGGTTTTAGGAGCAGAAGATACAGTCAGAGAGGTTCATGTGAAATATCCAGAACAGACAAATCTGTAGAGACAGAAAGTAGGTTGCTTTGGGCTGGGGTGAGTGGGTGGAGTTGGGGACTACTGACTTTGGAATACATTTTTTTTTTTCCTGAAATGATGACAATGTGCCACAATTTACTGAGATTGTGGCTGCAAAGTTCTGGGAATATGTTAAGAACTACACAATGTACATTCTAAATGGGTGAGCTGTGTGATAGGTGAACGATGTCCACTACAGCTATTTAGAAGTCAGAGCAGTGGCTGATGGGGGACTGGGTTGGGCAGGGCCTGTGAGCCATTGTGAGGATTTATGCTTTTATTCTGAGCTAGGACATTACTGGATGCTTTTAAGTACAAGAGTGACATGACAGGATTTCTATTTGCAAAGAATCTCGGCTGCCATGTCAAGAATAGACTGAAGGGGGCAGGAGAGGAAGCGGTCCGCCAAGTAAGGAGCTCATTGCAACAACAGGTGAGAGGTATGGGTGGTCCTCCCCGGGAGCTGGAATCACAGAAGTAAGAGATAAAATTTAGACACCCCTTGATGGTGGAGCTGGCAGGAAGTGCCGAGTGTGAGTGTGGAAGAGAGGGATCAAAGTTTAGTCCTAACTGGTAGAATGGAGTCTCCATTTACCAGGACTGAGACTATGGTGGGAGTAACAGGCTTTGGGTTGGAATCAGGAGTTTACTATTGCTATGTGAAGTCTGAGGGGTCTGTTAAAGACCCTTCAAAGGCAGGTGGGGTTATCTTTAGAGTTCAGTAAAGGCACCGTCTGGGCTGGAGATGAAATATAGGAGTCATCAGCATATTCATGGAATCTAGTCTTTAGACTGGATGAGACCTTGGGAGGAATACAGACACACATCATGGCCAAGTAGACACTTACAGGCTTAGCTTTCCAAGCTCAGGAAGATCTACCTTGCCTGGTTACTGTGGGGGTTGACCCATGCAGAATGGACAAAGTGCTCAGAGGATAGCTCTCACCCACTATTTTTTGTTTGTTTGTTTGTGTGTGGTCCTAAGTATTGAACCCAGGGCCTGTGCATGCGAGGTGAGCACTCCACCAACTGAGCTATATCCCCAGCCCCCCACTGAATTTTCTTTACTTGTTCTAATTAGTTATACATGAAAGTAGAATGCATTTTGACACATCATACATAAATGGAATACAACTTCTCATTCTTCTAGTTGTACATGATGCAGAATCACACCGGTCATGTAATCATATATGCATATAGGGTAATAATGTCCAATCAATTCTACTGTCTTTCTACTCCTATGCTCCCTCTCCTCCCTTCACTCCCTCTGTCTAACCCAAAGTACCTCTATTCTTCCCTAGCTCCCACCCCCTTATTGGGAATTAGCATCCACATATCAGAGAAAATATTTGGCCTTTGTTTTGGGGGGTTTGGCTTATTTCACTTAGCATGATGTTATTCAGCTCCATCCATTTATCAGCAAATGCCATAATTTCATTCTTCTCTAAAGCTGAGTAATATTTTATTGTGTATATATACCACATTGTTTTATCCATTCATGTGTTGAAGGGCATCTAGGTTGGTTCCATAGTTTGGCTTTTGTGAATCGAGCTGTTATAAACATCGATGTGACTGATTCTAAGTCCTTTGGGTATAAACCAAGGAGTAGGATAGCTGGGTCTAATGGTGGTTCCATTCCAAGTTTTCTGAGAAGTCTCCATATTGTTATCCATAATTGTTGCACTAATTTGCAGTCCCACCAGCAATGTATGATTGTACCTTTTTCCCCCACATCCTTGCCAACATTTATTATTGCTTCTATTTTTGATAATTTCCATTCTGACTAGAGTGAGATGAAATCTTAAGGTAGTTTTAATTTGTACTTCCCACTGAATTTTTGTTTTGGAATTCTTCATGTACTTGTCTGGTCACCTAACTTTGGATCTTAGCCTTATTATTTCACTACTTTAGCTGGTTCGGCCCTGCGCACTGACAGCAAATCAGCCACTCTTTTGGAAACATCAGCTATCTAAAATGCTGGCCTAGGCTTTCTACCCTCCAAGGATGTACCTTCCAGTGAATAAAACACAGGACCCTGTTTTCTTAATGATAACGTATGGTAAATACAAGACTGTAACAGGTGCAAACCCAGCTTTGGAACGGACAGATAGTCATTCAGTCAGGGGACATTTGTGAGGTCTCTCCAAGGAAGCAGACCATGAGCTCAGGCTTGAGAATTGAAAAGTGTATTGGGGAAAGATGGAAGGGTAGACAGGAGTGAAGGTGGAAGGGAGGGCAACCAGGCAGATGTGACGAGAAGACAACCAAAGGAATCCTTTGTGGTTGAAGCATGTTTATGGTGATGGGAAGACGGAGCTCAGACTGGAGGGACTGGTGAAGAGATTTGCTGTAGTTGAGACCTGAATGTCCTCCGAAGGCCCACGTGTTAAAGGCTTGGTCCCCAGGGTGTTGCTAGTGGGAAATGGTGGAATTTTGGAGAGGCGGGACCTAGTGAAAGGGCCTGAGGTCATTGAGCATGCCCTTCAAGGGGACTGTAGGATGCTGGTCCCCTGCTCACTTCTGCTTACTGGTCTTAAGGTGAGTGACTCTGCTCTGTCACGCACTCTTATCACGACATGCTGCCTTGCTAGAGGACCAAAGCAACAGGACCAAGGATCATGCTTTGGAATCCCCCAAACTGTAAGCCCAAATAAGTCTCTTCTCTTTATCTCTGCTGGGAACATTTCAGGTGTTTCATTATCGTGACGGGAAGCTGACTAACACAGGCACCCCGTTTTAACATCCTGTACCCATGGGCACACCCCAACCTGTCTGGTCACCCAGGGCTGCTCCTTTTTGGTTGGTTCCTCTCACTCTTGAGCCCATCACATCAACCCATCAGCTTTACTGAGCCTGCTGTTACCTGCCCATCCATCCATGACCTAACCTCCTCTTGTTTCCCTCCCGTGATTTCCTTAACTGCACTCCCTCACTTGCCAGGATCCTCAACCGATTTGCATCTTTGGCTTTCTAACCTATCATCTTTAAACTCCTAATCCTGAATCATTTCAATAGTCTCTCTTTCTTCAATTTCAGGATGTTGAGGTAGTTGGACAAAAATCCCTCAACTGCCTATTTCAGTGGTTTCAAATTTTTTTGTTACCAGTTTCAGTTGGGCCCTTAAAAGTTGTCCTTGGTCTTAATTGGGTCCATTCTTTGATACGTCGTTAGTCGCCTTTATTTCCCATCTTCCCTTGTGGCCATATTAAATGTTCATTCTTCTTCTCAACTTGTTCTCAGCACAGAAAGTAGCAGGCTTTTGGACTTGTGCAACCTCAAATGTTTGCCTCTCCTGCATGCAAATTTGTCTACTTATTGTCTATTGCTGTGTAATGAATTTCCTCTCCAAATTTGCGGCTCAACACAACAAACATTCATTATCTTCCTACCACAGGCCAGGCCACCCTCTTGGTGTGGTTTAATTGGGTGCCTCTCCTTTAGCATCTCTCACAAGTTGCCATCAAGCTACTGGCTGAAGCTGCAGTCATCTTTTCTAAGATCACTCATGTGGGCCTTTACCTGGGGCTGCTTTAGAACATGGCAGCTAACTTTCCCCAGGGTGAGTGAGCCAAAAGAGAACAAGTGCCCAGGCTAGAAACCGCAGTCTTTTTATAACCTAATAACGGAAGTGACATACTTGTATAGTATTCTGTTTGTAAGAAGTGAGTCAATAAGTCTGTCTTCCACTTAATGGGACTAACACAAGGGCAGGAATACCAGGAAGCAGGGATCATTGGGGCCATTTGGAAACTGCTTACCCCAACTTCTCTCCTCCTTTCCCCATTCCTCCTCCTCTTTAGGGCTAGTTTCTCAACATGTGCAAATGTTCCTATCTTTTGGCTCTAGCTCTATAAAATATCCACCATCATTTCATTGGTTCTTTCTTCAACCTTAAAACATGTCCAGAAATCTCCCAAGTTAAAAACAAACCTTCCCTCCACCTTGATCTGTGACCTCTGGTCTCCCATTCTCCCTCCTGTTACTCTTCTTCAAAAATGTGACCTTTATTCCCTACATTCACTTCCACCTCCACAGAACAGCTCTGCTAAGGTCATCAGTGACCTCCTAAATGCCAGGTCATGTGACTGCCTCTCCATCTTTCTCTAAGGTGACCTGTGTTGCAGTTTTTCTTTCATACTGAGGATCAACCCAGAGCCCTACACATGCTAGTCCAGCACTCTACCATTGGACGCTGCACCCCAGCCCTCTCCACAGCATGTAGCACTAACTCCTCTTCAGCTCTGTGTGTATGGTTCCATCAGTCCAATGGCCTTGTGCTTTACAGCAAAGGAATTTGGGGCAAGGTGAATATTCCTGGCCCTGGGGTCTAGCCTTCCTAACTATGCCAATCAACTGCCCTCTTTGAGGACTTGTCGCCTCCCCAGTGAGATGATATAGAGCAGGACACAGATCCCAGTCCTCAAGAACCTGCTGCTATTTCCTCTCTCCCAGGGCCAGGGGCAAATCTCTCTTTTCTTACAGCTTTCATAGCCCCTACCCAGGGACTATGTCTAGTGTCTGTGTTTCCATCCTGCAGAAACATCTGGGGAAAGGAAGAGCCACAGGCCTCATCACCTTCTGGGAATACAGATAAACCATAAATTACTTTTGTTGGTGAATTTCAAGATACATTTACACTCTCTTCTCTCATGTGAATTCATAGGAACTGCCAGACAGACATTAAAAACATTTGTTTTTCTTTCTGGCTGTAAAGAGTTTTATTTTTCCTTGTATATTCCAGCACTTTTAGAGTCATAGTACATTCAAACATTTACTTTATTACCAGTACAACTGATTGGAGACTGTGGTGCTTTGGGTCTGCTCTAAGCAATCTTGCTTTGTAGACCATCTCATGCAACAGGACCACTGAGTCTGTGGCTAAAAAAGGATTTAGGATCTAATGAGAGAGACCCCTGGGCCTGCACATGCTCAGTTCCTTCTCCCCAGGGACTAATCAGATAACCGGCCCTCTGTGCTAGGGTACTGCGTGGTGGAGACGTGGGAATGTCCCTCCTGCCTGAGAACTCATCTCTTGGGGCTGGGAACCCCAACAACCCCTAACAACCATCAGTAAAGATACTGCCTCACTGTGAAACCTGGATTTCCAACAAAGGCTCTCCTGGCTCCAGATCACCACTGGCCAGGTTCTACTGTCCCTCACCCAGTGGAGTGGGCTTGAGGCTGTTCTGATTCAACACCACTGAATCTGAAGTCAGGACCCTCTTCTTCCAAACTCCCCTGGTGTTCTCAGAGACGATGAAGGATGGTACAGTCCACCTTCCAACCCAAGGAAGGTATACTCTGCCCTCCACTTTGTCCCTAATCCATTTTGTCAGCAGATGCCATCTTTCTACTTCCTAAAACTCTGCACGTGTTCCTTCAGGCTGCCTCGGTTTCCTCTCTGAGGAGCCTTCTCACCACCTCCCTGCCCCTAGGGATCCTTCTAAGGTCTATGGGAAGCAGGACTTGGCCTCATTTTCATCCTCTTTCACCTTTCTCCAAAGTGCACTCAGACTCCACACAGATCTACTATAATAATCCAGTGTCTCCATGCTTTGAATGAATGTTTTCTCTGTACTGCTTTCCGTTCTTCCATCTCTCCTAAATTCCTAACAGTCCTACAATATTCAGTTCCACGGTTATTAATTATACCCAGCACCATTCCTGACCAAGGTAGGGTTAAGTGTTCCCTCTTCTGTGCTCTCAATGGTGCAGCATAACCTCAATGTTTGCTAGCCAATTTCCTACCAGTCCAAGAGTCTTTCAGAGTTGGGAGTGTTTGATTCCTGTCTGGGTTATGGTTCCCAGCTCAATACCTGATGGATGTTAGGGACTTGATAAACATCTATGGCTACCAAATACTGCTGGCCCCAACAATAGAGCCTTGTCAAACCATCTTATCCTTCCTTCACTTCTTCCCTCCTTCTCCCCCTCCCCTCACCTGGTGACTTTGATGCAGCTCATTGGTTGCAGAGCTCATAGGGAATTTGATGGTGCTTTCCCTCTGGGTTGCTCAGTTGGAAGGCAGGCAAAACAGGCGGTCTCTGCAGGCTGTGAGTGGGCCTTGCTGGGGAGTGATGCTTCATGCAACCTCAGGGCCTCCTGCAAATCAGACATGATCGCCTTCACTTCCTGTGCTTACGGAGATTAGATACTGCCTAATCAAGGTCGATTTTTTTCTCTTTTCTTAATATTTGAAAGTACCAGTTGCCATCCAAGTGGGTGGCTTTCAGAAATCCCCTCTTTTTTGGTGTTTGACTTCTTGTGAGTTTCAAGAAACCAATCTATTTGGAAAGAACCTGCACTTAGAAGTTCTTTGAACTGCTATGAAGCTTAGCAGGAAGTGACTTGGGACGGGTTAGCTAGTCTTGCCCAGGAGAGGTGGGAGGAGTGAGGTACAGGTGCATCTTGTGTGGGTGTGGCTTTAGATTATTCCTGTGGTCCTCTTCCTTTGTGTGACATTTTACAGATCTACTTGACTATGAAATCAGTATGTCTGTTTACACTGTCAGGTGTCTGTCACACCCTGGTGGGGCATCTGTTAGGCCAAGGCATCTGTGAGTCCTGGGCTGGCAAAGACAGACTTGATTAAACTTTCTGATTTTGGCTTCACCTGTTGTAATCTTTGAGTGGACAGAAGAACAGTTCAGTGAAACTTTATAAGAATTTAATAATCCTGCAATCTGTATATGGGGTAAAAATGGGAGTTCATAACCCACTTGAATCAAAGTGTGAAATATGATTTGTCAAGAACTATGTAATATTTGGAACAACCAACAATAAAAATTAAAAAAAAATAAATAAATAAACTGGTAAAAAAAAAAAAAAAGAATTTAATAATTCCGCCCCCTCCTGGCCCCGGCTTCTTGGGCTGCAGTAGCCTCTTCTGGAATGTTCCCCTCTCGACATCCCAACTCACTACCCTCTCAGTGCTTGCCAAAGTGCCCAGAGTAGAACAAGATCTGAGGACCTCTGTTCGTTATAGCTCTGTCATCTCCATACTCTCATCCCCTAGCACTGAAAAATGGTGAGCTCTGATCAAAGTAAGTCGAAGTGGGATCCTGGCAATTCCCAAATTCCAGCTCCAACTTCTCTCTAAACTCCAGGGTGGTACATCCCCCTGCCTCCTCAACAGCTCCATTTACACATCTAGTGGCCATCCCAGAATTAACCTGTCTTCTACGTGCTGCTTCTCACCCATGTCTCTGGATGGGAAACCAGCATAGCCCTCTACCTTACTGTAGCTTTCTGCTCATATATCACCTGTCAAAGGGATCTTTCTTTAAAGAGATCTTTCTTTAAAACCTCGGATAGCTTAGGGATCCTGCCCACCTCCTGACCTTTCCCATTTCTCTCTATCCCCTCGTTCTTTATTTTTTCTGATACTTCTATCTACTTGAAATCGTACACGTTTGTTGTCTGTCTCCCCTCCTTAATGAGGCTTTCTTCCCTGACTCCTGTGGGGTATTTTTTTAGGAGAAGGGTTGTCCATTGTGAGTCATCGCCATGCATACAGTATGACATATAGTATTTCATGTAACATATAATTCCTCAGCAATTTATTGATCACCTCTCTTTCAATCCATCTAGAAACTCTTTGATGTAGGTTCTGTTATTATAATCACCATTTTTTTTTTTTTAAGAAGAGAAAACAGGCACAGAAGTAAGTGACTTCTATGAATCCTTTTGGTCAACAAGTGAGGACAGGAAAATAGAAATCTTACACACAGTAAGTACTCAGTATTTATTAAATGAGCTCGTTTAACAAAGTCTTCATCATAATTCTAAACTTAAATTATTTCTGGAACTTAATCTTATACATGATCATAAAATTAAATTTTCTCTGCTTTTGGCACCGTGGTATATACCTGTAATCCCAGCTACTCTGAAAGCCAAGGCAGGAGGAGTCCAAGTTGGAGGCCTGCCTGGAGACCCTGTCTCAAAATAAACAATTTAAAAAGGGTTAAGAATATAGCTAAATGGTAGGGGGTCACTAGGTTTAATTCCCAGTACCAAGTAAACAGACTTCATCCAACCCCAACCTTGTCCTAATAATCCTAGTCTTTGTTTCTCACACAGAATGACAGCCCACATTCCAACTGATGTAGGAAGGCCTTGACACGTTCATCCCATTGGAAGAGGATACTGAACGTAGATATGTTTTGCTTAAAAATTTGCAAAACATTTAGAAAATGTCCACTATACATACGAATGAGGGGAGAAGATTTGAGTGTATGGTACTTTAGATTCCCACCTTCCTCTTAACATCCCACTTCTTTCATCTACCTAGTCTACAGATCACAAACCTAGGAACCATTCTTCACTCTGCCTTCTATCCCTCTTTCTAAAATTAATTTATTGCACAGGCAATTGTGCTTCCAAATGGTCCATTCATTCCTTTTCAGTTTTTGTAGCATCTGCCCAATGTTAGGCACCTTCGTTACCCCAACTCTTATAGAAACCTCCTCCCCAGAGTTTCTTCTCCATCCTAGCCTATGAACTCCACAGTACTAGAGTGACTTCGTTTTCTTTTTTTCCTTTGTTGGTCCTGGAGATTGAACCCAAGGCCTTGCACATATTCTACCATTGAGCTACATCCCAAGTAAGAAGTGACTTGTTTTTTTTTTTTTTTGGTAGTACAGGAAACTAAACCCAACGGTACTCTACCATGGAGCTTCATCCCAGTTCTTTTTTATTTTAAGATGGTCTTGCTAAGTTGCCCAGGCTGCCTTGAACTTGTGATGCACTTTTTTTTTTTTTTTATCCCCACTCCAGGCTTTTTGTGCTATAAATCCAGTTTGGCTCTTAAAAAACAAAGAATTTATTAATTCCTACACATTTCTCCAAATAAAACAACTGTTCTGAGAATTATGTTTTGAGAAGGACTTGGAGGCAGGGCAAGGGTCATGTATCTCCACCCCATTGCCTGGGAGGTGGGGAATCTATTATTTCAGTCTATCTGGGGAGACAGACATTGGCTTTCTTCCCTGACTCTTGTGGGGTATTTTTTTAGGAGAAGGTTTGTCCATTGTGGATCATCGCCATGCATAGAGCATGACATATAGTAATTTCATGTAACCTATAATTCCTCAGCAATTTATTAAACTGCAGTATGTGCTGAGAAATTTTGGATCACCTCTCTTTCAATCCATCTAGCAACTCTTTGATGTAGGTTCTGTTATTATAATCACCATTTTTTTTTTAAAGAAGAGAAAACAGGCACAGAAGTAAGTAACTTCTATGAGTCCTCTTGGTCAACAAGTGAGTGGCAAGTTGGAATACAGCGAGGAAGTCTGACTGCACTTCCTTGTGCTTCTCCTGTGAAATAAGTATCAATAGTCCCACTTTACAGATGAGTTACTTAGAACTCAAAGAGGCTGAGCAACTTGCTCAGAGTCCCACAGGAAGTAGCTCTCTAGGTCTAGCTGCTTCAAAGCATCATTCTCCTACCCCATGCTGGTTAGATAGTGGATAGACTAGTTTCAAAGTAAAACGTTCTACACATTTTATTTTTTTAAAAGGTCATCTCCTTCCTACCTCTTCCTCATTTTTTATTTCTTTTCTCTAGAGGCAGCCATCTTCAACATTTTAAGACTTTCCTTCTCCTAGTTACATATTTCTAAATAACGTGCTTATACTATACTAGATTTGTCAGTTTTAGATATTTTCTACTTATTACTATTGAAGATGAGGATTTTATCCTCTTAGGTCCTGTCTTCCTCAACTCTCACATCCTTTTCAATAGAAATTTTTTGGCTAGTTCAGTATTCTCTATCTACATTAGTAAGACTATGTGAATTCACAGCTGAGCCATGTAATGTACTGTTGTCCCATATCTTTTTTTTTTATTTGGTTTTTGGAGTTCTCTAAAATGAAAATGTGCCATTTAAGAAATTTACTTGATTTTTCTCAAGCTCTGTGACAGCAGTGTTATCTTCTCACTGTGCATAAGCATATCAGGTATTTATTTTATTTTTTCTTGGTGATATTCCTTCTGGATCTCTTTCTTTCTGGTCTGATGGCTAAGGAATCCTAAGAGATTACCTGTCTCCTCTATTTGGAGTCCTGTTGGTCTTTGGGGATATTTTCATGACAGTTACCTAAAGGTTTAAAGGGCAAATGTTTTAAGATGGGAGAAAATAAGCATAGGGTGTTTAAGCATCAGTTAAAGTTCCACAGATCTAAGTGACAGAACCAGGATAGAATGAAGCTCTCTGCAGTGCCCCCTTCATCTTGGAACAAATGACCATCGTTGCAACTGGCCAGCATACCCTGGAAAGTCCATACCTCATGGGAGGATATGGGGTGGTGGAGATTTGATATCTCTAAGTCCTTTCCTAACTGAGAGATATGGTTAAACACTTGGACTTTGAATCATACTTCCGGAATCTGCCACTTAATGGTTATGCAATTTGGAGCTGGTTATGTAATCTCCCTAAGCCTCAATTTCCTCATTTGTAAAATACAAATAATAGTGCTGCCTCATAGGGTCATCATAAAGATTAAGTTCCATGATGTTTTAAAGGGCACATTAGAAAATGCTCAGTGAATGTGAAACACTTTTATACTTATGGCTTAGAACTTCCCTTGTATCTAGTATCCTTGCATTTCTTGGCCATATTGAGCCTTAAGAGAGCTGTGTACAATAGAATTCTCTGCATGAGTGATTTCTGCCTCTCAATTGAATAAATCTTGGTTAATAAGCTATCCCTGTCATTCTTCTGTTTAATCCCAGGCCCCTTTCTGAAAGTTGATGCCATCTGTTGGCCAGCTGAAGTCAACTGACCAATATTAAATTCTATCCAAAGGTCCCAATTTGTGCTTTTTGCTGTGTTTTGACTTTTACACTCTTGCTGTATTGATTGATGCAAAAGTGTTATGTTTTTGGGGTCAGAATCTTTTCTTGGGAAAAGGGAATATCTATACTTGATTTACTTCTTTCTCATCTTTCATCCTACTATCCTTTCCTGAACTATTTGCTAAGAATATTTGCATTACAGAACAGAGAAAAGAAAGATGATGCAGGTTTGAGAAGAACTTTGAGGAAGAGAGCTTTTAATGCAGTGTAATTCAAAGTGTAAGTAACAACTCAAGACTGATTGTGAAATCACAACTGCCATCTAAAATATTGAAACAAAATAAAATACCTGTGTCACACATAGTAAGGAGACATTGTTTTTGTGAACTTCTTTTAACTGTATGTGTGCATATATATAATACATCTTTCTATACACATATTCAAGTATGTATATATGTGCTAACTTAACAATATAAGATGCACTTCTTATGCAGGATTACTGTTGAAAAGTTTGGAAAGGGTATCTTTAGGATCTTCACTAAGTTTTTTTTGCCTTCTTGAACCTTAGTTTATTGGTCTCTCTTTAAGATAATCAATCCTATTTGAATTATAAACAAAAGAAAATAAAACAAATCAAAGACCCCAAGGAAACAAGGACTCATGTTTCCCTCTTCAACATTTTCTGGGCACTAACTACATAAGAAATCTTGGATGAATGTCACTACTTTGAAACCTATAGGCTTCTCAGGGGAAACAGATAAACTGAAAGTTATGCAAATTAAAATAATTTAAATGTTAAAAAGGTACAGGTAACGTGTTGTGAAGATAGAGTGAGTCACTCCAGCCAGGGTACCATGGGAGGCTCTATGCAGCTCAGAAAAGTAAAATATGTCAACAAAGATTGGCAAGAAAGGACTTGGCAGTGTGTCTTTTTTAAAGACTCTTCCGTAAAACAGTTTGGTTGGATCATAAAGTTTGATAGTTTCAAGAATATGAGCTTTAAAAGCAACATAATCTATTTTGTTCTTAATTCTGTAACACATTTGAATCCACAAAGTAACCCGTTTTGTTAATTGACTTTAAAACATTTCAGCAGTGTGACAATTCTATTTGTATAAGTTGTATCCTAGGAATAGGAAGTGGCTTCAATCAGAAAATCAGTCCAGGGATGATTGACCAGAAATTTAATTGGGAAACCCTCACTTCACAAGTGACTACTAGAAGTCCTGTTGTCTGTATTTCAGTCAATACAGGAGATTGTAGCTTAATAAGTATCCAGTGTGTTCCCATTGGTGACATATATGGCTTGCTAGTAACCTTGAAGCTCAAATTTGTGAATCCAGTACCAGGATGTAGACTAGCTGTGACTAGCCACTGTGTTCTTACAAGAATGTACCCTGTAACCTATGCTTGTCTGTATAGTATTTAAGGTTTGATTGCTACACACACCTCTGTTCAGTCATTAGCACAGAGGACTCTGGTTGCCTGATGCTGACCACAAGAATGACAGAATTTTGCCTCCATTATTTGATACAGATGGCTCAAGTGACCTTTTCATGAAAGTGTGGTCAGAGCACCCCAAAGGGCAGAAAGCTGAAACTTCTTTGAATTCAGAGCAGATTGTACAAAGTGTTACTGCTTGCTGCTAAATGTTTAATAGGTGATTCTGTGTGAGGCAAATTGCTTCTGAGCTTTGCTTTTGTATTAAGTGGGAAAGGATAACACTATCTACCAAAAAGAGTCTGAGTGAAAATTGGCTATCAATTTGAAAAATAAGGAAAGACTTCTGGCACTTTTGAGTTGCTCCCAAATAACATTACTCAATCACCACCTATTTATCAAAGCAAGTTTATTTGATTACTTATTCCAGACAAATAAGTCTCATATGTACAACTAAGAAATAAAACAATCCAAATAAAGGCAGGAAAAATTAATATGAACCACACAAACATCTAGAAAGGAACAGCAGCTGCATTCATTTTATAGAATACTGTGAAATAATGTAGCACCATTTACATCAAAGACAGCCTAAGTACTTTCAGTCTGTTAAAATTCAGTAATAGCTTAAAATTATAACAAACTTGATAAATTTATGTTTAACTGATTTTAAATATAAAATTATATCAGAAAAATTATTTCAAAAAATTAGGGAATTTGGGAAGGACATGACGTCGTACAATTCTTCAGAAAACCTCAAAGGAAATAATTTATTGAGACTGGTTTTCTTCCATCTGTGCACTATTTGTTATTAGCATCACAACCAATTTAGATTCTAAGCTTTGGATGATTTGTTAGGCAGTTGTTTATTTAAACACAAACACTTTATACAAAAATATTTATTTTTAACTAAAACACTTCTATTTATTGGTCTGTTCAGTGTGTTCTGGCCTGAATGACAAACATGGAGGAGAAAGTGAAAAATTTAATGTTACTGAACGCAAAGGATTAGGACCTTTGATGATTATTTCTATTTTATATCACTTATAATGATCATTCTAAGCTATTTTACTCAGATGGATCTTAGGTTAAATTTGTTAGAACTAAAGTTTGACCCTGTTAGTGGATTTAACATGAAGACATATGATAATCTGATGTTGGTATATTTTTATAATGTTGGTATGTTTTATCTGAAGTATATAAAGAACTTTAGAAATAGTGTTCCAGATCCTCTACCAATACTTTACTAGTTAAGAGCCACAGTACATTTTCAGAAATACACCACAGCAAAATCAAATGGAGGAAATTTGAAATATTCTAGGATTGTTCAATCCTAGTGTTTCCTACCTCCTTTCCCTTTTTCGGGTCATGAATTACTTTGAGAAACTTAAAAAGTTATGACCCCTCATCCCCCTAAAATATATAAACAAAAACGTCTCATATATAAAGGGTTCATGATCCCCAAGTTAGGAATTCTCATTTCACAATTGTGGGATAATAGTGGAAATAACTTTAGCCTATTTTCTTTAATTGCTACTATAGTATAAAATAAGCACTTAAACACCATCTTAAGATAAAGTTCTTCTTATTTTAAGCACCAATAAACTTGGAAAATTCATTCTTTTGCCCCAATTTTATAGTTTTGAGCCAGTTACTATCTCTAAGTCTCTAAGGTTTAAACATCATCTATTTTCCTTTGATATATACTATTCTCCAAAGTTAGTCACTGAAAAATGAATATATTAAAATCTAATACTGTGTGAAAATGAATATGTGTCCATATACTGAAGAACAGGTTATGGGACTTTATGAAATGTATTTCTAGGTATAGTTCCACTTGAAAATGAATACATGTAGTGCCTCTGAACATAACATACAATCCTAGACCACGCTGTCTCCTTTTACTTCCTTGGAACCAATACAATGGAAGCTCCTACTATGGTCACGAAATGTACTGAGTCCTTCCTGCTTGTCAGGATGAAGAACACACTTCTGAGTGAACCCACCATCTCAAAAGCATCTTACCAACCTCCATGACTGAACAAGTTGAAGAATACTATTCTTGAGGATTCTAATTTGAACCATTGACCATGGCTTAACATCATGCAGAATGGATCTTTAATCTAAGAGAAATGACTATATTATGGTAGGGGGTCAGATTTGTTGTTTCTTGTTAAAGAAAAACTCCACTGGCCATTCCAAAGAATATGTTTCTATAACAGGGTAAACATGGAGATATAAGGAATTCTTTTTTTTTTTTTTTTTTTGTGGTGCTGGGCCTTGTGCATGTGAGGCAAGCACTCTACCAACTGAACTATATCCCCAGCCCTATAAGGAATTCCTAAAGAGATGTTAAAGACTGATTTATAAAAGCAGGGGAGAGGAAATACAGAAACACAGAGACACTTCAAGTATATAAAATTTAATTAAGTCCCTTACCAAAGAATTTTCAAAGTTTGAAGTCAAGTGACAGTTTTTCAATTCTTTCATAATCATTCAATTTTGTCCAAATAAGAGTATTTGTAAAACAAATCCAAAATACGTGAATACAGGAAAAGGGTCAGCTAAGAGAATGACTTTGCCATGGAAACTACAACTTGGTTATGGGATTTCATTCTTATCTTTTGTTGATAGGGAAAAAGTTAATAATGGAACAATTATTTTTCCTTCTAGAAGTTTGCCACATTTTTCTTTGTACAAGCTAAACACTAGAATTTGTATTTCAGAGACCTAGGGGATGGGAAACAGGAGTGGGAGATGGAAGATACTGCTCTCTGACAATCTGAATTCAAGGATTTAAACTCAACGGTAAAGGGGCTTACAAGAGAAAATGGACTGCTATTTCTCCACTGACTAGATGGCATCCCATGAGTCCTATAAAATATACAACCAGGTATTTCTTCACTATTCAATGTACCATTCTGTTTTTCCTACTGGCCCACTAAATGTGGTGTGAAAGCTGAAGAACTGTAACATATACTGGCATTCCTGGCTGTGCAATCTATACATTTTCATTTTAAATATAATAATTCAAGCATAATTCATATTTAAAAAATTAGACTAAAGAGAGACAGTAAAGGTTTTAAAGGTTTCTCTTTGAAAAGATGGTATCTTACAGTACATACAAAAATACTCTGAAAATACATACGACTTCATTTACAAAACACTGAATCAACATATTACAAGAATTACATGGTTATGGATTTTAATAAACTGAGCATGCATTCATGAAACTTAAAAAATATTAAGAAGTGCATTGAAAAAAGCAGTGTAAAAAAAGACAACTAATATAGTTAAATAAAAATTACAAAGGTCCTGAGCCAATTAATGGTTGTTAACAATGTCATTCAAAAATGCCTTTAGAGTTCAATAAAATCCACTGCTTATTTCTGCATGCCTAGTCTGTGAAGAAATTTTGAAGTTGTGGGGTAAATTATGGTCAGGAATTATCATGCCGAGTTAATTTTACACTTCAAAAATACAAGTTTGCTGTATGTAAAGGTATCTTGTTGATGGTGAAATGAGTTGATCCTCAGTAAAAAATACTGGTCAACTAACAAGAATGGCATGAGATAGTAGGATACATAACAATTTCACCATTCATATACTGACTTTCAGTATCCTGGATTTATTTTGATTTTTAATAAAGATGCATTTCAAAGGCCTCCATGGGAGGCAAAATATAGACAATTTATGGTGCCCAACTCTTATGTAATCACTGGACTAATCCTCCCTGGTAACTATGCAACATTAGGACAGAAAGGCACAAAAAGAAAAAAAACAAAAAAAAGTTTAAATATTCCATGTGCCATCTAGAAAAAAATAATTTAAACCAACAGAACAGACAATACATCTACACAAATGAAGGAAGCAGAAAAGATATCTCACATTCATTCATCTCAGGTTTCAGAAACTGGCTCTGATACTAAAATAAATGCATTAACATTTGGAAAATTACAAGACAAAATTTTTTTTTCAACTTTTTCAGTTCTATACAATGATTACAACATAAGACTTAAAAAAAGAAAAAAAGAAAAAAGAAAGTGTTTAGCACTTGTTTTCAGTGTCCAAGTGGCCAAGAACTGGTTCCCATAACAAGAGAAACAAACATCAAAAGTTAAGGCAGTAAAACCTCCAAATGCGAAGCCATAATACTGTAGATGACAATTTGATAGCAGGTGATCCTCAGAGGAGTGTATGTAGCAATCAGTGAGAGAATGCTACAGCATCTGCAGGTCAGTGTGAGAGTTCAAAAACCACTTCAAGGTCGTTAGGCTGATGACTGTAACTTTCACCTATTGTACATATAACAGCCACTTCTATTTTGAAAAAAGTGGCTATATCTATGCCACTATATGATTGCATGCTCACTTAAGTGAGGAGGCACTGCTTTTACCGATTAAGGGTCAGTCGAATGGAATTTTTGATGACACGGATGTTATTTGCTGGAACTGGGGATGATGAATCTGGTAGTTCTTTACTTGGTAGTCTCTATTAGAAAGACACAGAAACAAAAAAGGAAAAGCAAATGTTTACATATATATATATATATATAAATATAAAGCATTATATATGTGATATCTGTATATATAGGGAGCTATATATAAAATAAAGCATCCAACTGTTTCTCTCCAAATTCCTTAAGCTCCTAAATACTCAGGTATGTGTTGAATATTTCCTTCTGGTATTGTTTGTTCATTTCCTTTCTTGCTTTTGGAAGTTTTTTTAAAAAAACACAGAACTGAAAAGTGGAGGAACAAGGGAAAGGGGAAGAATTGGCATGAGGGTGAGAAGGTATAGGAGAAGAGGACTATGTTAAATCAATTGCTACTTCCGGATTGAGAAATACTACAGAGATGCTAAGCACTGCTACAAATAAATAAAATAAAGGTACTGTGTCCATCCATCTATGACTAAATGTTTAAACAAACAAACAGGGGCTGGGGATGTGGCTCAAGCAGTAGCATGCTCGCCTGGCATGCGTGCGGCCCGGGTTCGATCCTCAGCACCACATACCAACAAAAAGATGTTGTGTCCGCCGAGAACTAAAAAATAAAGATTAAAAAAAAAAAAAAAAAGAAAGAAATGCATAAAGAACCTAGTCCCTGAAGTCAGGCAATGATACTAGAAACAGGAAGTACACTGTAACTAAACGGGAAACTCTTGGGGTGTGAAATGAAAAATGAGGGTTATGGAAGAAAATCTGATATTTGAGTTATATCCTTCAACTAGTTTCTGTAATACATTCATGAATCTCCCAATTGTGAGATACATAATTTTCCCGGAAAACTGAAGTTTTTAACCTAGGTAGGTAACTGATGACAGTGAAATTCAGGGACATCTGTGTGAGGTATTCTGAGGATGCTAAAGAATTATTATATAATGAAGAACCTAAGGAATTGAGAAGCAAAGAAAGACTTCTAAAAATATAGACCTGTGTGATGCAAACAGTATGATAGGGGCTGGGGTTGTAGCTCAGTGATAGAGCACTTGCCTAGCCTATGTGAAGCACTGGGTTTGAGTCACAGCACCACATAAAATAAATAAAATAAAGGTATTGTATCCATCTACAACTAATATATATATATATATATACTGTATACTATATATATATATATATATATATTGTATAAACCAGTATACTGGTTTTATTTTGATTTTTAATAAAGATTCATTTTGAAGGCCTCCATAGGAGCCAAAATATAGACAATTTATGGTGCCCAACTCTTATGTAATCACTGGACTAATCCTCCCTGGTAACTATGCAACATTAGGACAGAAAGCCACAAAAAGAAAATAACAAAAAAAAGAGTTTATATATATATTAAAGTTTTATATATATAAAAAGAAAAGAAATAGTATAATAAAGTTTCTTGTCAAGAAATTCTCTGTGGTACATTGGCTAAATAAATTTCTCTATTTTCACTTCCATCAAAAAATTATGGCTGGGTGTGGTGGCGCATGCCTGTAATCCTAGCAGCTTGGGAGGCTGAGACAGGAAAATCAGTTCAAAGCCAGCCTTGCCAACAGCGAGGTGCTAATAAGCAACTCAGTGAGACACTGTTTCTAAATAAAATACAAAATAGGGCCAGGGATGTGACTCAGTTGAGTATCTCTGGTACCAAAAAAAAAAAAAGAAAAATTTTGGACACAGATAAAAGTACAGGATAGATCAATGAAGATTCAGGCATTATTAAAATTACCACATTCATCTGGTTTACCCACTTACCCTTTATACTCAAAATATTTAAGAACTCTGAACACATTATTTCATTCTTTAATACTTTAAAAATCCACCTCAAATTTTTTTCTTCCATTATCATACTTAATATAATTATACACCTATAACTTTGTCTTGTGTTGCCAAATCATACAACTAATGGCCTGTGAGGATACTGCTTTGCTTTCTAATGGCTAATATGTCCTGAGACACCTCACAAGTGACAAGCTGACTGTAATGAGCACTTTATCATTTAATGGGAGGGATAAAGATAAACTATTTTGTTCACTGTAATTTCTCAGACAAGGGCTTTCTGTGATTTATACAAGGTTTTTGTTGAGCACCCGTTTATTAGCTTATCATGCTTAACTACATATTATTTGTCTCAAAGGTAACTCTTCAAAGATTCAACTTTGAATTAAGATTTAGGGGCTCTTGGGGCTGCCTCACATCTGTGAGGCACTGGGTTTGATCTTTAACACCACATTAAGAAAAAAAATAAAATAAAGGTATTGTGTCCATCCACACCTAAAAAAACAAACAAAAAAGATTTAGGGACTCTTTAGTTCATGCTCTATATAAAGGTACTTACTATGTATACTGCTATATTTATTTCCTTCAAAATATTAATATGTATAGTTTCTAATTATCAAACCTAAATTTTAACATTAAGCAGTGGTACAAAATAAAAGCTATACTCTTAGGTGTTGGTAATTCCTAGGATGACCACCCTTTTTTATTTTGGTGGTGCTGGGTATTGAACCCAGGGCCTTACACATGCTAGGCAAGTGCTCTACCACTGAGCTACATCCCCTTCCTATATCTTTAAATATAAATAAGAAACAAAGGATGAACAAAACCTTAACATTAGTATCATGAAATCTTCTTAAATTACTCCCTCTTTTCTTGATTTCTGAGTTATGTACAGTCAGTCAGAACTATATACTTTGTATCTTTAACCCTAACTAGACTGCTGGTCTTTGAGAATAGGGGAAAATCTTACCATTTTCCAGTGTTGATTTTTTTTTTTTTTTTAGCACCAGGGATTGAACCATTTAACCACTGGGCTATATCCCCAGCCCCTGGTTTTACACGTTATTTTAAGATAGGGCCTCAGTTACTGAGGCTGGTCTTGAACTTGTGATTCTTCTGCCTCAGCCTCCTGAGCCACTGGGATTGTAGAATTGTAGCCATGGGAGGCAAAATATAATTTATGGTGCCCAACTCTTATGTAATCACTGGACTAATCCTTACCAAGCTAGGCCTCTCCAATACTAAGCTCTTAATAAGCTTTTTGTATGTGTCGATTATCTATGAATTTTAATTTATGTATTGTACCTGTTGGGCCTCTCCAACGCTAAGCTCTTAATAAACTTCTTGTATGTGTAGATTATCTATGAATTTTTACTTATGTATTGTACCTGTGAATAAGACTATCTATTACCTTTTTGCGCGATGTATCAATAGTTGGAATAGGCATAGATTCTCCTCCAATGGCATCCTAAAAACAGAAGAATTATATACAAGTGAAAACTTTGCCATGTACAATTACTTATTCCTACTTAAAATAAAACTTAAGAGGCTGTGGTTATAGCTCGGTGGTTGAGTGCTTGCCTAGCATGTGTGAAGCACTGGGTTTAATTATTAGCACCATATAAAAGTAAAATAAAGGTATTATGTCCATCTACAACTTAAAAAATTCCCCCCAAAATTTTTAAATAAAACAACTAAAGCCTGACAAATCTAGCCTGACCTACTCATATAATTTTTTTTCTGATACACTGCTCTTTAAAAGTAAACATTCTGAAGCATATTAATATGTTTACCATTGATTTTCTTTTTCTCTCTTCAGCAGAATGGGAATCCTTAAATGCTGATTCGAGTCGAATAAACTAAAATATAAACATTAAAAATGAGTTGCTAATACATACCTGCAAAAACCATACAAATCCATATAAATAGAAAATAATTAATAATGAGGCTCATCAAAAACTACCACAAACATGGGGTAGTGAGGGAAGGGAATTTAAATTAGACTGAATTCAACTGCTACCCTTCATTTCTACAGCTTTTTGATTAAATCAGTAAAGACTCTAACAAGTAAATAAAGCTTTACCACCACCTACTGGAAGCAGAGAATATCAACAGAACACAAGAAATAATCTAATTACCAATAATGACTTGTAGAAGTCAAGGATAAATTTAGACACATTAGTAATTTGAACTTAGGATGATCAAGTAATATTGTTCTTTTAGGGTCTGAAGTATTCTTTTCAAACTGTTGATTCCTAATATTCTTTACAAACTTTCAATTCCTAATTGAAAACTAGTATTGCTATGGAGAATTGTGGATTTCTTTAGTATTATCCTTACTTTAATAACATACTAAAACACCACTCAAGTTGTAACTTTACCTTCTCTATGTCTTTCAACCTTTTAGAAGTCCCATCTACAGATGGAGAATGGGATCTTTTGGGTGTAACATTCTTAGTTATATTTGACATTCCATTTAGATGTGGTTGTCCCTGGGCAGGGTTGTGGGGTGTTGTGATTCTAGGAATGACATTTCGCCCAACCACAGTAGGAATAGTGCACACAGCTGGGGATGATACAGTTTTCACTGTAGAGTCAACCTCTGAAAAAGAGAAAAACAACTTTAATAATTAAATACCTATGTAGTAGAATCATTCGAAATATAGTGTTAGACACCTACTTGCACCGATGACTGGAATAGATAATCCTTGAGCTGGTGGAACACTCAGTGGCTTTTCCACAATTACAGCAGCAGGTTCAGCATTATTCCTAATAAAAATGTTAAATTATCATCATTACATTATTTAAATATTGCTTATTTTCCAAACTCTAATTTTAACAGAATTCCTTCAAGTATTCCTACTTTAAAATTTCAATTAAGAAAAAGGCAAAGGGCTCAGTGAGAATTAACAGAAAAATCTGAGCAAAAAATCTGTATATTCTGGTGTACTTAATGATTCCCACATGTTTCTAAGCCTATATACCATATCTCACAGCACTACCACAAATTGTAGAGTATTTCTAAACAAGAAACTGACCAGCAGCTATAAAAATCTAAATCTTTTTAATAATTTTAAAAGATATTGGGCTGGGGATGTGGCTCAAGTGGTAACACGCTTGCAGGGCATGCGCGGGGTGCTGGGTTCAATCCTCAGCCCCACATAAAAAATAAATAAAATAAAAATGTTGTGTCCACCGAAAACTAAAAAATAAATATAAAAAAAAGATTTTTAGCAAAGTTATTGAAAAATTCGTAATATCCTCAAAAAACCAGAAGACTAAAAGGACAATTTTGATATACAGACCTTTCTGCTTCTCCTGCAGGAGGACTTTCAGGTTTGGAAGATTTGTTTGTAGACACTGGGGAATTAAAAGGCGTTCCATTATCAGTGTCTCTAGAACTATCCAGACAACTACTGTCCAGAGATGACCTTTTGGATTGAAGTCCACCTGAACATCGATTGACATCAGACAGACTTTGCTGAAACAGAGGAAAAGTATTAGGATTTCAAAAAACAAATGAGAATATAAGACTGGTTTCAATTTTGAAGGGTATAAAAGCAAATCATCTTTTATAATTCCTGAAGGTAAGGATTTTAGTCCTTGATTGTCTATACCAGTTTCCTCTTCTCTTAATCAGTATGGGAGACATTAAAATTCAAATTTGATTTCATGATCATTTATTTGAGTGGAGCCATACTGGAGAATTAAGATTACAGACTCACCTTTTTCTTCTTTTGAAGAATCTCCGCTGGAAGGTAGTGATGAAGTTGTTTTTTCTTTACATGAGTTGCTTCAATTTTCATTCCTTCCTTTAGCATATTTATATTGTTTGCCTGTCTGTAAACTGTAACAATGTTAACCATGTTAAGTGGAAACTTCCTTCTGAAGTAGGAGCTGTTTTTTCTCCCCAATGCATTTATCTTCAATATTTTCCCAACACAAACACAAAGATGCAGACACCTCTTACAGATTAAATATTTCTAGAATATTTGCATTGTGCTACAATCCTATCCAAGAATTGACTAGTTCCACATGTCTATCTTCTCAGACTTTCTCATAATCAAACGTCATTAACAAAATAAATGGAAAAAAGACTTTTTCCAAATATTGTTTTTTGCTATTTTCCTAAAAGGCAATCTTTCTGCATAATTCCTTGCCCACAGTCTAAACTAATTCTTATGCCAGTATCCAAGATGCAATTCAAGTTCCCCCTCTACCACAGGCTTATTTTATTATTGTAACCCACATTAATCACAAAACATCAGATTTCAGAAACTATCTACAAATACACCCGTATTGTACAAGTGGGGAAATTAGGCTCAAAAGCCCTGAGGACTTGGACAAGACCAGAATACATACTACTCAGATTCCCATTCTACTGCTATTCACACCTTTTAAGATAATGAGATATATTAATGATCATACAAATCACTTAATGTATTTTAACTGTGAATGGCCAATTAAATTATAAACCCAGTGAAGAGAGGGATGGGAGGCTTGTTTTGCACAGCAACTACTGTAAAATGTAGTAAATTATTTAATCTCCTGGGTCTTTAAGTTTCCATATCTGGAAAGGAGCATTTTATAAATCTATAATAAACAGAGCAACCCAACCTTCTTCTTTTTGAATTTGACCCTCAATTAGAATGGAATAATTTATATCTGTTTTCATCCCAGTGGCTATTTCATTCCTAACTGCTTATAAAGTAGTTATTAGAGAGCTTATTCATAATCATAATTCATAATTTGTAGATTTTCTGGTTCCATCCCCAGAGAGTGTGACTTGGTGGTTCTAGGTGAAGTATGCAAATCTACATTATCATATAAATGAAAGGGCTAGTTCAAAAGAATTCAGAAGACCAGGTAAGTCAAGAATAATAATAGCATGTATACTATTTCAGATTCAACAACTCAAATTTATAACAAATATATTAAGATATTCAAAGAGGTGTAGTTGGGGGCTAGATATGAAAGACATTATTTTCACTGATCCTGAAACACATTCAGCAAGTCTGATATTTTTTCTAAAAAAACACAGAAATCAAGTCATCTTTATGACTGTGGTTACGAACCCTGGCTGTGCACACAAAGAACCACCTGTAAAAATTAGCTTGCTTTCTTTTTGTTGTAAAACAGATAACAAATGTACATGGTCCAAAACTCAAAGGATTTATGAGTACTCAGAGATTGATCACTGTCCCCCTAGACATACTGGTTCTCCTACCTAGAAGCAACAACCTTTGACATCTGCTGCTGCTTCTTTTCTTTTTCTCAAATAAATATCTTTTCAAATGGATTTGTAAGCAAAAATACACATTTTTTTATTTATGCAAATGGTAGCACACTATATATATTTTTCTGCAACCCCCTCCCCTCCTTAATGTCTTGAAAATTGCTTCATTATTTTTTCCCTTCTTAAATAACAGTGCAGATTTCTATAATATGTATATACTATTTAATTTAACTAACTGTGGAACTTAAAAAATTACAGGCAGCAGATCCTAGACAGATGATAATGAGTCACAGCCAAGGTTGAGAATCACAGCTCTACAATGACAAAGTCTTACCTGTATCAGTAAATGACTGTATATCATATGTCAAGTCTATGTTAACACTTTCTGCATTTTCTACTCTCCGAAAAATTATCCCGAGGAACCACATTGATACGTAATTGTTGCTATAAAGTAAAATTTAAAAATTTAAAAATTTTTAAAAACAATTTTACAAAAGCTATTTGGAATTAAAACTTCATCTCTATGTGTCTATGTCATAAAGAGCGATTTCAGTGAGTTGGCCAAGTTCTTAAAACTGACATCCATAACACTGGTGAAGTTATCCTGTGTTGTTCTGAAATAATTAAGTCACTTTGAAAATGAAGATGCTCCAAATTTTTTATATATATATATATATATATATATATATATTTTTTTTTTTTTTTTAATTTTTTTTTTAAAAAAAGAGAGAGAGAGGGCTGGGGATGTGGTTCAAAAGGTAGCGTGCTCGCCTGGCATGCGTGCAGCCCAGGTTCGATCCTCAGCACCACATACAAACAAAGAAGTTGTGTCCGCCGAAAACTAAAAAATAAAAAAATTAAAAAATTGTCTTTCTCTCTCTCACTCTCTCTTTAAAAGAGAGAGAAAGAGAGAGAGAGAGAGAAAATTAAAAAAATTTTTTTTTTTGTTTTAGTTTTTGGCGAACATAACATCTTTGTATGTGGTGCTGAGGATTGAATCCAGGCTGCCCGCATGCCAGGCGAGCGCGCTACCACTTGAGCCATATCCCCAGCCCGCTCCAAATATTTTGATGGGAGTATTTACAGATGTCTATATGGGCTATCAAAATATTATTAATTATATTAATATTAAATATAAACCCAGTGAAGAGAGGAATAGGAGGCTTGTTTTGCATAAAAAATTATGTACTTATTTTTAATCCATGGTCACTCATATTCAGTCATATGTCTCACTATCCCATCAATACTTGTTATATGACAATCTTAGAACTGATCTGAATGCATATGCAAAATGACATTAAGAAATGTAATACAGGGGCTGGGGTTGTGGCTCAGTGGTAGAGCGCTTATGAGGTACTGGGTTCGATCCTCAGCACCACATAAAAACAAATAAAATTAAGATGTTGTGTTCATCTACAACTAAAAAAAAATTTTTTTAAAAAAGAAATGTAATATTAAGAAACAATTAACTTAAAAATAATAAACAGTTAACTTACTCTTTATGATGTTCTTTATTTCCTGGGAATGACTGGGGATTCACATGGGCAAGAGTAATAAATTCATTCCGTTCCAAGTTTCCAACAAGAACACGGATTTTAGATTCTACTAATCCAACCCTAAAATAAGTAAAAATTTTCTTATGTCTATGTCAAATTTGGAAACTATACTTAAGTAAATCAAATAGCATATTAACTATGGAGCCTTACATGTTCATTTAAAAACTTTAGTTCAACATAGTATGGCCTTTTTAAGCTACCATTCAGATGAATGACACATTTAATGAGTTCCTGTATCTTTTAAAGTGTGTTTTCTTTTAAACAAAAAGAATTGATCAATATAATGCATTTCTGAATCTAAAATACCCCATCTTGGTTAAGACTATAAAATAGTCCTAATCTGAGCATGAACAAAAACTCTTGATTAAGCTGGTCCTTAATTTTTGTTTCCACTTTCAATCTTATGTCTAAACTCAAATGCCAAGATATTTTTAAATAATGTGAACAAAAATGCTAATTCAGATCCATAATTTATAAATAAATATGCTCTGATTTTCACAAAATTAATACTAGACCTTGCATTTTAAAAAGAAGTCACTAAATTCAAATCAAATATTAGAAAAATACACAAAATTTCATCAGATTTCTGCAACTTCATTTTCTATCTCACTTAATAATAAGTAACCAACCAAATGAATGTATTTTGTCTATCTACAACCAAAAAAATTTTTTAAAGAAATGTGACTAGCTCCAGCAAAATATTAACTTATTTGTGACTTTATAAATTAGAACAAGTATAAGAACATTAAAAAATTTTTTTTTCAAACATCTTCAACAAAACCTTGCACATTATAATTGTGTATGCCTCAACAGTAGATGCACAAAAATCTGCTTTGGTCTAGTATCTGAGAGGCTGGCAAACCTTTTCTGTGAAGGGCTGGACAAAATATATTTTAGGCTTTTTGGGCCATACAGTCTCTTTTGCAACTATTCCACTTTGCTATCAAGTATGCAAAGAGCCATAGACATAAGTTTCACATAAGTGAGTGAACAAGCATTTTCTATCTCCAGTGAAACTTAAGGAATAGGTGGCAGACTGACTTTGGCACAGGCTATAATTTCCTGACCCTTGATCTAGAAAAATACTTTGAAAATGACCCAAAGATGCTCCAAATATTTTCAGGGTCTCTTTTAATTACCAATGAAACAAAACTCTTGAAGCAACAATAAGATAGTACTATGTTTTGCTTTTTTAGAAGTCAGACATGAGGAAAGTACAACCATCTCTGGTGGCCCAACAGTTCTGCCCAATGGAGTCAAGAATGTGAATATACTAGAGGCAGAGAGCATGAATTTAGATGCACTAGAAAGAATATATGTTCCACATCTCTTCTCTCTTGACAGAAACTTACATTCTGAGACCTTCCATGCCACCATCTCCTAAATTTTAAAATAATGTTATCTTTTCCTTTGAGTTTGGATGGAGGAAATCATGATGCAAAGACTCATCCAAACCACCTAAAAACTTTTATTCAAATCTGACTCTGAGAAACAACAAAGAGCATAATCTGTATATATATTCTTATCTCATATCACTCCCAATTCTGAAACATTAACTTAGTGGCATTTCTTAATCACTGATGCTCTATGGATTATACACACCAGCCACCAATAAGATATAATAACTATGAAAATCCTAGTCACTTGGGGATCTAGAGCAGGAATATTGCCAAGTTCTAGGCCAACCTCAGCAACTTAGCAAGATTTTCTCTCAAAAAAAAAAAAAAAAAAAAAAAGAGCCAGGGATGTAGCTCAGTGGTAGAGTATCCTGGGTTTGATCCCTAGTACTGGGGGAATTGGGGGGTGGGGTGGGTAATGAGTGGAATTGGGGCAGGGGTAGTGAGTAGAGTTGAGGGGTGGAAGAAAAAGAAGGGAGAGATTAATAATTTTGGAAATCAAAGTATTTCATAATTGGTAAAGCACCATATAAATATATTATTTTCACCACACAGTAGGTAGAGAAGTTGAATATAAGTCTTACCACTCTAGATGGTTTTCTTCTGTTGATGCACTGGCAGTTAATACTATATAATGTCTATGAAGAATTTTTCAGCAACAATCAGAAAAACAAGACAGAAACATTATTAGGGTCTGCTTTTCTATTATTACCTTTTTATTCTCTTTCCCAATGAATAAAAGAGCAATATCAGCACAGTGTATAAAAATTAAAGTATGCTCTGATTTTCATAAAATTAATTCTAGGTCCTATAATTTAAAAAAAAATTCACATAAAAAAATCACTAATACTGGATCAGTTACTACTGGAATAAAGGAATTCTATTAACACAGAGGACTTTAATTAACTTATTTTCTACTTTGCTTAAGAAATCTAAAAAACAGTTATCATCTACCAAATATTAACATACCATATATTAACTTTAATAAATTTAAAATCATTCTTTGTGATTGCATAAACACACACACACACAAAATACAAAATTTCAAATACCTATACTTCTGAAAGAAATTTGGTGGTTCAAGTAATTTGGACCAATCTGATTTTCCTTGAAGAATTTCATCTGTAACTGCAAGACCTAAAGAGAGGGAGGGAAGGAAGAAGAAAGAGTCTGATTTCTTGTATCACTCCACTCCCCCAAAATTCTTTTGTTACAAAATGTAAATATATTATTTCTCAGAACACAAAAATTAAGTTAAACCATAACTGGACTAGCTCAATTTTTGGTCTTAATATTATCATATACTTTGGAAAATATTTGAAAGAAGTTTTAGAAAGAGTGTTACATAATTCTAATTGCCAATCCATAGCTGCAACAGAGAACAAAACTGTCAACCAACCTTGTGGGAATATGTAAAGGGCAATAGGGCCAACATGTTTACCTTGTTTAAATTCTTCTACCATTACTGTCCGAGTTGATGTGGACACATTATACGTAGAATTCTGTTGTGGGTAGGCAGGGGTGATTATGGGCATGAGATGATACCTATCTGATGGATTTACCTGTGAAATTAGAAGCAGAATAATTGATCTATTCTCCTATTTCAGTTGTCCTCACTTCATTTCCCCAAAAGTCTGAAGAATATGAAATATAAATTTAATACTAAGTTTCCCCCAATTCTAAGAAGCAGATTTCCCCTCCCCAACTACAATTTTTTCTGAAGTTAGATGTGTCTAATAATCAAAGTCAAAGGACCCTTTTGCAGTTTATTTTTCTTCAGAAAAACTGTTAAATCAATGGTGTACCTTACAAATAACAGTCATTTAGAACCAAGGAAATTAGAGTATCATAATCATAAAAAGCATTATCTGGTCCAATGGTTTTCAATGCACCCACTTAATCGATGACTTCCCCTTAGTTATAAGACGAAGGAGCACTCAAGCTAAAAGCAAATTAAAATGCAAGGTACACAAAAATTATGCTATCTTGAAAACAGGAATGTGGTTTAAATTGTACTGCAATGTAAGTTTTCTAATATACCTCGGTATTTTATTTTTAGTAACTAATTAGTTGTGAGACAGTTTTTCACCATGGGTTATGATATTGTGGTTGATATACACACTTATCTAGTTTTTTAAAATATTTTTTTAGTTGTAGTTGGACACAATGCCTTTATTTATTTATTTATTTATATTAGTTTATTTATTTTTTATGTGGTACTGAGGATAGAACCCAGTGCCTTGCACATGCTAGATGAGTGCTGTACGGCTGAGCCCCAGCCCTAGCCCCACTCATCTAGTCTTACATAGGCAATTTTTAATAAAATAACATTTGGATCAGCATTAGAGATTCAAATCATCCATGCCAAAAAACACAGCGAAGGGAATGAAAGGAACACAGCTATACAGAAGGGAGAAGAATGGGAACAAGAGGAATTATCTTTATAATTTAAAGAAATGTCCTTTTCCTAAAAGGTTTAATGAAATTCCACAATAAATCACATACCCGAGGATCCCAGACGGGTAAATTCAAATTGCTTTCTTCTGGTTGCTTCAATAGCACAGGATTTGGCCATTCCCTAACACGAATGAAGCAAATTAACTTACATAGACTCTCATTTCAGATACTATATGAAATATTAAGAACTAAAATCATTAGACTGTTCCAACCTTTATACAGCAGATATTTTGGGTAACTTTGAAAGAAGGGAAGGAAGGCAGGAAGGAAGAAAGAGGGGAGGGGATAGGGAGGTTAGGGAGGAGAGGGAAAGGAAAGGAAAAGAAAAAAGAAAAGAAAGAGGTAAGGGAAAAATATACAAAGGAAAACTATTTTGAAGCAGTGTTTTTTAAATGGGCAAACAGTTACTTATTAGTTATAACTAACTGATACCTGAATCTTAACTAATTGGTACCTGAATCTTTTCATTTCTTCTCATTTGCTTTCATAGATTTAAATTTGGTAATTTAATAACAGCAATAACTAACATTTACTGAAAATACTACCAATATGGTAGCTATGATTATTATCTCCATTGTACAGATGAGAAGAGTTTACCACTTCTGCCCAGTTGATAATGTGCAGAGTCAAATGTATTGTAACCATTCTTGCAAGCTAAAAATCCACATTTACAATTATTGTGCCATAGTGTATTCATTCACAAAAAAAGAAATGAGTTGGGTAGGATAGTATATGCCTGTAATCCCAGCTACTCTGGAAGGCTGAGGTAGGAAAATCCTAAGTGTAAGGCCAGCCTGGGAAATTTGCTATGACCCAGTATCAGAAAAAAACAAAGGGGGCTAGAGATATAGTTCAGTGGTAAAGTGCTTGGCTAGCATGCTTGAGTCCTTGAGTGGAATCTCCCCCCCCCTTCCCGACCCCCCCCCACACACACACAGAGGGGGGGGTGAAATCCAGAAATCCAGTCATTTGTGACAAAATAATGGAAATGGAGGTCATTATGTTAAGTGAAATAAGCCAGGCACAGAAAGACAAACACTGCATCATCTCATTCATATGTAGAATTTAAAAAATACTGATTTCACATAAGTTGATACAGAAGTTAAAAGCAGATTAGTGGTTACCAGAGGTTGGAAGAGTAGGTCAGATAAAGGGATGGGGAAATGTTGGATGGGGAAATGTTGGTCAATGAGTACTAAGTTACAGTTTGTAAAATAAGTACATTCTAGTGAACACATACTATAGATAATGCTACCAAAAAGAGTTTGAACATTTTCTTTTTTTTTCTTTTTTTCAAGAGAGAGTGAGAGAGTAGAGAGAATTTTAATATTTATTTTTTAGTTATCGGCGGATACAACGTCTTTGTTTTATATGTGGTGCTGAGGATCGAACCCGGGCCGCACGCATGCCAGGCGAGCGCGCTACCGCTTGATCCACATCCCCAGCCCCAGTTTGAACATTTTCAATGAAAAAAAAAAAAAGTCTGAGTAGATATGTTTACCCTATTTGAATAGTATGCAATGTATGCATGTATCATAACAATATATTAAGGTACTCTATAAATGTGTACAATTTTTGTTTTAATTTTAAAAGTTAAAAAAAAAATGCTTTCTAGTCTAGATGTCCCACTATTGCCTCCCACCAATTTGATGTTTTTAAACTTTTAATTTAAGGAATGTAAAACAGAAAAAAAAATCTATGTACAGGTCTTAAATTTCCAAATAAAATTACATATAGGCAGAAGTTAGTAAACATCAAAATACATATACATACACACATATGAATACTTACCACTTGGAAAAAACTAAAAAAAACTTATGAACTAAAGTAGAAGCCGCAGCATTTGGATACAATTGGCAAGTCCTTGCAACTAGCATTGCCCAGGAGACACCACCAAGAAATCCCAGCATGTTGGAATAAATACCACGTCCTAGAAAATTAATTACATTTGTTAATTATTGTTTAGATCTACTATCCTTGACATTCAATAGTATAACTTCATCCTTAAGACTTGTTTAGAATATTTTCCCTTATTGACACATTAAAACTGACAAGCAACACTTCATGCTAGGCCCACAGTCAACCATAAATTGCTCCTCTTACTACATCTATTTTGCCTTCCAATACAGACACCTCAGTACCCTGCCTTAGTTCCAACTCTACAGCTGGGCTCTACTGAAATTACATTGAAATTTCTCATCATTTAATATTTGTGATTTAGAGAAAAAAGTAATCAGTAAAGGCATCTGGAGGATCTATAAATGGGGAAGAATGAACATTTCATAAATAATCATACTCATGGCAGTATTTGAAAATCAAGTGTAAAATTGGCAATTAACTTCAGTATCTCACAGAATCTGGTACCACTCCATAAAGTATAATACACCATTGATATACTCATCTATTATAAAATTGTTTCTTACAGCAATCTATAAAACACTATTATTACCTTGTTTCACCACACCTAAGATGCTCTCAATTATATAACATTATTTTGTGTCCCACTAAGGAACAGGTGGAAAAAAATTCAACTATACAATGCCAATTTTGGAAAAGTTCAATGTAAAAAATATGCATCCAAGAATTGACAAAATATGATATTTATTAATCTGTAAGGAAAAACAAATTGTTGTTACTTAGGAGGCTGAGGCGGAGGATAGCAAGTTAATCTGGCAACTTAGCAAAGACTCTGCCTCAACATAAAATAAAAAGACTGGGGATATAGTTTAGTGGTAAAGTACTTATCTAGCGTGTACAAGGCCATGGGCTCAATAAAACACACACACACAGCAAATTGTTCACCTTATTCTTTCACTGCAAAATGTACTTGAATCTGAGGACAAAGTGCATTGTTCAATATCGTAGCCACAAGCCACATGTGGCTATTTCTTTTTACTTTTTATTTTTTGGTGAATAGTTTTACTGATATAAATTCATGTACCATAAGACTCATCCATTTAAAATAATTCAATGGTTTTTGGTATACTCAAGAGTTTTGCAATCACCACTATAGTCACTTCTAAACATTTGCATCACCCCAAAGAGAAACTTCTAACAGTGACACTTGGACACTTCTCCCTCAATTCTCCCAGAAGTGGGTAGCCATTAATACACTTTTATGTTTCTCCAGAAATACCTATGAAGGTCATTTCATATAAATGGAATCATACACTATATGATCTTTTATGACTAGCTTCTTTCACCTAACAAAACGGTTTCAAGCTTCATGAATGTGGTATCATGTATCAGTACTGCATTTTTTTTTTTACTGCTAAATACTATTTTAGTGTAGATATATCACCTTTTGTTTATTCATTCGTCAATTTATGAACATATGATTTCCACTTTTTGGCTATTATCAATAATTGTGCTAGAGACATTTTCATACAAGAATTAGTATGTATGTTTTCACTTCCTTTGGGAACTATTTAGCTTTAAATTCACTGAAATGAAATACAAATTTAAAATTCAGTTCTCCAGTTGCACATTTCAAGAGCTCTATAGTCATAAGGTTATTGTATTTGACAACACCGATAAGAAAACATTTCTGTAATCGCACAAAATTTTGTTGGAGTGTTGTTTTAAACTATGTAAAATATGGAGCCAGAAGTGTAAAAATCTTTTAAACGTGCAGTCATGAGCTGCATAAAAACATTTCAGTCAATGACAGACCATATATGATGGTGTTCCCTTAAGACTACAATGGAGACAATAAACTCCCACCTCCTCATGAATACATAGCTGAAGAAAAGGCAAGAAAAAAGGAAACTGCAGAAAAAAAAGAACCACCACCACCACCAAGAAAATTCACATTGAAGGGTATAGCAGAAGCTAATGCAAACCTTAACAAGCTTTCTAAAAAGTCTGAAAACAAGGAATATGGACATAGTTCAGTGGTACGGAGGTTGTTTGGCATGTATGAGGCTTTGGGTTCAATCCCCACTACTGAACAAAACGAAACAAAATAAAACAAAAAACTGAAAACAGGGACCTCCAACACAGAAAGGATTTTCATTAAGAGAAAGGAATATTCATGGTGCATTATCTGCTTATAAGCAAATCAATGATGAAAACATGAAACAGATCAAGCATATGGACATATTTCTGAAAAGAGTAATATACTTCCCCAAGAAAAGCTTGAGGCAGGTCCTGAGAGAGGTATTCCAGAAAAAGGCACTGTTATTACAGGTGATGACAGCTCATGCATACTGGCTGTGAGGCCCAATAGAACAAGATGTGAAGATGGAAGACAGTAATAATAATGATCCTAATCCTATGTAGGCCTATGTCTTAATTACTTAAAAAAGTATTAAAGCAAAATTTAAAAGTATATATTTTAAATTTTAAAAAGCTTATATAATAAGGATATAAAGAAAAAATATTTTTGGCTAGGTGTGATAGCATACACCCATCATCCTCAGTGACTTGGGAGGCTGAGGCAGGAGGATCACAAGTTTGGGGCAACCTCAACAACACTTTCTTAAAAAAGGTCTGGGTCTGGGGATGTGGCTCAGTGATAAAGAACCCCTGGGTTCAATTTCCAGTACCCCCTCAAATTCTTTTTCTTTGTAAAGCTGTACAATATGTTTTTGTTTTGTTTTCTTTTAAGTGACAGGATCTTGCTATATTGCCCAGGATGTCCTTGAACTTCTGAGCTCAAGCCATCCTCCTGCATTAATTGCCCAAATACTACTGCGGTCTGTGTTTTAAGCTAAATGATATTACAAGAGTCCAAAAGTTAAAAAAAAAAAAAAAAAAAAAAAGGAAAGTTTGTAAAGTAAAAAAGTCACAGTAAACTAAGATTAATTTATAACTAAAGAAAGAAAAAAACTTGTTTATAAATTTAGTATAGCTTAAGCATACAATGTTTATAGTCTACAGTAGTGTACAGTAATGACTGAGGTTTTTAATTTTTAAAAAATACTTTTTTAAAAAAGAACTTAACCTTTATTTTATTTATTTTTGTTTTTTATGTGGTGTTTAGGATAGAACCCAGGGCCTCACCAGTGCTAGGCAAATGCTCTACCACTGAGCCACAATTCCCAGCCCCTATGACCAAGGTTTTTACATTCACCCACTGCTTGTTCACTGACCCACCCATATCTTTAGATATACAAATACTTACGTTGTGTCACAACTTCCTAGAGTATTCAGTACAATAACATGCTACATAGGTTTGCAACCAAGGAGCAACAATTGTATCACATAGCCTAGGTGTATAGTAGGTTTTATCATCTAGGTTTATGTAAGTACATTCTCTGATTTCCACACAACAATAAAATCATCTAACAATGCATTTCACAGAATGTATCACCATTGTTAAGAGACTTGTAACTGAAGTTACAAATAATATGGAATGAGGACTATGTAAAGGGCCTTTCAAGTTCTGAGCGCCTGGCTGAAATCCAAGATGGAAGGTTAAGGGGCTTTTAGTTTTAACCCAAGGAAGGTGGAAGGAGAGTCACATATTACAATATCATAATCATTATAATTGAAAAACAAATAAGTCTACTAGCCCCAATCCTTAATAGTTATCAATAGGCTTAGAATTTCCATATGTGCTTCTATCACTGGCAACAGAAAACTGGAATTTTATAACGTAAACATAAAAGACTTGAATACTTACGTTTTGCCCATAATTTGACTGCTCTTAGGGTGAGTCTAAAAGTTTCTTTATTTGGCACTAAATGCAAAATTTCATCAGTAACTCTACATCCTGAAAAAGACAAAACATTCATTTTCTACTATGCAACAAAACTGAATAAAATACCCTCCTAACCTCCAGATTCCCAAATGTTAAAAATGAAAGATATATGTCAGGGTTTATTTTCTATATGTATTTGAAATTTAGCATTCACATATAAGTACTCTGCTTTTGAAGAATTAAAAGTGTATGGGCAATGAAATCCAGTCTTAAAGTAGATGTGGTTCTAAGTATCTTTTTAGTTTTTTCTTCATTTGACTTTGTTAAATGCATGTAAGTTGTAAAACTGTTCTTGCTTCAACACAAACCTATTCACAAATAATGTGATTTATTGTTACATTCTGTAAGTATAGCAAATTAAGCAAGATACTTAAAACCAATGGTTCTCAAAGTACAGACTTTGGACCCTCTAGAATACGTGAGGTTAAAACCATTTTTATAATAGTACCAAAGCTTTCTTTGTCCCACTTACTGTATTAACATTTGCACTGTTGGTACAAAAGCATCCCTGTTAATACTTTAGCAAGTAATCAAGGCAATGGCAACAAAGTGTACTAGAATATAATACATGGTTTACTAACACACACAGTTAAATAAAGGAAAAATGAGTATGATAGTTTGCGCTGTAGGCTGAACTACTTGTTTTTTTTTTTTTTTATTTCAAGGAACATCAATTTTACTTGAAAGTACGATTGACAGATAAACTATGGTTATTCACAGTTACTAAAAATTGACCTAAGTAAGCTCCTCACTTCAAGGAATACAAATGACACAATTTATTGCCAATAATAAAATGCAAACTTTGTTAAATTAGAACATTGGATAATGTTTATCTGCTACTGTGATCCTGGCAGACTTCTAACAAAATTGGTGGTGATAATAATGAATGCAATCTAGAAAATATTTTATACTGAAATGTGTTAACATTTGGAAGATACAAATAACTCTGAATCAGTATTTTCCAAATGACCAAGGCATGATATAGTATAAAACCACACATGAGAAAAAGATCCATAAGATCCATTCAAAGGATAAAACAGCAAATTTTCATGTGAGAGTACAAAATTTCATTGATGTGATTTTAGATTCTATATTGTAATTAACCTTTTAGAAATTACTACCTTTATTCATCAATAAAAAAGTAACAAACTACAAACATGAATGAAACTCACAAACATTATACTAAGTGAAAGAAGCCAGACACAAAGACCACATTACATAATTTAATTATATGAAATATGAGGAGAGGCAAACTATAGAGACAGAAAGAGGATTAGTGGTTGCCTGAGATGAGGGGCAGGGGTTGGAAGGGAAAATGACTGCAAATGGGTATGAGGGATCTTTTGAGAATGATGAAATGTTCTAAAATTAGATCATGGTGTACAACTCTGTTAACACACTAAAACACAGAACTGTACACTTGAAAAGGATAAATTTTATGGTATGTAATTATATCTCAAAAAGCTGTTTAAAAGAAAAAAAAACTGTCACTGGTCAAGTTTTGGTGTACTATCAAATAAGAATAACTGCAATTATTTGAAAAGGATATTAAAACATTCCCACTTCTCAACTTCATAGTGAAAGGCAAGATTTTCTTCTTATATTTTAACAAAAACAAAATATTTTAAGAAGTTGACTATAGAAGCAGATAGAATAATTTAGCTGACTTTTGTTAAGTCAAAGAGTAAAGAGATTTGAAAATTTAAGTCATTCTTTATACATAAAATTTATTTACATTAACTTATAATGAATTTATTACTGTTGTTTCTAAATGAACTAATAATTATTTTTAAATTTTGATTTTATTTCTAATATGATAAATACTGACTTATATAATTAAAAAAAACAAAAGCACTTTGTAGTTTTCAATAAATCTTAAGATTTAATGGTCCTGAGACCAATAAGTTTGTGAACTATAACTAAAAACATAAACAACCTTTCAAATTAAATTTGTGGTTTACAGGATGGTCATGGTATCTATATATTATCTACACAAAGAAAATTACAGCATCTTTGCATGTGTGTATATGCTGGGGATTGAGCCCAGGGTCTTTCACATGCTAAGCATGTGCTTTACCACTGAGCTACACCCCCATCCAACTTAACTTATAAATAACAGAGTTAGTCCAATCCCTAAAAAGGCCATTAATATTTCTACAAAAAGAGCTCTACTTGTCTGTTTCCAAGTAGTATCTTGAGATTTCTTTTTAGAAGCTTACCATTTAAGCTGCGAATACACCTTATATCAAGGCTTCTCAGGCGAGAGTCGTCTCTTAGATCTAAATTATCTGATATGGTTTGTATTGCCAGTCTTGCAAAGACTAGATCAATCTTTGGAAAGAGGCAAAAAAAAGAAAAAAATATTACTTTTTCTTCTTCCAGCTCATCCTCCCCCATCCCACATCAAAATGTAAAAAGTTCTAATTATTAATTGTTAAATTCTATCAAAACCTCAAGGATGTATGCAGGTAATCTCATGTGAGTGAAGTTTTACAATAATTAAAATTTCTGGTTTTGGCAAATATTGTGACTTTTAACATATATGCCAAGTGTTTAAAAAAAAAATCTTTTGAGTGGATTTCTAAATAAAGATGGAAGATCCAACACACATTTACATTCACTCCTTCTTGAAACCCAACTAAAATATCAGATAAATTTTGTTTGGTTAATTTGAATTTAAAGGCATAATCCACTAGGACAAAGAGAAAGAGACAGCAAAAACTATGAAAGCTAGAAAGCAGATGAACAAGTGATAACAGTTCCAGTAGACCTAGCAAAACAGATAGAAAATACATTCAGGAACCAAGGACAGACATAAGCACATCATAAATAAAAAGGAACATTTAGAAAATAAAATTATTTCTAGAAATTAAAAATAGGACGGTACAAATGAAAAAAAGCAAGTTTGAAAGATTAAGTCCCCCCCCCCAAAAAAACAGAACAAAATTAAAATGATGTGATTAAAGCAGGCTGTTCTGGAGACCCAAAATAAAAATTTGGCGGGGGGTGGGGTGGGGGATGGAAAGCGGACAAAGGCAGGAAATACCATAGAATTCAATAAAGTTCCAAAAACTAAAGGATGAAACTTCCAAATTGAAAGAGAATGACTGACTGCCTAGAACACTGGCTGAAATGACACTAGCCCAAGTACATCACCATGAATTTTACAACTATGGAAACAAAAGCAAAAAACCCCCAAACTTTCAAAAGATAAACTTGGCATATACAAAGAATAAGGAATCAAAATGGCAATACATGTTTCAATGCAGTATGAAAGCTAGAAGACAATAAAGAAAGGCCTTCAAAATTCTGAGAAAAATCATCTCCTACCTAGAATGTTATAACCAACCAAATTATCAATTTAGTATAAGAATGAAATGAATTTTTTTTTTTTTTTTTTTTTTTTTTAGTTTTCGGTGGACTCAACATCTTTATTTTATTTTTATGTGGTGCTGAGGATTGAATCCAGCGCCCCGTGCATGCCAGGTGAGCACGCTACAGCTTGAGCCACATCCCCAGCCCCATGAATGCATTTTTTAAACATGCAAGATATTGAACAATATACTTTTTCAGTAAGTTAGTGGATGAGCTCCATTAAAAATGAGAGTAAACAGAAAGAAGAAAATTCTAGAGAGAAGCAAAAGGAAATTACAAGATATTGGCAAAGGAAGATGCCAGGATGACAGCTGTACACTATTCACAAAAAACAATCAGCTTAGATTGGAACAGGTGAAAAGACTCAGTTTTTTTCCAAAATGACAAAACCCCAAACAATTATTTACATCTAAGAAAATAAAATATCACACAGCAAAGAATGGTAGTCTAGGATGTTTAGTGCTCAGCTCTGAATATGCTTGTAAGATCATAATAATGTAAACACAGAATACTGCTCCAACTAAAATTATAATAATATAATTATTTTAAATTATGAGAAAAAGAAAGATATATCTAAAAACCATGGGGATAGAGAGGGAGGTTTGTTCATTTTCCATGGTGAGAAGCCAATAGAAATAAAAAAGGAAGGTGAGGGGCTATTTAAAGATTACTATTTAATTCTTTTAAGATACATGCCTACATTAGATGAGGCACATGCCTCTAATACTAGCTACTTGGGAAGCTGAGGTAGGAGGATCATAAGTTTGAGGTCAGCCTATACAACTTAATGAGATTCTGTCTCAAAATAAAAAATAAAAGGGATAGGGATGAAGCTCAATAATATAGTACCCCTGGGTATCATTCTCCTGCACTGAGGGATTATAAAACAAAACAAACAAAATCTTTTTTTTTCCCAACAAAAAATCTTATTGGTTAATCAGTTCATTTATCAAGTCAGAAGAATATAAACACTTACTTCAATACCATCAAATTCAAATTTTATAACAGGTACAAAAGCGTCTTCTACAGCCTACAAAAGAGGAAAACAATTATAACACACAGGTTAATCTTCTCTCTATACTTCCTAAGTGCCAGTAACGTAAATCTCTTTGTTTCCAATTTGTATTTTAACTCAACAGAAAAAATAAAAAATGTTCTTCATCTTATATTCAGGTTAAGGACTTCTACTTTGTGACCTGTGTTACTTAAGATAAACAAAATGCCTATGATAATAAATATTAAATTTATTATCCTCCTAAAAATATTTGTCGGAGACTGGAAAGCAGAAATGTTGTCATTTGGATACTTACTGTTTCTTGGGTCTAAAGTAAAAACTGATTATTTAGAAACAGCACTAGTGTTAGAAATTTTAAAATAATCAAAATTCTTGACCAATAAAAATTATATTTTTAGGAATAAGGCCAGTAACTGCAAATTATTGCTATTAAAATTTTATCTGTTGAATGAATAGTTAGATATATAGTTACTAACTGAACCATCACTCAATAGCACACACAATTTGATTATGTATCAACCATTTATCAGATAATACAGTAAATGGTTTATATAACTTATCTCACCAATCCGTAAAAAAATCTTATAAAAATGTTATCACCATATCTTTAAAATAAAGATAAAATATAAAATAAAAATAAATAAATAAAAATAAAATATAGGCTCAGAGAGAGTAGGTAACAACTAAGGTCTAAGAGCTAAAAGTGGTATTCCAGTTGAAAACCCAGGTTTGTATAATTTTAAAGCCTGTGTTCTTACTCTTTATGTGTTAGTTTAACAAAACAGCAACTTCTTATGAAGCATTTCAATAATCCTAAGACCTAGGATAACTAGGTTACTAATTTCAAAATATCAAATGCGAAAAGATACTTACTCTTAAATTTCTAATGCCATCTTGATGTTTCAATTTTTCAAAAAAAGACTGAAAAAAATCAGATCTTTCTACATGTCTTGGAGCTACACAAAGTGCATCAATGTCAGCTCCTGCAAATCAAAGTATTTCTTATGAAGAAAAGCACACTATGCATTTTCATTAAAGTTCATGCAAACATATGTACAGAACAAAGTATGGAAGGTGTATATAAGAAAAATGTTAGTTGAAAAGATGTGGAGAAAAAGGTACACTCTTACAGTGCTGGTGGGACTACAAATTGGTGCAACCAATCTGGAAAGCGGTATGGAGATTTCTTGGAAAATTGGGAATGGAACCACCATTTGACCCTCTCCTCAGCCTATACCCAAAGGATTTAAAAACAGCATACTACAGGGACACAGCCACATCAATGTTTATAGCAGCACAATTCACAATAGCTGAACTGTGGAACCAACCTAGATGCTTTTCAGTAGATGAATGGATAAAAAAAAATGCGGCACATATACACAATGGAATATTACTCAGCAATAAAAGAGAATAAAATCATGGTATTTGCAGGTAAATGGATGGAGTTAGAGAAGATAATGCTAAGTGAAGTTAGCCAATCCCAAAAAACCAAATGCCAAATGTTTTCTGTGATATAAGGAGGCTGATTCATAGTAGGATAGGGAGCAGGATCATGGGAGGAATAGAGGAACATTAGATAGGGCAGAGGAGTTGAAGGGGAAAGGAGGGAACATGGGGTTATTAATGATGGTGGAATGTGATGATCATTATTATCCAAAGTACAGGTATGAAGACAGGAATTGGTGTGAATATACTATGTATACAACTAGAGATGAAAAATTGTGCTCTATATGTGTAATAAGAATTATAATGCATTCCACTATTTATATATATATATATTTATTTATCTGTATAAATATATAAATAAATAAAGATTAGTTCTGTGTAGTGATAGTGGGAATTTTTTGCTTTTATATTTTCTATGAACAAATAAGCATGTACTCAAAGTTCTTATCACTAGAATATAACCAAAACCAGTTACCTTTGGTATGTACTCCAAGCCTATAGGATCCAAATGTGAAAATTTTACCACCAACTGTAGCCACAACAGAAGGTGGGAGATTCTAAAATAAAATCACACAAAAGACATTCAATAGTTCAAGTTATTTTGTACAAAAAAAAATCTTTACATTCTACTGTCATGTATAGCTTAAAAGAACAAATAAAAAAAATTTTTTTAAGTGTCTAAATGCTTACTACATTTTATTCAGCATGTTACACAGTACATTTGACAGCCTTGGTAAAATGAGATTTGTTAAAGCACTTCAGGGGTCTTTTGGTTTTGACATGAAACAAAGAGGGTATTCCCAGAGAGAGGAAAAAACATTCATGTCTACTACACATGCTCCACATCTCTACATCTCTTTTTTTTTTTATTATTGGTTGTTCAAAACATTACAAAGCTCATGACATACATCTCTCTCTTAAATATAAACTTTTTTTCATCACTTGACTCTACCTGACTTTTCCAAATCTCTGTCTTTTGGCTTGATCACTTTTAACAGTCACCAGGGAACTCTTAACTACAAATTAATGAGCTTTCAGCTATTTACAACATGATATTCTCAGCCTATCCCATTTCCCCCTTAAAGTATGTTTAATTTCTTGACTCTATTTCTGCAAGCTTTCTCAGGAAAGAGAGGTCATTCTTAATATGATATCTTCATGAGAGCTAATCTAATAACTTCAATTAATATTTCTATGATTGTACCATAATTAAAAAGCTACTTTGGGGCTGGGGTTTTGGCTCAGTGGTAGAGCACTCGCCTAGCACGTGTGAGGTCCTGGGTTCGATTTTCAGTACCACATAAAAATAAATAAATAAAATAAAATAAAGGTATTGTGTCCAACTACAAAAAAAAAAAAAAAAGCAAGCTACTTCTTATTATCCATACTGCCTAAACTAATCATTATTATTCTTTTTGGCTAATTCTTAGTTCATATCTCTTAAATTTGTTGCTACCATTCTAATGAACTACTCTTCCCCTAACTTCAGGCTATTTGATAGTTATCCTAAGCTATATAATCTTGCCCTTAGTCTTTCTTTTCTCTTATTCTATGTAGTACAAAATTCACTGACTTGTATTTCTAAATTATTCCATTACATACTACTTCTACTCAAAACTTTACAGTGCAATCTTCCTGGACTACTGAGGTAAAGATTCTTGAGCCTGAAGATCTTCACACTGTGCTCTTATGGAACTTCCTTTCTGATGTTACTCCATAACCCAATCTCCTTTCCACTGCATTTGCCATTGCACCTGCCTCAAATGCATGCCTCTTTGAGTATCTTTAATACTTTTTTCACAATTCATTTCAAGTTCTACCTCTTCCGTAAAGACTTCCCTGACTATTCTTATTCAGGTAACAAGCTCTTTTTCCTCTGTGCTCCTCCACTATTAAAATCTTTATACTACACTTATTGACCCATAAATGTCTCCTCTCCAACCATATTTAAATCCTCAAAGGTGAGAATTGTATCTATTACTTCTCTGTATTTTCCTATAATACCTAGTACAAATTACATCTGTTCATTAACCTGAATAGAACTATCTGTATAGAAGAATATGCTTGTTACTTCTTCTGTTTAATGAATATTAATGTTTCAAGAGTATCATAATTTTATAGCTAGAAAGGAGTTGGTAAATTTATTAATAATTAACATGAATCAAAAGATAAGCCAAACATTGAAAAATCTTTTAGTTTACCTTTCTGCTTTGAAATTTAAAAAACTTGCATGATTTGTGAGAAAGCAATACACTGAATCATAAGTAAAATATTTTTTATATACCTTTATTTTATTTATTTTTATGTGGTGCTAAGGATCAAACCCAGGGCCTCACACATGCTGGGTGAGTGCTCTACTGCTGAGCCACAACACCAGTCCGGTAAAATGTTTTAAAACATAATCATTTAGCTGAAATAATCAGAATTAGTGTTCTAGACCATTTAGAGTTTCTAACACAAACCCTTCAGTTATTTTCCAAACTAAAATATGCATAAACCAAAGAATTACAATTGACATAGCAGATGACCTTATCTACTCAGTGAAAAATGTCAAAACTTCCTTTCTGATTACTAATAACAAGGATTACACATGCTCAGAATCTGACATATCACTCCACTGTTGATAACCTTGCTGAGAGCTTAGAAATAAGCCAGATAGCCTTTTAGCAGCAAGACTAAATAGTAAATAGCATAAAGACTGTTAAATTCAATGACTAAAGTCTTAGGAGAATCCTAACCTTACTTGAGTCATTGTTTATAAGAATCAAATCTACATATTTATCATAGGTATAGAAATAAGTAATAAAAGTTGTAAAAAAAATAATTGTAGGATATGTTTATCTAATTTCTAAACCCAATCAGACTAAGGGGCATAAAGGGACTTTATAGATACCAGTTGGCAGACATGAACTTTCAACTGCTACTATGGGAAGAGATGGAATTATTATTTAAAAAACAAACCAAGTTTATAATACAATAGTTTGAGTTACCTGATGAAGGACAAGTGGTCTGAATGTGAGCAGACCACTTGTCCTCCAAAGGTTTATATGTTAAAGGACTGGTCTCTAGGGTGACAGTATTGGGAGGTGGTATGGACTTTTAAGAGGTAAGGCAGTAATTCGTAACTAAGTACAAAAGGAACTGTGAAACTCCACTGGTTCTATTTCCTGGGTGGGGATGTGCTACTGGTTCTGACATAAACTCTTACTACTGCCATTCACTATCCCCATCAAAGGTCCAAAGCAAAAGGGTCGCCTAATTTTGGACTCAAACTTCCAAAATTGCAAACTAACTAAATGTTCTTTTTTCATAGTCTGTCTTAACAATTTTTTTAGTGATGAAATGCTACCTGCTAACTAAAATAGTTAACTCCCAGTTGAACATGCCCCATTTAACTGTAATCCAGCCATTAAAATAATATTCACAGTGATTATGAGACAATAATGAAAATTCAATTATATTCAAAATATTCTAAAAAAGAAAAATATATAATTCAGAGGAAAAACAGTTAAGCTACTTGCATAATTATAAATTTGTGTTTACAAATTCCTATGTCTTAGAGGCCAAGCAGGTATGCAAATAAGGAACTCCCACATGAGAAATACAGAATTTGATGAATGGCACTTGCCTTGTCAGAAATAACAGGGAATAGTGGGAGCAGGAAGTACTGAGTACTAGAGGGCAGGAATCCAGTCCCACTCAAGCCTTTCTGCTGAGTACAAAAGCAGGCCCAGTGTTGCCAGATCTGATGTTTCATAATAAGTCTGAAATCTAGTTTTTTAAATAAAATCTCCTCATATTTAAATTTTGGCCTACTACATATGGATCCAAAAAAAAAATTTATATGAACTTGCAGCTATAATTTGCCACCTCTGGGGTAAAACCTCACCTACTTAGAAATTAAATTATCTAGACTAATTTATCCCCTGTATACCACAGAGCTAAGTTATAATGTGTTTCAGATAATTCTCAACTTTTGCATCTTACTACTAGGACAAAAGACCAGGACATAATGAAACAAAGAATTCCATGTAGTATAGAATCTTACCTTACTCTCACTGACATCAGATATCCATTCTTTTACTAAATTATTCAATTTACCAAGAACAACCAACCTATAATAAAAAGTAACATTAAAACTTTAAAAAAATATTAAAGAAATAAACATATAGACAGTATCTCTGTGTTGGTGTTTGAGTAAAAGCACATTGTATATATGCTAATACTATCCCATCTGTTGATATACAGCACATTTTTGGCATTCTTAGATCCCTAAGAGTGTCAAAGAGATGATAAATGTGATGATAGTATTTTGGTCTCTGAACTATTTTCAAAATTGAAAAAAATCTAGTAAAAATCACAAAGTTATCTTCTGTGAGTTGCAGAGGCCAACAGAATTGTCAATTTTCTTTGCTTTATTGTGTAATAATTAGATAAACTCAATGTGGTACTAGAGGCTAGCATTTGCTCACTGCCAGTAATAAGTCTTTGAGTAATTAAAATGGGCAAATTAATTATTGGCTAATTTTTGTGAAGTATATTATTTAATAAGAGCAGTTTGGTATTATTAAAACAAATTTGCAGTCAATGCCACAAATAAATCAACATTAAAAAATAAAAGAAGGTTTGGGATATAAAAGATAACATGAGAAAATGAATTTGCTTTTCTTCCATCCTTCAAGGTGCTGAGACTGAAAACCTTGGCATTGTCTTTCTTATATTCCACAGTCATTAAATAACCCTACCTTAACAATGTATCCCAAATTCTACTATTTATCACCTCCACTGCCATCCTCTGGTTCGAAGTACCATAATTTCCTCCTGGGGTTATTATAATGGCCTTTTAAATAATCTCTCTGCTTCTGCCCTTGCACCCCTATTCCCAATATAGCAGCCAGAGTGACTGTATTAAAACATTAGTCAGATCATGTTAATCTTCTCCTCAAAGCCCTAATAGCTTTACATTTCATTCAGAATAAACCAAAACCTTGAAAATGCATTACAAGGTCCAAAGTCCAAGTCCCTTCCCATCTCACTTTCTTAAAGCTAAAATTTCCCTGCTTACTTGCTCTGCTTCAGATACTCAGCAGATTTGAACTTACTATGTACTACTCAAACCTAGCAGGTACACTCTCATCTCAGGCTTTCTATCCAGAATGTTTTTCCCTCTACTATCCACCTTCTCACCCATATTCACATTTTCCTCTAAATGTCATTTTCTCAATGAGGCCTTCTCTGAAAACCTCTATTCCCAGCTTTATCTTTCTCAGTAGCACTTATGTATAATACTGTATTTATCTTACTTATTTGACTGTTAGTCTCTTCTAAACTTCACCTAAAATGTAAGCTGTAGGATGGGTCAAAAATTTTCTTTTTGTCATTTCTGTATCTCTAGGTAGGGATATAGTGGGCATTCAATATATGTTTTTGGAATTAATGATTAAATAAGATACAATAAAATATTTTACAGTTTTCAATGACATACCTGTGGTTCAGTTCTTCCTCATCTTCAAATACTCCAAATGGCTTCATGGCATCAATTAATTTCTGTGTATAAATATGATCAATTTCTTTAGGACATGCCAAACTAATTGGAGAGGTAATTCCATAATGCTTTTGTTGACGCTGGCTGTCCAGCATGGTGTTTCTATTGAAGAAAAAGGAAACAGTAGAAAAAATTTAAAGTATCATATCATACTGATACATTCACCCCTCTCAATCCACTCATGTTAACTGAGCTACCTTAGAAATTAATTTAGTACTAACAGTTTGGGCAGGCACTTTTTAAAAAAGAAAAATGGGGACTTTTCAAGCCAAAAGCAGCATGTGTTGGCATAACACCACTTACTTTGAATGCAAAAAACCTAAATGAGATCTGTGCCAAGGCTACCTCCACTACACCCAGCAGACTTAAAGTCAAGTACCATCTACTTTCTAGAATCTTTGAAATGCAAATGCCTGAAAGAAAGAACTTTCTTGGTAAAAACCATTGGGCTTTTCCTCCTAAGAAAGAAACAAAAACATACCATCAGAAAGTCCTTGTGAAATAATCTGGCTTTTAAATGAAATCACAATTAGATTTCTCCTTGGGAAATTCAACACCTTTTGTTTGAATCAGAGTTTATAATCCTAACATTTGTTACTCTTAACTCTTCATTTTGGATTGGCACTAATAATATTTCACACTGAATAATTACCCAATTCTTTACACTAAATGTCAAACCTTTTTTACTGGATACAAGTGATCTTCCACAGACCCTAGCCATCAGGAAATTACATTCTTGAATAAGGTACAATAGATTTCTGAGATTTGGGGTTTACATGGACCAATGACTTCAAAATAAATTTTGGACCCAATAAGGTTATAACATCTTATTTTGCTGTGAAAATAAAGTAAAAGCACACACACACACTAACCAACTAACCTTACCATCCATCTTCACCATGCTTTCACTAAGGGACATCAATACCAAGTAATAGTAAGAATATAATCTCAAAATAAAAAGCAGTCTTTTAACTTGAATAAAATAGTCTTATAAAAATAAGACACAGAAGAATCCTGAGAGGCATGTTAATGGGTACAAGGTTGCAGTTGAAAAGGAAAATGAACAGCACAGTAGGACAACTGTGATTGACAACAATTTATTGCACATTTCAAAATAGTGGTGAATTTGAATGTTTCCAACAAATGTGTAAGGTAAAGCATGTAATTGCCCTACTCTGATCATTATATATCATATACATGAATTGAAGTATCATACTGTACCCCATAAATATGTACAATTACTGTGTCAAAATTTTAAAATCACAGCCAGGCACATGCCTATAAGCCCAGCAGCTAGGGAGGCTGAGGCAAGAGGATGGTGAGTTCAAAGCCAGCCATCAGCAATGGCGAGGCACTAAGCAACTCAGTGAGACCTGTCTCTAAATAAAATAAAAAATAGGACTGGGGATGTGGGTCAGTGGGCACTCGAGTTCAATACCCACTACAAAAAAAATAAATAAATAAAATTTAAAATCACAAAAATGCAACAGTAATTATTAACTAGTCAAAACATTGGCTTATCACCACTATTATTAAATCTATAAAATAAGGCATGTTCTTTAGCTACAGATTTCACAGGGAGGGAGGGAAGAATCAAATAGAAGAAACATACCAAGAAACTCCAAGAAACATACCAGTTTAATTTTCTTCAACATTTATTTTGTAAATGTTTATTAGTTATTTCATATATATATTTATGTGTGTATGTGTGTGTACACACACACACACACACACACACACACACACACATATTTTTTTTGGGGGGGGGGCAACAGGGATTGAACCCAGAAGTGCTTAACCAGTGAGCTACATTTCCAGGCCTTTTTATTTTGAAACAGAGTCTCACCAAGTTGCTTAGGGCCTTGCTAAATTGCTAAGGCTATATTTGAACTTGAGATCCTCCTGCCTCAGCCTCCTGAGTTGCTGGGATTATAGGTATGCACTACTGCACCTTGCTCAAGTTGTATTTCCTTTTAAAAATTTGGCTTTTTATCTTCAGTGAGCTACAGAGGTGTTCTGGTATTGTTTGTGTTTGCTTACATAAATATGATAGACATGGGACAGACTGATTAAATATAACCATTCAGTTAATCTCAATAACCAAGAGGCGGGTCTTGAATAAGTGCTATTTTCCAGAAAAGCACCTGAGGTTCAAAGAGAGAAAAAGAGCCAGAATCTGAACTCCAAAACCTTTTTCCACCATTCTATTTTCTCTTCCATAACTACTTCTGATACTATAGTCCCAGGTCTCAATTTCTTATCTGTATTCTCAAAATGTTGGCTATTGAGATCCCTACTGATCATAAAAATCTCAATTCTAGGGTTTTGAACCTCCCTCATCTAAACAGGAAGGGGTGGGGGTTGTAAACAGCATATTGCACATTCCCTTCAATCCATCAATTTCACTTATAGGCAAAAACCACAGAGAAAATCTAGTACAAGTGGACAAGAAGACATGTAAAAGAATGCTCCCTGCCACACTGTAACATTAAAAACTTAAAATATCCTAAACAGTCACTAAGAGGAAAAGGACTAAATTTGGCCGTATCCCCACGATGGAATACAACACATTAGTTAATGTAAATTAATTAAAACTGAAACTATTAACATGGACAGCTGAGAGGTACCATGTTGCTCTAAAGAAACAAGCTGCAGAATGACAAGTGTTGACACTAAGTTATAAAGTTTAAAAATAAGTAAAACAACGACAGCTATTATAGACACAAACGTATATAAAGCATAAAAAGATGCATCAACAATAAACATCCAATTCAGAACTGTGGGGATCTCTGAAGAGGAATGTGAATGGGACCAGAGAAGGGGGAATGAGAATCCTTCGGATGTATCTGGAACGTCTGACTTCTTTTAAATAAATAAATGCAGATACACACCACACACACACACACACACACACACACACACACACACACGGGCGTGTTATTCTTTGGGAGAAATGGGTGGTGGCACAAGCAGTGTTTCAGCTATTCTCTGCATTTTTTTATATGAATATTTAAATTATTTCCCAATAAACCGAAAGAAGCTCTAAGAAAATCTTGGCAAAGCAAAGAAACTGTTTCTGACTTATCAAAGTGAGAGCAGGAGATACAGACCGGTAGATATTGTGGGTAGGTGGGGAGGCCCGAGGAGGGGGCGTCCGTGGCGAAAAGGCCTCTGCCTTTATCAAACAGAAACCCCTGGGCTGGAATAGGTCATTCACTCCTGAAGACCTGAAGACAGCCACTCCGGCAGGGAGGAGGGGGAGGCAGGGGGATGGTATTTGCGCCAATGCAGACAGAAGCAGACGGGCTCAGACAGTACTGAGGACAGGAGAGTGACCGACAATGTCTCCCCACGGACACCAGCACTTCTCTCCCTCCTCATCAGTGTCTGGGGGGCGTCCTCAGAGGCGGGACCGCGGGGGTAGACAGGGACTCCTGAGTCTCCGAGTCCAGGCAGAGGTGGGTAGGTAAGCCACCGGGTATAGGGGAGGTGCCACTGCGGACTGGCTGGGAACGGGAAAAGAGATCACTGAGGCAAGGTGCGGGCAGAGTACTAGGGTCAGGGAAGGGAAACGAAGCCCCGGGGTGACCACCTCAGCTCACCTCTCCCCACCTCGCCCTCAACCGCCGCCCCCCACCACTTACGCAGACATCTCTTTCATCGCTTCCTGCGTCTCCCTCTTCAGCGAGTGTCTTTCGCTCTGGAGTCCTGTTCTTGTCACTCCCTTCTCCCTGTATCCACTTTCCTGCAGTCACTTGCAGCTCGCTCGCTCTCTCACTTCCCCACTTACTACGGCCGAGGCATCCAAACGAGTAGTGAAAACACCACAAAACCGGCTCTATTTATGACAATACAGCGCGGACGACGCCAATATGGCGCCGCTTCCCAGACTGCCTCTCGTCCTCTGCAGCCCCGCCCCCTTGGTTCCCGGGCCCGCCCCCAACCACGCCCGCTCTGCCTTCGGGCTGCGTTGGCCCCGCCCACGGGGGCGGTGAGCGCCTTCACTCCGAACGCAGACGGGGAAAAAAGCTTTTGATCCTCTCCTTTGTCCATGGGGCTGTCAATCCAGTCACACCTCTTGGAATGTAATTTGGAAATATGTTTTTCTTGTTTCTCCATTGAAAACATGTATGTATTTTTTCAAATATCACATGTTTGCCTAACAAATACTATTTTAACTCTTCAATTTTCCCACATCTTTAATTTAATTAAGCGTAGTCAAACGTAATCAATCCACTTGTCAAGGAGATTGTGTTGGGAGAAGGTCACACCCAGGAACGTGCGACTTTAACGCAATTATCCCAGGGGAAAGCAAGCTTGTCAATTGGAGGCTAACTGTTCACTTCACCTCTAAGTGCCACCCCCTGATTCATGACATTCTGGCATTTAGCTCAGAGAGGCTGAAAGTAATTGCTAACAGTTTGCAACAGGATAAATCCAAGGGTGAATCAAAATCTCACACTTTAAAATAATGAAGATCATGTTCTATGTGATTGTAAGGATGAAGATGGGAAAATAATGACTGATTTAAAAATGTTAAATTTATTTAAAATTTCAAATACTAACCCATTACAAAGAAAGGTTGTCAAGAAGCTGCTTATTCTTGGAATATGACTCAGAGTCACAGTTAAATAGAAGAGATTACTTATTGACTTATTCATTTATTAATTCAAAATATTTATTGAAAATCCAGTCTGCATTAGGCATTGTTTTATGCTCCAGGACTTACTGGTATGTAAACCCAGATGTATCCTTTGATCTTATCAAGCTCAGAGTTTAGTAGAAAACACTATCAGATACGAGTGATACTTTTTTTGTTGTTGTAAAACTAAAGCACATATTATGTGGAGAAACTTAATTTCTGCCTACAAGAAATCATGTTCTGGGGCTGGAGTTGTAGTTCAGTGGTAGAGTGCTTGCCTAACATGGGTGAAGCACTGGGTTCCATCCTCAGCACCACATACATACATACATACATACATACATAAATAAATAAAAGAAGTCATGCCCTAGGGGAGGAAAACATATACACAAGTCATTAAAATACAATATGGTCTATGATACAGATGGGATCAGGGTGATAAGGGACTTATCATCTAAATTTGGAATGTGTCAATAGTGGATTGGATGTAGATGGTAGGAAAAAGGCAAAACCTATTCCTGGAAACACAGAGTAGGAGCTAGCATGGGTATTAATGCAAGGTAGACCCAAAATTGAGTCCTAGGTTTGCTGTTGACTGGTTTTGTGACAACAACAAAACAAACTTTTAAGTTAACCTTGAAAAAGAAAAACTTTTTCCTCATCTGTAGAATAAAAGAGAATCAAATGAGAAGAGTATGTATGACCAGTATGAATCTCAATCCAAAAATCCAGACTTGCAACAATTAGCACTTTTTTTTTTCAAAATTGTAAGTTTTGACTCTGATCCCCTCAGTCTTCTGAGCTAGCATACAAGGCAATTTTGATCATGTTTTCCCTCTATTCCCCTTTCTTGGGATAGTACCAAGGGACTTTTAGATATAGGGCAGATTATATATGTCTGGTCCTGGGCCACTTTCCTGTACTGTGGGCTTCTGGGTCTGGAGGTTTTCTAATGCATCTGGGTGGTGTCTGGGGCTCATAGTAAGGACCTGTGATCTCAGCCCAGAGTACCACAGAGATAGCAAGTCTTCCCATCTCCTCCACAGGTTAGTGTATCTTGCCACTCTAGGAGACAGAAAGCCTCCTTTCCTCAAGTTTTCTAACCAAGAAGTGGAGTTCTCTTCAGGGCTTTGCCTTGTTTCAAATACAAATGTCAGGCGGACTTGCAGGGTTTAACTCTGCTATCTAAATAGTGTAGAGCACTTAGCACAGTACCAGGCTCATACGAATTCAATAAATTAAATTTTCTCTCTTTTTTGGTATGGGAAATTGAAACCAGGGGTGCTTTTACCCTTGAGCTACACCCCCAATCCCTTTTTACTTTTGAAAAATTTGAGGCAGGATCTCACTAAGTTGTTAAGATGCTCACTAAATTGCTGAGGCTGGCAATTTCAATTATTCTGTCATATATTTGTTTTTTAAATATTTCTTTTCCTTTCTATTTTTTTCTGATTCTTAACTTTATCTGAAGAGAATAATTTGTTTGCCATCGTCTGTTAGAGCAATTTGGAAGGAAGGTTGAATTCTCCTTTTAATCCTATTAATTCAGTGAAATCTTAGGTGTTTCTAAGATAACTTTTAAACTATATTTAAATAATCAAAGTCAACATCAGAACAATATATTTTAATTTTCCTCTTTATATAATTTGTAGTTTGGCACTGTATAATTGCCCTCTCCCCCATGTTTATGTCTTTGATAATCTACCTAGGATTGAATTCTATTTAAATAAGGACATTTTCTCCTTTGCAGTATACATTATAGATGTATTTGTTAAGCTAAACTAAAGTTTTTCAAATTATAAAAGTAAACCATGTTCATAAAAAGAGAATGGATATGTGTCCCTCCCCTTTTCCCAGGGGAACCATTATTAACAACTGTGTATTTATCTTTCTTTCTTTTTTTAAAGAGAGAGAGAGAATTTTTAAATATTTATTTTTTTAGTTTTCGGTGGACACAACATCTTTATTTTATTTTTATGTGGTACTGAGGATTGAACCCAGTGGCCCCGCACATGCCAGGTGAGCGTGCTACTGTTTGAGCCACATCCCCAGCTCTGAATTTATCTTTCTAGCACCCCAAATCACATATAAATATGTACCAGTGATTCTGATGTATTGTTTTTTAATTTTGGAAACAATGGAATCACATCATACATATTCTGCTCCTTACTTTTTTTTTTAACTCAAAATTATGGGCATCTTTCCATGTTAGAAAATGTTATGGGTTATGTAGTGTTCTCTGTAATTTCTTTTTCTCTACATTTTTACTTCGGTGCATTATTGTACATAATGGTGGGATCTGTTATTAAATATTAGTACATGGACACAAGTGTTCTCCAAAATTTCATGTGCTGAAGCCCTAACTCATGGTACCTCAGAATGTAACTGTATTTGGAGATAGAGTCTTTAAAGAGTAATTTAGTTAAAATGAAGTCACTAGTGTGGATCCTACAACATGATTGGTGTCCTAGTCAGAATAAATTTAGACACAGATGAATGGAGAGGTACTATAATTTGGATCTGGAATGTTTCATATGTTAAAGGCTTTTCCCCAGTGAAGTAATGTTCAGAAGTAGGACTTTGGGAAGTGATTGGATCATGAGGGCCTAATAAATTAATCCACTGATAACTGAAGGACTGTTGGAAGTGATGGAAACCAGGAGGAGGGACCAAGTTAAAAGATGTGGATCTCTGAGCGCATGCCTTTGGGGACTTCATCTCATCCCTGTCCCTTTCCCTTTCTCTCTTTCTCATTATTTCTTCATCCTGGCTGTCAGGAGCTGAATAGCTTTCCTTAGCCACACCCTTCTCCCATGATGTTCTGTCTTGCCTCAGGCCCAAAGCAAAGCAATGGCCAACCACAGACTGAAACCTCTGAAATCATGAGCCAAAATAAACTTTTCCTCCTTTAAGTTGTTTTTGTCAGGTATTTTGGTCACTGTGTCAAAAAGCTGACCAATATATCTACTTTGTTCTTTTTTTCTTAATAGCATTTTTTGGGTTCTTTTTTTTTTTATATCAACAGTATTCTTTGTCATAGGTAATACATAATGCATTGTCATAATAATGTGTAAGTTTAGCTGAATCATGTGGTGGTTCCATTCGTAGTCTTTTGAGAAGCCTCCAAACTAATTTTGATAGCAGTTTTACTAATTTACAATCCCACCAACAGTGTAGAAGTTTTACTTTTCCTCCACATCCTCTTCAGCATTTATTTGTATTATTTGTATTCCTGATGACTCTCATTCTGACTGGTGTGACATAAAATCTCCATGTAGTTTTGATTTGCATTTCCCTAACTGTTAATGATGTTGAATATTGTTTCATATGTTTCATTTGTATTTCTTCTCTGGAGAAGTGTCTAATTCATTTGCACACTTATCAGTTGGGTTATTTGAGTTTTTTAGTGTGAAGTTTTGAGTTCTTTATGTATTTTTATGTATTCTAAATTACTTTATGTATCTGGAAAACCTTACATTAACTCAGAGAGCTTTGTCTGGCAGATTGTTGTAGCAGGTCATTACACTGGTTTATTACGAGCACTTAAGGAAAAGAATTTTTGGGGGGTTTTGTGCATGCTAGATGCTCATACTCTACCACTGAGCTACATGCCTAACCAGGACTAGCACTTTTTAAAAAATGAAGATAAGTGTGATTCATCAGATAGGATGATCCAAAAATGATCTTTGGAGCTAATGCTGGGGTTGCCTACATATTGTGCCAGCTGGGACAAAGGTCTCCCCAACTATCAGCAGCAGGGGCATTGCCAAACTTAGCATCTCACAAGATGGCTTTCTGTCCCTAGCAGATGGGGCAAAAAATTCCTAAAGATCTCCAGGTGCTAAGAAGTTGGCTTTCCCACACAAGTCCTGTAACAGCTGGTTCTTAAACTCAGTCACCCTGGCTCTAGTTTCTTTGTCCCACATTCTGATAAGGCTGTTTTCTCACAATTTTGCCCTAAGAAAGTGTCAGAAGACAGCAGAAAATATCCCTTCACCAGAACACATATAGCACCTGGCCTTAGCATCTTTCCTTTCTTTTGTTGATCCTTGACTTGTATGTTTCCCGCATTAAAGGCTTGTTTTAGTCAGCTTGTTCACTATTATGACTAAAAGACCTGACAAGAATAATTTTAGAGGAGGAAAAGTTTATTTGGGAGCTCAAGGTTTCAGAGGTCTCCGTCCATAGACAGCATTGGATACGAAAAATAAAAGACCCCAAAATAGTGAGGCCTGGGAGGAGGAAATAGAAAAGAAAGCAATGCATTGATGGCTTTCTTCCCTCCCAAGATAAAACCTTTCCAGATGCTGGCCACAGGCAGGGAAAAAAATTGGCTCATCAAATCCAGAAGTGATAGTTTCTAGGAAATACTATCTCTTCCAAGACAACTCGTCTTCAGGTGCTGACCACCAACCCCCAACTCAAATTCCTGAGTGCCCAAACTGACATGCTCACTAAATCACTCACAATCTATATAAGCCCAGTCTCCTTCTTTGTTCAGGGGCTCATTTTCCACCAGGAAAGTGGGTCCCACTGTGTCCCTTTGTCCCTGCTTACCCTGTTCCTATGTGAAATTTCATTCCTGAATAAAAACAAACAAACAAACAAAACTGAGCTGATTGGTGAGATTGGTGTTTGTCCTGGTCTTTTTTGGCTCACAGATAGCCAGCTCCATTCCTTGGGGCTTAAGGTAGGCTAAATATCATGGTGGAAGAGTGTGGCAAAAGGAAGCAGAAAGAGACTCCACTTGCCAGATAAAAAATGTATCAGATAAAAATATAACCAGATAAAAAAGGTCCACCTTCAATTCTCACCTCCTTCAGCCACACCCTACCCCCCCTTCAGTTACCACTCAGTTAATCCCATCAGGGGATGGGATTTAGTTTTGATTAGTTGATTTGAACAAATAGGAGCTAGTTGAATGTTGTCAGAAATTGATTGGATCCCCAACCACATTTTAAACAGATTATCAGAAGAAATAAGACAGAAAAAAAGCTGACAGTAAAGATGCTTCAGAAGTATAGTAACATACATTGTTGGTGGGACTGTACAACCACTATGGAAATCAATATGGAGGCTTCTCAAAAGTCTAGGAATGGAACCACCACACGATCCAGCTATACCATTACTCATTATTTACCCTGATGATAAATTAAATTCATCATACTGTAGTGATATGTGCATACCCATGTTTATAGCAGAACAATTCACAATAGCCAAACTATGAAACCAGCCTAGGTGTCCATCAATGAATGAATGGATAAAGAAAATGTGATCTATGTACACAATGGAGTTTTATTGAGCCATAAAAAGAAATGAAATTATGGCATTTGCAGGAAAACGGATGGAACTAGAATCCATCATGTTCAGTGAAATAAGTCAAACTCATAAGGTTATCATAAAGTTAAAGGTCTAATGGTTTCTTTCATATGCAGCATCTAGAAAGGAAAAAGGAAAACAAAAATTGGGGTGGATTTCCAAAAAATCAAAGGGAAGGTCAGTAGAGGAAAGGGACCAAGGAGTGAGAGATAGGGAGGGAGAGGGAAATACTGGGGAATGATACTGGCAAAATTATGTTGTTAAATCATGTGCATGTAAAAATATGTAACAACAAATCCCATCAATACGTACAACTATAATGTGCCAATGAAAATGTAAAAAAAAAAATACAAATTTAAATGGGAAAAAAAAGTGTAGTAACATGTTGCTATAAAATTGTGGGGGAGGAGCAGATGGGATGAGGGAGGTGGAGTTAGAGCTGAAGCCCTAATGTGGTAGAGGAAAAGGACCCTACTCTTTGAGGTTTTATGCTTGCATGACTAATTCTGCCTTGTTGAGACCCCAGCCTGCAACTGAGGGTGTCAGAGAGGGAGGAACACCCAAGTGTTGCGGTTTCTGAGAAGCTTCTCAACCCACCTTCTTTTAACACCCTGCAACAGGGTGGCTTGGACCACTCAGTGTCTAGCATTTCCTATTTACACCATCATTTGTTGTCTCCTCACAGAGGAAAGAGTACCTTCTGTGATTCGGTTTTATTTTGCTACTTAGTTAATTTAACCTTGAATTTAGTAGAAATTGCTGTTTCTAATTTGAAATTTCTGTTGCTGGGGAAGATACAGTTGGCTCTCCACATCCACGGACTCAACCAACTTCAGATCAATCAAAAATATCCAAAATAAAACTGTGTACTGAACATATATGTACAGACATTCCCTCATCATTATTTCCTAAACTATGTACATAGTATTCACATTGTATTATGTATTATAAGTAATCTAGAGATGATTTGAAGTATATGAGAAGATTACATAAGCTATGTGCATTACACCATTTTGTAGAAGGGATTTGAGTATATGTGAGGTTTGGCATCTGTGGGGTGGGAGGTGGGGATCCTGGAACCAATCTCCCAAGGATACCAAGGGATAACTGTGTTTAATATGCAATTTGTTACTTTAAAAAATATTTATTAATTTGGTGCAAAAGAGGGGCAATCCAAGTTCCTATTCATTTTTCCTACATTTAGAACAAATATGTGAAACCCCTGACATGCTTTGAACAATTTACAAGCCCATTGATTTAAAGAGTTTGATTTTGAGAACATTTCCAATTTCAAGTCTGTGGATTTTCATGGTATGTGCTTGTAGGATGAGGCTCCCTAGGTTCTCATCGTGTTTTCTTGCATTAAAACCCTGCTAGCTTCATTGGAAGAGCCTTTGCCCTGTGTGCTGAGATGCGTCAAATCAAGTAAGGTAGCAATCAACTGCTTTCCTAAGAGTTGTCTTGACAGCCTGAAGTTAGGGAACTCAGCATTCCATTCCAACTGTTTGTTCTCTACACATTCAGAAGGGAAAAAAAAAAAAAATCTTTACACCAATTTAAAACTTTTCCCCAAAACTCAGGGGATTAATATATAAACGCTGTGGACAGGGAGGTAAGTTTCCTACTTCCCTCCAAATTGAAGCCAAGATTAATTACGAGATTCACCTGTTCCTGAAACAGGCCAGGTAATGGATCCTGGCTGTGCGCTCCCTGAAGCAGTGCTGGTCCCACAGTTCACAGACTTACTTGCTTTGATCAACTCATTCTTTCTCAGCAGGCCCCAAATGGTTGCCACGGGGACACAAGTGCTTAGTTTACAATCATGTTAATTTTGCTTTTTGTTTGTCTTTAGCAGTTGGAGATTAATGAGTAAAAACGGTGTTTAAATTTTCAACCAGGCTTCTTCTAATCGCTGGGCCGCATTGTGGCTGGCAGTTTTATTACTTTGATTTCCTGAATCAATCAGGTATACGGTTTCTTTGTTCAATATAGGTTATGGTGCAGGAAAAGACAGTCCTACCAAGAATGACTGCAGCTGCTCTGGATTCCGTGGAAGGCGATTGTGAAAATACTTTGGCACCTTTGCAGGTTTTCATAGGAGGACTTTGTTGATGGCATAATTTGTTTGTTTGCCATGCTATGTAGGGATTGACCCCAGAGACACTCCACCACTGAGTTACATCCCCAGCCCTTTTTGTTTTTTTATTTTGAGAGGGGGTGGAGGGGTGGGGGGGTGGGGGGGTCTTACTAAGTTGCTGAGGCTAACTTTGAACTTATCATCCCTTTTGGGCTCCCAAATTGTTGGGATCACAGGAAGTAAGCCACCATGCCTGGCTCCTGGCATTCTAAATAAACATACCTGAAGCATCTAATAAAGGAGGTTGCTATGCCTGTTTTTCATACGGAGGAAATCAAATTAGCCGATATCTGCTGCAACGGTGAAAATTAATTCAGAATTTGAAATAAATTCCTTGGAAGCAGGAATTTGTTGCCACTTCAACTCCTGATGCTTCTGAAGTGAGGAAAACAAACTCCATTCCGTAGCACGGTTACTTCAGTGTTTGCCTTCAGGTTTGTACATAAACCAGTGAGGCCATGGGGATTCTCTCTCAAAAGAGACTTTAGATCAAAGAAATCCCCTTCAGGTCTCATACATTGTAATAGAAATTTTACACACATATTACAACTGAATATGCATTGTTCCTGAATGTAAGAGACAAGGAGAACTTTGCTTTAACACAGTCTTTCTAAAGCACAAAACTGATCATGATACTTCTTGTTTTAACATTTGTTATAGTTGCCAGAGGCCCAGGTATTGGAGGCTTGATCCCCAGCCTGTAGCACTGTCAGAAGGCAGTGAAACCTTTACAAAGGCAGGCCTGATGGAAAGAAATTAGGTTATTGGGAGTGGATCCTCGAAGAGGATCTTAAGACGCTTGAGAGACTTTGAGTAGAACTGCCTAGCTGAACAACTTTGGAATTTTTATCACATAGAAACCATGAGAGAAAAATGATCATTGTTGTCCCAAACCATTATTTGTTGAGGTGATTTGTTTCATAGTTATTGTTAGCCCCCAAAGTACCCAACTAGGTACAAACTTCATGGATTAGCAGAGCCTTTATTCAGTGGTGAAGTCACCCCTCTGATGGACCTGCTTTCCTGGTGGAAAATGAGCCACCAGCCAAAGAGGGAGTCTGTGCTTATATAGATTACACTGATAGGTGACTTAATTAATGACAGAGCGTGTCAGTTTTCTGCTTTTACTAGAAAGATGGAAGGTCTGGGGTCAACGCTCAGTATCTGGGAAAGGATTTGTTTTGGGAAGGATCAATGCTGTGACTTCTTCCCAGAGACTGTCATTCTAGGGGTGATGAATATCTCCTCCCTGGGGCTTAGCTTGTCATTGGGAAAGAATGTATTGGGAAAGGATCAATGTTTTCAATGTGTTGCCTTCTTCCCATTCCCTCTTCCCAGGCCACACTATTTTGAGGTTTATCATTTTCCATATCTAACAGTTATAGTGTCTGGAAAAGGGAAAAGAGGGCCAGAAAGTATCATGGGCCGTAAATTAAATCAAATTATAGCTGGGACTAAAAAAAATAATTTGGTAGGAACTGCAATTTAGTCTTAAAAATATGAATCTAGAAAATACCAAGGCAATTATTTATGAATAGGTTGGGTTTATTTCAGAAATGCAAGGTTAGTTTAACATTAAAAAGTTAATGTAATTAACTATATATACAGAATATAAATAAAATATTCATTTTATATTATAATATATTTACAATTAAGTAAATATTTAGTAAAATTCTATATATACCTATGATTTTAAAAAGTCGAGTGTCAATGGTAAGAAAAAATTTTCACAGACTTGATAAATGGTTCTACAAAAAAAAATCTATATCAGATACATACTAAATAGTAAAATATCAAAAATTTCCCCATTAAAGCCAGGCATGTTGGCACATGCCTGATATCCCAGTGGCTTGGGAGTCAGGAGGATCACAAGTTCAAAGCCAGCTTCAGCAACAGTGAGCCGCTAAGCAACTCAGTGAGACCCTGTCTCTAAATAAAATACAAAATAGGGCTGGGGATGTGGCTCAGTGGTCAAGCACCCCTGAATTCAATCCCTGGTACCCACCTACCACCAAATTTTTCCCCACTAAAGTTGGGAACAAGAGAAAGATATTCACTATCATAATTTCATTTTCCTTTTTCTTTTTTCTCTCTTTTTCTCCTCCCTTTTCTCCTTCTCCTTCTTCTTATTACTGGGGCTTGAACCCAGGGCCACTTGACCACTGAGCTATATCCCCAACCCTTTTTAGTTTTTATTTATTATTATTTTTTAAAATTTTGAGACAGAGTCTCCAAAGTGACCCTAGCCTTGAACTTTTTTTTTAAAAAAATATTTTATTAGTTATAAATGGAACTTTATTTATTTATTTGTTTATATGCAGTGCTGAGAATCAAACCCAGTACTTCATGCATGCATGACAAATGTTCTACCAATGAGCTACAACCTCAGCCCCTTGAACCTTGTGATCCAACTTCTTCAGCCTCACAAATACCTGGGATTACCACTGACACCCAGTTCTGCTGTTACTATTTCAATTTAATACTGTCTTAGAAAGTACAAAAGGCAAGAAAACAAAATAAATAAAATGTATCAGGTTGGGTCTTTTTTTTTTTTCCCCTGTGGTGCTGGGGATTGAACCCAGGGCCTTGTACATGCAAGGCAAACACTCTACCAACTGAGTTATGTCCCCAGCCTAAAAAGTATTGGGTTTAAAAACAGAAGTTAAAAATAAACACTTTCATTATATGGAATTAACATGTATACCCAGAAAATTCAAAATAATCTATAAATAAATTATTGAGTGACAAGAATTTTAAAATAGTTAAAATTCTAAAAATATAGAGAAATTAGAATCTAGCAAAGTTGTTGGATAACATGTTAGTCTATTGTCATTAACCGAATTTCTATACATCATTAGCAATTATAAAATTTAACTTAATCAATAGCATCAAAACCAAAAAACAAACCCACAACAACAAAAACCCCAAACCATATCATATTGGGAAAATAATTTTGTAGTTGAGAAACCTGGAAAATCCTACCTTAATCAAGTTATCAAATATTACCAGAAAAGGGAATAATTGACATTATGTATATCCTAATATGGTACATCAGGAAAAAGTGGGCTGTAACTCGGTGGCAGAGCACTTGTCTAGTATGTATGAGTCACTGGGTTTGATCCTTAGCATCACATAAAAATAAACAAATAAAATAAAGGTATTCTGCCATCTACAAAATTTTTTTTAATATTATTAAAAATTTTCTGTTTTAAAAAAAGAAAATGTCAGTTCTATAGTTCTTTTCTGTTCAAATTGCATAAACTATATCTAATGATGAGAAAATGTCAGATAAACCCAAATCAAGGAATACTTAGATATATCTGGCCTGTAATTTTAGTATGTATTTATTTATTTTGTGGTACTGGGGATTGAACTAGGGGTGCTTTACCACTGAGCCTCATGCCCAACTGATTTTTCCCCGCCAGGGCTGAGGCCCAGGCTCACCTTGAATTTGTGATCCTCCTGCCTCAGCCTCCTGGGTCCCTGGGATTACAGGTTTGTGCAACTGCACGGGCTGTCCTATATTTTATAATTTTTTTAAAGAGAGAGAGAGAGAGAGAGAGAGAGAGAGAATTTTTTAATGTTTATTTTTTAGTTTTCGGCGGACACAACATCTTTGTTTGTATGTGGTGCTGAGGATGAAACCGGGCCGCACTCATGACAGGCGAGCGCGCTACCGCGCTACCGCTTGAGCCACATCCCCAGCCCTGTCCTATATTTTAAAAGAATGTCAAGATAAAGAAAGTCTGGAAAACTATTCTGGATTAAAGATGACTAAACAAGTCATGATGAGGTTTAATATGAAATATATTTGATTTTTGTCCTGTTTCTTAAAAACCCTGGGAATTCCTGAGTGTTAAACATTTTTTATTAATAACAATGGTCCCTTTCAGATGCGAATGGAGTGACTTAGGGTGGGGCCCCTACAAAGCCTCTGGAGAGGGCCAGCTACTGGAAAGACCAAGTGATTAGACTTAAGAGGGTTGAAACTTTCTGCACCAACCACCAACTGCTGGACAGGGCCTGGGGTGCATGACCAAGCTCTGTAAATTGTTAAACAAGAATGAGCTTCTGGCTTGTTGAACAGGTGGAGGTGCTAGGGGGGTGGCCGTCCCAGAGAGGGCGTGGGTTCCTGGTGCCTTGCAAAATCTGTCTCTCTCTTCCTGGGGTTGTTCGTATCTTCTATAATATCTTTTATAATAAACTGACAAATGTAAGTAAATATTCCTGTGTCATTCTAGCAAGTTATTGGAACTCAAAGAGGAGGCTGCAGGAAACTGGTTGTAGCCATTCAGTTAGAAGAACCTGTGGCCTGGGCTGGTGTTTCTTATCATCGGAAGTGGGTAGTTTTGTAGAAATGAGTTCACAACCTGTGAGATCTAATACCATCTCCAGATAGATTGCATCAGAATTGAATTATAAGATACTCTGCTAGAAAATCACTGAAGGATTGTTTGATGGGGAGAAAGCCGAGGATCACAAAGGTATTCTATATTGATTGTGAGATTAAAAAGTTGTTTGTTTTTTCCTTTCACATTTGATAAGAAAATGTAATATGTGATTTTGGATTGGATCTTGAACCAGAAAAACAAACTTTTTTCCTTTTGCCACAGGGAACGTTAGTGAGATTGAATTAATGGGATTGGAATAGAGGAGATTTAAATAAGGTGTACAAATTAGATCATCGTACTATATCAATGTTAGTTTTCCTGGTTTTAATAAGTGTACTGTGGTCATAACATTGCTTTTCCAAAAAAAGAAAAAAATATTTATAAGGAAAGTGACACTGTTGCTGAAAGCTCAGTTCTAGTTACCAAGGCCAATCCAATAATGAGGACCCAGTTTCGAGAAAAAGGAAAAAGAAGATTTATTGCTGTCCCAGCAAAGGAGAAACACAGGGATTCCTGTCCCAAAGGTTGTGATTCTGCCCTTCGATAGGAACAGGGGGCTTTTAAAGAGGTGATTCAAAGGCTACATTCCGCAGAGTTGCCTATTGGAGTTGTAGTTCACTTGTTAATTTGGGATATAGTCATTTCTGAGATCTTCTGGTTCCATCCCCAAAGTATGGATTACTTTGTTCCTATGATGAGTGTGTACTTAAGGACAGAGTAATCTGCCTAATAATGGAGAAGAAAGGTAATACTGTTTCCAAGGATCAGGGAGAGAGGAAGAGAAAGGAACATGTCCATTTTAAAAATAAGTTGTGGGCAACAAGGACTATATTCAAAGCATAAAGTATACCACTGTTACAGCATCATGTCTGCAATTTCCTCCAAACATTTAAATGGAGGAAAATACCATGTTCATGGACTGGAATACGATTCTCCTTAAATTGATCTGTACGTCTAATGCAGCCCCAATAAAAATTTTAGAAAGCTTTCTGTTTGCTTGTTTTTGTAGGTTTTGACAAGTTTATTTGAATTCTTTTATGAAAAAGAAAATGATCAAAAATAGTTATGAGAGTCTTGGGGAAAAAAAGTAAATAGAAGGACTTGCTACGAATATCAAAGCTTAAAACCCTATATTTAAGTTTAGAGACATAGACAAGTTGGACAGAATACAATAATTAGCAACAGATACACACACAGACACTTGATTTATAAGGACACTTCAGGGCAGTGGGGAAAGATGACTTTTTTAATAAATAGTACTGGTATGACTAGATATCCTTAAGGAAAAAAAATCTGACTTCTGCACCACGTCATATAAAGATTAGAACTCTGGAAAATAATACTCTAAATGTAAGAAGTTTTAAAAAGTAATACAGTGTTATGCTTTGGATGTGAGGGGTTCCCAAAAAGTTCATGCATGAGACAGTTCAGAGGAGAAATGATTGGATTGTAAGAGTTCAGAGGAGTTCATTGGATTGTAAGAAGGTTCAGAAGAGAAATGATTGGATTGTAAGAGTCTTAACCCAATCAGTGAATTAGTCCCCTGATTGGGATTAACTGAGTAGTAACTGAAGAGATAGGGTGTGGCTGGAGGAGGTGAGTCTTTGCAGGCTTGACTTTGGGGGTATGTATTTGTATCTGGTAAGTGGAGTCTGTCTCTTGTTGGATCACCACATAAGCTACTTCCCTCCCCCACTCTCTTCCACCTGGTCCTTCCTTTCTCACCTTGTGCCCTGAGGAATGGAGCCAGCTGTCTCAGGATTGAGACCTCTGAAACCATGGGCCCTCAAATAAACTCTTCTTCTTCTATAGTTGGGCTGGTCACTTCATTTAGTCACAGCAATGAAATAGATGAATATACTACATAGGAAACAATCTTTCAGGATCACAATGAACTATTTCTTAAGCAGGATAAAAAGTGGGCTGGGGTGGCAGAGAGCTTGCCTTGCATGCGTGAGGCACTGGATTCAATCCTCAGCACCACATAAAAATAAATGAAATAAAGATCTTGTGTCCATCTATAACTAAGTTTTTTTTTTTTAAAGTGCACTCACCATGAAGGAAAAGATTGATCCATTGAACTAAGCTAACATTATTAATGCCTGGTCATCAAAACACATCATTGAGGGAGTGAAAAGGTGAGTCATAGGATTTATGTTCAGAGTACATAAAGAGCTTTTCCAAAACATCAAGACAAATATAAACAAGCTATTAGAAAAATAGGCAAAAGATTTGAATGGACTTAACAAATGGACTACTAACAATACTTTATATGATTACACACCTCAAAATCATTGTAATCACGGAAATTAAAATTAAAATGCACCATACCTATCTACTGGCATGATTAAAATGACAAAAACTGGCAATCCAATTATTGGTGAGAATGTAGAGCTAGTGGAATTTCATACTTTGATAAAGGAGTGTAAGCTGGTACAACCACTTTGGAAAATATATTTAGTTAAACAATACACACCACAACCCAGCAATTTTATCCCTAAAATACATGCCCTGCAGAAATGTGCACACGTATCAACCAAAAGACACATATAGGAATACTATTCATATTATTTCCAAACTGGATGCAGTCCAAAAATAGAATAGTTAAATAAATTGCAGCATATTTGTATAATTGAACACTATCTGCAATAAAAATGATTGAATTGCAACTATATTCAACCACATGGTTGAATTTCCCAAACAAAATGTTGAGCAAGATATAAAAGAACATATGCTTTATGAGTGCAATTACATATTGTTTAAAACCAGCTAATCCTTTAAAAAATTTCACTCTTTATTAAAATTGTAACAAGTAGAAAAATGCAGGAATCTTAAATGTACAGAATATTTATTTAGGGAAATGGGAATAATGGATACCAATAATTATTGAAACTGGACTTTCATGTAGGACTTGACTTTTACTGTTTTTATTTCTTGCCCCCTCCTCTTTGTGATGTGCAATCTTCCTATTAAGATAATGTTAAACTGTTGGGATAACTAATGTTGAGGGATATAATTTTTATGTAAGTTAGTTTCAATTTAATCTCCATTTTGTAAAGTTTCCTCAGAATTGATTGATGACTATAAAAAACTAATCACTTTTAGGAAACAGTTCGGACACTGTGTTTATACTCTCAGGTGAACATCAAATGGAATTTTATGTTTGAAAAATTAGAAACAGTTAATTATACTCAAATCATTACTCTCTCCTGAGGAAAGTACTTTTCAGACTATAATTATTAGTAATGCTTTGTAAATGAAAATGCAAGCATTGAAGAAATTAAATGCTCTATATAAAATTAGAGCCAGGAATGAGTCTTAGGAAATTTTGGTTCTTGTTTCTGTACCAATCATCTGACCATGGGCAACTTTTAGAATTCAAAAAAAAAAAAAACTATCAAGATAACCTATATGAATTAATATACAATGTTAATATACAATTATCTTTCACATTAAATTTATGAAATTATTTAGTATATACTTTTAAGATATGAAAACTTACATCCTCAGTCTCAGCTGGTATCCTGCTGCCTAAGCTACAAACCTGGGAGTCAATCCTCACTCCTTTCTCTCTCAATCAAATCAACCAAATTTTAAGTTCTGTTAGCTACTTTTTTTTTTCTTTTGAAATAATTTTAAGCTTACAAGAAAAGTTGCAAGAGTAGTGTGAAGAATGTTTTTTCCTTGAACCATTTGAGCACAAGTTGCTCAAATCTCTTTCTGGAGTACAATTCCACGGTATAAATGCACCATACTTTGTTTAACATTTCACCTATTACAACTAAAGTTGCTATAACTTCTGGGTATAGGTTTTAGCATGAACATTAGTTTTCATTCCTCTGGAATAAAGGCCCAGGAAGGCAATTGCTGGGTGGTTGCATGTTATTTTATAAGAAACTGCCAAGCTATTTTTTAGACTGGTTGTATTATTTTACACTCCCACCAGCAATGTATGAGTGACTTAGTTTTCACACATTCTCACCATCATTTGGTGATAATTTCACTGTATTTTGGCCATACTGATAAGTGTGTAGCGATGTTGTAGGGACAAACAAGGCAAGGCACCGAAGATAGCAGGAAACAGTTTTATTTGGCTGCAGCCAGATTCAGAGGGCACAGCTTTTGCTGTAATCAATTAATCCCCTGAACCCCAAGTTCAGGGAGTTTCAGAATTTTATACTCAGCATGGAAGGGGAGGGGCTCAGAAGTTCACAGTCTGCAGAAGTTCACATAAAAGCAGCTTTTGCTTTCACTGATCTGGGCAAGTTAACTCTTCAAGGACAACACCTGAGAAGGGGAGAGCTTCAACTCCGATTTCTTTTTTCCCCCTGCCAGCTGTTACCATGGATCCCATTTGTAACTTATTTTAAAAATGTAGACATCTCTGTGAAACCCAGCTCAAGGCCAGAGGCCTTGTTTGCACATTCTTCAAAGTATTATACTGGATACGTTTTTGAAAACTAGTAAGGGGGTGTCCAGCACCTGGAGTGCTGGTATCTTCTCGGCCAGTGGCCAAGTAAACAGAGCGACACGAAAATAGGAAGTTTATCTACATTGAACTCTTTTGCAGAGACTCTTTTGCTGACAGTCCTAAAATTAGCCATGGTGAAGATTTCTGGAGAGGCCCAGTTAAGACTTTCCAGTGGAGAAAAGGGGTGCCACCTCAGCGATATTCCATTGTGGTTTTAATTTGCATTTCTTTACAGTCAATGATGTTGAACATCTCTTCATGGATTTTATTTTGCCTTCTAAATGTTTTCTTTGATGAAATGTTTGTTCATGTCTTGTACCCATGTTCTAATAGGACTGTTAAATCTGGAGAGTTCTTTATGTATTTTAGATATGAGTCCTTTGTCAGCTCTTGTGAATAGCACCCCTACCCCTGTCTGTGGCTTGTCCTTTCATTCTCTTAACAGAGTCTTCTACAGAGCAAAAATTTTAAATTTTGCGAAGGTCCAATTCATCAGTTTTTCCCTTAATGGATCCTGTTTTTATGTCTAATCATCCAGAATTTTAAAAAAATTTTCCCATTTGTTTCTAAAGTTTTATAATTTTTTATGTATTACATGTCAGTCCATGATCCATTTCATTTTAAAGTTTTAGAAGGTATGGCATGAGGCTGAGGTTTATTTTATTTATTTATTTTTGCCTCTCTGCGTCCATTCATTTCAGCACCATTAGTTGAAAAGGCTACTTTTCCTCCATCAAATCGCTTTCATACGTTATCAAAAGTTGGTTGGCCATCTCTGTGCGGGTCTATTTCCGAATTCTCCAATCTGTTTATTGATCTATGTATCTATCCTCCAACCAAGATCACACTGTATTGATCACTGTAGCTAAATAGCAATATTAAAATTGCTCTAGAGTGATTCTTCTCTATTTCTTCTTTTTAAAAATTGTTTGAGCTATTCTGGCATCCCTGCTTTTCCATGTAAATTTTAAAATAAGACTGAGTCTACAAAAACAAATAGCAGCAACAATAAAAACCTTTCTAGGATTCTTTTAGAAAATTACAATTAACCTATAGATAAATTTGGGGAGAATTGACATTCTTCTTATATTAAGTATTCCAGTCCATATGCATGGTATGTTTGTCCGTTTATTTAGGTCTTCTCTGATTTCTTTTATTATCATTTTGTGATTGCAGCAAAAAGATCATATACGTGTTTTGTAAATGCATCTCTAGTATTTAATTTTTCTTTGGGGTGATTACATATAGTATTATGCTTTTATTTTGATTTCAACATATTCACTGTTAGTATATAGAAGTGAATTGATTTTTGTGTGTCAATTTTGTATCCTGTGGCCTCACTGAAATTATTAGTTCTAGGAGTTTTTTGGTAGAGTATTGGGATTCTGTACATAAATAGCACTGCAATCTGCAAATTGGATAGTTTTATTTTTTACTTCTATATGCTTGCTTGCTTCCATCCTTCCACTGGTCAGAACTTTCAGTACTGTGACTGAATGAGAGAGGTAAGAGGACATCTTATCTTGGAAAAAATTCATTCTTTTACCATTTGATATGATGTTGGATGTAGATTTTTGGTATATACTCTTTATCAAGTTGGGAAAGTTCCTGCTATTTCTAGTATGCTGGAAGTTTTAATTTTAAATTGGTGTTAGATTTTGCTTTAAAAGTGTGCTGGGCATGGTGGTGCACATCTGTAATCCCAGGGACTCAACTTAGAAGGCTGAGTCAGGAGGATTGCAAGTTCAAGACCAGCCTCAGTAATTTAATTTAATAGTAATGGACTATTATAAACTCAAACTTCAGGTTTTTATTTCATTGCTTTTCTCCATTCTTTTCCTATTTTAAATTTCAATAATCTCTGTTCTCATTTTCATTTTTTCCTCTGTATGCTTTGAATTTATTTTGCTTTTTTCCTAGTTTTTGAGGTGGGATACTGAATTATTGATTTGAGACGTTTCTTTTTTCCAATATAGCATATGGTATTATACAATTCCTTACATAAACACTGCTTTGGCTAAATTGCACATATTTTATTACGTTGTATTTTAATTTTCACTCAATATATTTATTTTCAATTTCTTTTAAGACTTCTATTTTACCCATGTATTAATTTCTAAGTGCTCAAAGATTTTCCTGTTTGAAAAGCATGTTACTTTATGTTACTGATTTTCGGTTGGATTTCATTATGTCCAGAGAACATGCTTAGTGTGATTTCAGCTCTTTAATATTTGTTGAGGTTTATTTGATTGCCCAGGATTTGGTCTGTGTTGGTAGAAGTTCCATGGGTGCTTGTTGCTAGGTGTTCTCTAGATTAGATTCTGTTGGTTGATTATGTTATTGAGTTCTATATCTTTGCTGATTTTTTATTTATGGATTTCTATCAGTTGTTGAGATTGGAATACTGAATTTCCCAACTATAATTTTTTATTTGCCTATTTCTCCCTTTAACTCTATCAGTATCTGCTTCATGTGTTTTGTGTAATAAATAAATATATATATATTATTTTATATATATATATATATATATATATATATATTTAAATCCACTCTTCCAGTCTCTGTTTTTTAATTTGTGTGTCTGGACCATTTACATCTAAGGTAATTATTGATATGTTTTGACTTTTATGAATTATTTTCTTTTTTTTTTTTAAAGACTTTTTGTATTTATTTGTTTATTTTTTTAGTTTTCGGTGGACACAACATCTTTGTTTGTATGTGGTGCTGATCAAACCGGGGCCGCATGCCAGCCAGGCCAGCGCGCTACCGCTTGAGCCACATCCCCAGCCCATTATGAATTATTTTCAACTTGCTTTCTCTATTTCTAATTCATCTATTTCTCTTAAATTTTTTTTAGTTGTAGATGGACACAATATCTTTCTTTCTTTATTTTTATATGGTACTGAGGATCGAACCCAGTGCCTTACGCATGTGAGGCAAGTGCTCTACCACTGAGCTACAACCCGAGCCCCTTATTTCTCTTTTATATGAACATTTTAAAGAATTCCTTCTTGGTTGGTTTATAGTGTTTTGGGATATATTGCTTTATGTTTTCTTAGTAGTTGCTTTAGGTTCTCTGGTGTACATGGTATAACTATCATAGTCCACAAGTATTGATACATTAATCTTTGAGTAATAATAATGAACTATTATAAACACAACTCTTCTACTCATGGATTGAAGATTCGAGCAATCCCACAATCTGAAGCAATTATGTAGTGAAAGGATGCCTTCTGAATGTTTTTTTTCTTCAGAGACTTGTCCTTTCTTACATTTCTTGCATCTAATGTTAGCATTCACTTGCTGTTTTACACGATCACTTGAAAAATAAATTATTGAAACAGACCCAGGAGCCAGCAAAGAGGATTGTTATTTGACTTTTACAATAGCTACATAGTATCTGAATTTCCATGGTGTCTCAGCTGTAGTTGCATGTACACTAATTTCAGCATATTTCCTGAAATAGAACGATAGGAGGATCTCTACAGCAGGTGTCATGCAGGAAAGGCAATACTGGAATTTAGAAAGCATGCCAATTTAGTTATTTCTTCAGCAGGTTCTGGCAAATGAAGCACTTTCTCTGTAAACATCTATTGACCCGTTACTGAGCCCTGGTATTATTTTCTGTGAAGTAGATTATTAAGGCTTTCTTTTGTACAGGTGTCTTAAAAACATATAAGAGCTACTGTTTCATCTTATTTGAGCATCTTTCATAATAAGGAAAAGATAAGAGGACTCCCAAATCACTTTGGTATTCCATCACCTGCTTTTAACTGAAGAATGATGAGCCTACCATCATTCAACTCACAGCCAGTAATCCTGCTACATTATTCTGTACTTTAATTACCTTATTGAACATAGGGTTAAAAGATGTGAACAGAACGTCGAAGGCTTGCAAGTCCTAAATCATCCTTAGCCTTTATCATGCTTGTTCCATGGAATGGCAATTGTATGACACCTAACTGATTTTCCATTCTATTACCGTTTCAGCTACAAGATTCACTATGCTATTGATTTTAGAAGAGCCAAAACAAAAACTCTCAGCCACCAAGGGAAGTTCATAATTTAGTCACTATTCCGCAGACCTGTCAACTTAAAGATGTCAGATTTTTTTGACATGCTCAAATGTCTACATACACACACCGAAGCAACACATTCAACAAGAGCACTACCTTTCTTGTGCACAGCAAATGAAATTCTGAAAAAATGTTTTCCAGTACTCTGTTCTTGAAGGAACTTTGTACCTAGGATTTATGGCTTGGGAAATCTCAAAAGATTTTCTTTTTTTCATTTCATCAACAGAAAATGGTATAAGTTTGGTCACAACAAAATATGTTTAGGGTACTTATTTGTTCTCTAAAAATTTCCTCTACCTATATGTTATTTACATTCTTTTTAATATCTGAATTAAAGATTAGAATCATAGATATTGCGATATCGAAGTGAAATTTTTTTAATATTTTATTTTTTAGTTGCAGTTGGACACAATATCTTTATTTTGCTTATTTATTTTTATGTGGTGCTGAGGATTGAACCCAGGGTTTAGCACGTGCGAGGCAAGCGCTCTACCGCTGAGCCATAGCCCCAGTCCTGGAGTGAAATTTTTAAGTGGCAGAGTTGACATTATACTTCATATTCAGAAGATATAAAGAATACTCAAGGAGCTGGGGATATAGCTCAGTTGGTAGCATGCTTGCCTTGAATGCATAAGGCCCTGGATTTGATGCCCAGCACCCCCACCACACACACACACAGAATATTCAAGTAAATGTGCTTTTTTTGAAAGCCTCATGGCCAAAGTGGAATTAATATTCAAAACGTTATTAGAGTTTTTATAGGTTATTTTCTGTTATGAATGCAGGCTGGTTCGCCAAGTACTTCTACAACTATTAGAATTTTAACATTACTGAAACATTACAATTATATATAACATCAGCATTCCTTTTATTCTGCATTATATTATTATTTAAAGTTTTATAAACATATTGGCTCAGAAAGAATATAAAGTTCTTCATAAAGTTACACAGCTACTGCCATCTTTCTAAATATTCATATTAACTGCCAATGTGTTTCCTTATTTATTAAACAATTTGAAAGTTTTAAACTGATTTTTCTTTTGTTTTTGTTTGAAGAATCAAATCTAGGGCTTTGTGCATACTAAAATTGGTTTTATATGTAAATTTGGTAGCTTCAAAGTCATCAGTGATTACTGCAGCACTTTACTCCTCCAATAATAAATGTACATTCATATTTCATCCAACAGGTATAATTTCCAATTATAAAACACATAAGGAAAATTTATTCCAAAATTAAATCTAGAATGATCACTGATTTTTGTAAACAAAAATTCTAATAATAACAATGAAACTAAATCACATGCCTTCCTTATATAATTGTTGCTGAGTGGATAGGATGACAATCTATTCTTACACAGGATTACTGATTACTCAGAGGTTCAGGGATGTCAAAACTAATGTTAAAGTAGGTACTTAGTAGAAGCCCAAGTCAATTAGCAGATTCTAGTTGAATTCTGAGGTTGAACCTAAACTTCAGTGTATGCCTAATGTATTTATTTGTTTATTATATAACGTCATACTGCAGTAACATATACATTAATCGTGGACACGTTTTAACGTGCAAAAATTTAAGATATTAAAAGTGAAAGATAGAAGTTATAATGTTTTCTTCCTGTATTTCAGGAAACTCTCTTGCACCTGGGGGAAACTTTCATACTCTGGGGTGGATGTACCCCACCTGGGGGACTACTGACTATATGATAAAGTTCAAACTCCTTAACCCTGTTGTAACAGAACCTTCAAGTTCTGGTCACTGTTTTATCTGTCACCCCTCTTTGCCTTGAACCTTGTACTCTGACAACATCCAATTGCTTGTACTCTCCTGCATGTCGTGCTGTTTCTTGCCTCTATGGCTTAGCCTGGGCTGCACCCTGTGCCTAGCATGTGGTCTTCTTTGTCTGGCTCCCTCCATTCACCCTTTTGTCACATCTCAGACATCACACTCTCCAGGAAGTTCCCTGACACTCCTTTTTTTTCTCCTTTGAGGCTGTGTTAGGTATCTTTCCTCTTAGCTCCCAAATTCCTCGTGTAGAATTTCTATTCTTACACTTATTAATTGTATTTTCATTGTCAAGGGGCACCCTGTACTGATTTAGCTTGTTTCTGTCACCCTGGAGGACTGAAGCAGAAACAGATCTGGGTTATAGAAAAGTTAAAAAGAAATAATAAATTGTATTTTCTGCACACTTGAGAGTTTTCAGACTGAGGTTTGAACCCACTGCTCTTACTGACCTTGACCCTGGGGTACAAAGAATCACACCATACCCAGGGGATTAAGTTCAAAGGTAAAGGAGGTAAAGAGTACATCATATTTTGCAGGTGGAGTGCTAGGAAATAGATGGCACTGCCAGATGTAGATGTTCGAGGAGAGTTTAATAGGGAACACAGAAGATGTCAGTGGTGTGTAGGTAAACCAGGAGGGGCTGGAGAGCACTCAGGGCTTGTAATAGCAGAGAGCTTCTTCTGCTTCCCCTATTCCTAGGCCAGCAGAGACCATGGTAGGACTACACCCATGAGTCAGAGAAACCTGTGTGGACAAGGTCACTGGAAAGAGCAGAGACCTTTCACATTTGTTTTCCTACAGGGAAACAAATACCCTGACCTTGCTCTCTGCCTCTGTCTCTCTGCTCTTACCTGAATCCTGCTGGAAGTTGTTGTTGGTGGGGGCAGCAGGGTGGAACGAAGCAGCTTCTTGATACAGTTATGAGCACGGAGCATGGCAGGGAACATGTAGAGAGGACCAGGAGGGTACACAGATGACATCCAGTACAACAGACAATCCCAAGTGCCCTTGAAACCCTTAAAATCCACCCCAGCCCATTTAGTCTTGAGATTTTGCATAAGATGATGAAAAACACTAAGATCTTTTTTTTTTTTTTTAAATTCTTTTATGCTGAGAGGACTGCTCTCTCTCAGTTATTAAACAGTGGTTGTTTGGCTGAAGTGGTGGGGAAATCTATAATGCAGACAATTAGGAAAATATCAGACATCACAGTCTCAAGAGCCTTGGGGAACCAGGCAGGTGGATGCAGGTGGAGACCAGCCAGCGTGTGTGGGGGGGTGTCTCTGACTTGCTCTTCTAATGATATTCCTTTTATGAGTCTTTAGTTGATAACTATGAGTAACCAGTGTTGGCTAATCATTCTGGTTGCAGGACAGGATTAATATAAAGCAGTTTCTTCCCTTCTAGAGATCTCCTCATTAATTACAGGCATAAGGCTAGGAGAATTTCTGGAGGTGCATGTTGTGCACAGACTGTTCTACACGCTCTCTCAGAATCTGATCCTTAAATTCCCTCTATGTCCCTACAAGATAGGTATTATTACAATTGCTATTTTACAGGTGAGTGTAAATGGGTACAGAGAAGAAAAGGAGGAACCAGGTGACCTGCTCCATCTCTCCTGCAGTGCATTCTGAGCAGGATATTCTAGTTTGTAAAGAGAAAGAGGGTTATTTATTAATTTTGAAACTTATTGAATCTAACCTAGCTTAAAAAATGATTTGAGGTGTCTAGAATGTTTCTTCTTTGAAATGTATTAGGGGTAAATATGGAAAGCAATAAAGTTTATCTTTAAAGAGGCTGGGTATTTGTGTGGCCACAATTATGGCTGCCTTGACTGTTGAGAGCCACAGCCAAAGGGGCCCCAGCAAACTTCCAGCTGCCGGCTGATGATCCAGCTGCCAGCAAACTTCCAGTTGCCGGCTGATGATTGGCTCACAGTGGCCCCAGCAACATCTAGCTGATTGGCTCCTCTGCGGTGATGTTCATTGGGCTGTTTCCCTGCCCTTCAGACTGCCAGCTGATGATTGGCTCACAGCAGCCCCAGCAACATCTAGCTGATTGGCTCCTCTACGGAGCTGCTCATTGGATGACTTCTTTGGCTCTGCCCACGCAACCCAGCCAATCGGCCTCAAGAGGAGGAGGATTGTGGGAGGTTGGGAGGCTGGTGTGGGAGAGAGAGGCTTGTGGAAGCCGGTGGTGGCAGTTGGGCTCTGAGGGTTTTTCCCTGGAGCTGTTTTGTTTGGCGTTTGTAGTTCTAAAAATAAAGTTAGTTTCTTTTTGACAAGTGGCTCCTGATTTGTGCCAAGCCAGACTTCGGCACTTGACCTCTGGTGTGGGAAGTCATAGCAGACCCTCCTTCCTTTGTTTGGACATAGGCCTGGGCCTCTTGGGGCCTGTGGGTTTCCAGGGTGCACGTGCACCTTGCATTACAGGTATAGACCATTGGAACAGACAAATGGTATGGAGAGGTGGGCTTGGTGGAGCGTTCTTCCTCCATGGCTACCTTAGCTCACCGCCTGTAGCAGCTTTGTTTTGGATAACTTGTAAGTGTTTTGTCTTAACCATGGACATTTAGTCATATTCAAAAACATCAATATAAGACAAAAGGTTATTTAAAAACTTCTACTACTGTGCTGAATCAGAGCGGTGACCCAGAACACCTTGCCTCATTCCTGATCTCAGGGGGAAACATGTATTCTTCCATCATGAAGAATAACGCTAGCTCTAGGTTTATAGGCCCTTTATACAGTTGAGGAGGTTCTCCTGTGTTCTCAAGTTCATCATAAATAGGTATCTTGTTAAATGTTTTCACTGCCTTCATTAATATGATCTTGGGATTCTCTCTTTAGCTTGTTGATATGGTAGATTGCCTTGGTTGCTTTTGAAACGTTGAACAAGCCTTACATAGCTAGAATAAATCCTATTTGACCGTGGTGCATAATTCTTTCCATACAATACTGAATTAGATTTGTACATATTTTGTTGAGCATTTTCACATCTAAGTTCATTTGAAATAGGTCTGAGTCGGGCGTGGTGGTGCACACCTATAATTGCTGCAGCTCAGCCCCTGAGGCTGAGAGAGGAGGATCTGGAGTTCAAAGCCAGCCTTAGCAATGGTGAGACTCTGTCTCTAAATAAAATACAAAATAGGGCTGGGGATGGGGTTCAGTGATCGAGTGTCCCTGGGTTCACTCCATGGTACCAAAAAAAAAAAAAAAAAAAAGAAAAAGAAATATTGGTCTATAGTTTTCTTTTTTGTACTACCTTTGTATGGTATTGGACTCAGGGTACTACTAACTCCTTAAAATGAATTAAGAAATGTTCTTTTCTATTTTGGGGAAGAGATTATGTAGAATTGGTCTTAACTCTTGTAATAGTTGGTATAATTCTCCAGGAAAACCATTTGGGCCTGGAGATTTCTTTTTTGGGAGTTTTAAAATTATGAATTCAATTTCCTAATAGTTGTAGGGCCATTCAAATTATGTATTTTATATTGAATGCATTGTGGTAGTTTGTGTTTTTCAAGGAATTTTTTCATTTTGTCTAAATAGTTACATTCAGTTGGGTCAAGTTTTTTTTTTTTTTTTCTTTTAGTATTACCTTATCCTTTTGATATCTGCAGGGTATGTTGTAGTATCTCATTTCATTCTTGATATTGGCAATTTTTGTCTTTTTTCTTTGTCATTCTTTTCAGTGATTTTCAAAGAACCAGAACTTTGTTTAATTTTTCCTTTTGTTTTTCTGTTAAAAATCCCACTAATTTCTGTTCTTTGTGCTTGCCTAGAGTTTATTTTGCTCTTCTTTTTAGTTCTTGAGATGAGAGCTTAGATTGTTAATGTGTGTGTCCTCCCCCCAAAAAACATGTTAAAACTGAATCATCAATGTGGTGATGCCTATTAGGCAGTAGGGCCATTGGGAGATGAGTAGGTCATAAGGACAAAACCCTCATGAATGGGATTAGTGCTCTTATGAAAGAGGTCCAGAGAGCTGCCTTCCCCCTCTGCTGTATGAAAACCAGTGATGAGGCATCCTCTATGAATCAGAAAGCCAGGCCTCACCAGACGGTGAATTTTCTAGCCCCTGTCCTTTATCTTCCCAGCCTGAAGACAGTGAGAATAAATTTTTCTGTTGTTCATAAGCTATCCATTTTATTATATTTTTATAGGAGCCTAAAAGGACTAAGACACTCTTTGACCCATGGATTATTTGGATTATTGAGAAGTGTGCTATTTAGCATCCACATGTTTGGAAACTTTCCTGTTATCATTTTATTGTTGATATCTAATCTGGTTCCATTTTGGTTGAAAAAAAAACACTGTATTATTTCAATACTTTTAAATTTATTCGTTTTTTTTTTTTTTTAATGGTACAGGGGATTGAACCCAGGGGTGCTCAACCACTGAGCCCAGCCCTTTTTTATATTTTATTTAGAGACAGGGCCTCACTAAGTTGCTGAGACTGGCTTTGAACTTGTGATCTTCCTTCCTCAGCCTCCTGAGCCACTGGGATTACAGGTGTGCACCACCACACCTGGCTTGAGGTGTGTTTTGTGGTACAGGATATGGTATATCTTGGTATATATTCTATTAGCACCTGAAAGGAAACTGTATTTTGCCATCATTGAGTGGAGTGTTCCAAACCTGTCAGTCAGGTCCTGTGGGTAATCGTGGTGACTCTTCATAGAATTATTAGATTATTTTCTATAGATTATTTCCTATCTAGTTGTTCAATCAATTTTTGAGTGTTGATGATTTCAACTATAATTGTGGATTTGTCTATTTTTCCTTTCAATTCTATAAGTTTTGTTTCATATATTTTATAGCTCTGTTAGTTGATTTGTATACACTTAGAGTAGCTGTCACTTAGGATTAACCCTTTTATTGTTGTATAATGCTTCTCTCAATCTCTGCCAGTTTTCTTTGCTCCAGAGTCTACTGTATTTGATATTAGTACAGTCATTCCTGCTTTCTTCTTATTCATGTTATAATATAACTTTTCCAAGCTCCTCCTTTCTTTCTTAGATGAAATCTTTGTTGTTGTTGTTGTTGTTGTTGTTTTGGTCACTGACAGCATATGCAGTATTATTAGCCATTCAAGTACAGTAGCATCTGGTAAGAGTGAGACAAAATTGGGATCGAAAAGTGAACAGATATTCAGCATCTAACAATTTGAAAGAAGCCACTACATACTCTTGACAAACATGTTTTCACAGAGCCAATACAGTACTAGCCATTAACCCAATACTCCAAGTTCACTGAAGTAGAAAAGATGCAACAAGAAAAATAACTACATCGAAAAGACCAGCACTTTAGAAAAAGATTAAAACACTTTCAGTTTCTCCCCTTTCTCCCCTAAAATAACATCTTTCAGTCTGGATCTACCTATAGAGTCCTATATTAGCTTTTAGAATATTTGTCAGGATCGAAAAATAAAATGACACTGGCCAGTCTGGTCTTTGGATATGTATGAAGAGGAAGAGGAGAAAGTCAGTTCTCAGAACAAATTTAGTCAGCTTCAGTCTCATCAGCAGGGTCTTTGGATTCTTTGTTCTTCAGCACTTTTTCAATGTGCTTATCCTTCCCTTGCAAACGCTCCAGTTTGGCAGCCATTTGTGCCTCTCGGTTCTCGTTGTTAGCTTCCATTTTGTGGTCGGTTTCTCTTCCGCCATTTTACTGTAGATGTTGTTCTCTTCTATGGGTTTCAGAAGCACTTCTTTCTCATGCTCTTGTGCCTCAGCAAGCTACTTCAAGACCTCAGCTTCGTGAGACTTGCATGCTTCTCCCGCAGCTTCTTGATTTCTTCTGAATTTCCTCCAGGGAAAAATCCTTCTTCTTTGGAGGGGAAAGCAGGAAGGGCTGAGAATCAACTCAAAAGGCTGGCCTGAGCCACTCTTCTCACCAGTTCTTTCACCTGGATAGCAGAAGAAGCCAAGAGACTGGCAGTGTATTCTACAAAACCCACTGGTAAGGAAAGAAAGCCCTGCTCCATCTGAGGCATCTGGCCACACTCTGAGATGAAATCTTGTTCTGTTTCCCAAATTGGCCTCGGATTTGTGATCCTCCTACTTTGGCCTCCCAAGTTGCTGGGATTACAGGCATGTGCTATAGCACCTGACTCTTAGAACATTATTTTGGGATTCCATTTCAATAGATATAGATATAGATAGTCTTTAAGCTTAATCTCTTTGTATAGTATTTTAAGTGGTTATTTTAGGTGCTACATTATACACACACACACACACACACACAAATATATATATCACATACACATAAACACACATTGGTTTCTTTACTTTCCTTCATTTATACTAACAATTGTTTCAAATATTTTGTATACAAACATTTAGAATTACATCAATGTTTCAGGGCGTGGTGGTGCACATCTGTAATCCCAGTGACTTGGGAGGCTGAGGCAGGAGGATTGTAAATTCAAGGGTGGCCTCAGCAACTTAGTGAGATCCTGTCTCAAAAGAAAAAGAACTGGCGATGTGGCTCAGTGATAAAATGCCCCTGGTACCAAATAAGTAAATAAATTAAGAGAGAGTTCTGTTTTAATAAGGAGTATAGGCAACTGTCAGAATAATTTTATTTATTTTTAACTCCATACCATTTCAGGCCTTCTAGTGTAAAATGTGCAATATATGGATTTCCAGCAACATTAATTCATGATTGTGAACAATTAAAAACTGCTCAGTTAAAAGTCTGGTGTGGCTTGGCATGATGGTGCACACTTGTAATCCCAGGACTCTGGGAGGTTGAGGTAAGAAGATCGCAAGTTCAAAGCTAGCTTCAGCAACTTAGCTAAGGCCTGTCTCAAAATAAAAACCAAAAAGGTCTGGGGATGTAGTTCAGTGGTTAAATTCCCTGGGGTTCAATCCTCAGTACTAAAAAAAAAAAAAAAAAAGTTCTGAAGTTTCCAAATATTAGAGTACATCTGTCTTTTTTTTGGTAGTTGAGTCTCAATTACATTGTGGTTAGAGATTGTGGTCTGCGTGAAGGATGCACATTCTTTCCAATTTGTTGAGACTTGCATTATAGTTTTGTTCAACACGTCTCTAAGTGTAGTCTACCAATCTCTGGGGATTTCCAAGACCCTTTTAGGAGATTTTTGAAGTAAAAACTATTTTCATAACAATACGGGAACATTATTTGTCTTTCTTTCTTTCTTTCTTTCTTTCTTTCTTTCTTTCTTTCTTTCTTTCTTTCTTTCTCTCTCTCCTTCCTTCCTTCCTTCCTTCCTTCCTTCCTTCCTTCCTTCCTTCCTTCCTTCCTTCCTTCCTTCCTTCCTTCCTTCCTTCCTTCCTTCCTTCCTTCCTTCCTTCCTTCCTTCCTTCCTTCCTTCCTTCCTTCCTTCCTTCCTTCCTTCCTTCCCTCCCCATGCTGACATTTGCACTCATGGTACATAGTTAAGATAATTAAAACTGCTAGTGCCCTAGCACGAATTTAGGCAATGGGTCTAACTATACTAGTAGCCCTTAAATTCTTCACTGTCACAAATTTACAGGGGAGAAAAAAGGCCAGTTTCCCTTAAGAATCTTTTTGAGAAAGTAGTAGAAATATTTTTTTAATAAATTTTAAATCTCGAGAACATGTCTATTATATTTAACAGCTTGGAAAATAGGCACAGTTTGCTTTTGCTATATACCAAAGTGTGATGACTATCTTGTGGAAGAGCACTTGTGGGATCCTGTGAATTGAGAGCAGGATCAAATTCCCCATGCTCATGGAACACTTTTTTTTTTTCTAAGTTGGTATGAACAACTAACAAACATTGGTTATTCTGACTTGAGTATTTGGCAGTCATTTTCTTAAAAATGATTGAAGGGAGCCTGTGACTTTGAGGAAAACAACTGAAAATATTTTTTTGCCAGTGATAAAATTTGAGCTTTCATGTGTAAATTCAAGTTTATAAAATCTTGTATCCATTGCTGTAAGCTCGACATCTTCCTAATGCATAACAACTTTTCTGTTGAGATTGGTAGGGATACTAACAAGGGTGATTTTTTTAAAAAAAAAAATAAATTGTATAATGAAATGTGTCAGCATTCAGAAGACTGGAATAATTCAGTGAACCAGTGTTTTACAAATGACTAATGAGTGATGTTCCAAATTATGCATGGGCCAAAGATGCAAAGGGTAAAACATAATGATGGATTTTAGTGTAATAGAGTATGAAAAGTTCATCAATAGGGCCTCAGATTCTACATGGTAAGTAATCTTTAAGAAATTATTATGTGTTGAAAAAAACTGTATGGAATCCACACCACTGTGCTCTGTGGGAAAGAAGAAAAACTTTCTGCTTCCTGCACTCTGCTGGAAGCTGGAGGGTGCTGGACCCCTGTGTAGTAGTGCATAGAATCTAGTTTTTTCCCCTCCTATTTCTGTATTTTGGGCTTGAATATTACACTGTGTCTCTATGTGAATATGGACAGTGAGCATTCCCCAATATGTATCTGTCTAATTTTTCTTGTTTTAAAAAAGGAAAAAAAAAACTTTAAAAAAATGGGGTTCTAGAAGGTCAACAAAGGATGGTTTTAAGATGTTTGGGTGAGTTGAGTGGGCCTTTTGACAACATGGCTTTTCCTTTGGCATGCTTAATTGTGATGTTTAATAGACATCCTTGCTGTTTAAGATGACACTTTTTAAAATAAAATTTCCTCCTAATGATGACTTGAGCCCTGCCGCTCAATGGGAGAATCAGCAGAACCTGTAGGATCTTATTTGGAATTGACTTTCTCTATTGTAATTTTGTTTGTCTATTTTTAAATTTTCTTTTTTTTTTCGTTTTCACTGGAAAGGAAAGATGATGCTCAGCTTTAAAAGTTAAAAGTGTACTACAATAAAACTAAGTGTGTACACATACACACCATGTGGTATAAACTATTATGTCTTGAATTTTGGCATAGTATTAGAGAAAAAATATCCACAATCATCTGAAGAGGCAATTAAAACATCCCTTCCTTTTGTAACTACATATTCACGTGTCAATGCCTTCCAGCCAAAGACCAATTGGAACACCAGTGAATTTGAGCAAGTTGGGTTTGTTATTCATGATGGTGAGGGAGAACATACATCCTAGGGAACTGTTTGATATCTTGTTTTTTTTTTTTTATTGGTTGTTCAAAACATTACAAAGCTCTTGACATATCATATTTCATACATTAGATTCAAGTGGGTTATGAACTCCCATTTTACCCCAATTACAGATTGCAGAATCACATCGGTTACATATCCACATTTTTACATGATGCCATATTAGTGACTGCTGTATTCTGCTACCTTTCCTATTCTCTACTATCCCCCCTCCCCTCCCCTCCTATCTTCTCTCTCTACCCCATCTACTGTAATTCATTTCTCTCCTTGTTTATTTTCCCATTCCCCTCACAACCTCTTATATATAATTTTGTGTAACAATGAGGGTCTCCTTCCATTTCCATGCAATTTCCCTTTTCTCTCCCTTTCCCTCCCACCTCATGTCTCTGTTTAATGTTAGTTTTTTCCTCCTGCTCTTCCTCCCTGCTCTGTTCTTAGTTGCTCTCTTTATATCAAAGAAGACATTTGGCATTTGTTTTTTAGGGATTGGCTAGCTTCACTTAGCATAATCTGCTCTAGTGCCATCCATTTCCCGGCAAATTCCATGATTTTGTCATTTTTTAGTGCTGCGTAATACTCCATTGTGTATAAATGTCACATTTTTTTATCCATTCATCTATTGAAGGGCATCTGGGTTGGTTCCACAGTCTAGCTATTGTGATTTGTGCTGCTATGAACATCAATGTGGCAGTATCCCTGTAGTACGCTCTTTTAAGGTCTTCAGGGAATAGTTTGAGAAGGGCAATAGCTGGGTCAAATGGTGGTTCCATTCCCAGCTTTCCCAGGAATCTCCATACTGCTTTCCAAATTGGCCGCACCAATTTGCAGTCCCACCAGCAATGTATAAGAGTACCCTTTTCCCCACATCCTCGCCAGCACTTGTTGTTGTTTGACTTCATAATGACTGCCAATATTACTGGATTGAGATGGTATCTTAGGGTGATTTTGATTTGCATTTCTCTGACTGCTAGAGATGGTGAGCATTTTTTCATGTACTTGTTGATTGATTGTATGTCCTCCTCTGAGAAGTGTCTGTTCAGGTCTTTGGCCCATTCGTTGATTGGGTTATTTGTTTTCTTATTGTTTAATTTTTTGAGTTCTTTGTATACTCTGGATATTAGGGCTCTATCTGAAGTGTGAGGAGTAAAAATTTGTTCCCATGATGTAGGCTCCCTATTTACCCCTCTTATTGTTTCTCTTGCTGGGAAAAAACTTTTTTGTTTGAGTAAGTCCCATTTGTTATTCTAGTTATTAACTCTTGTGCTATGGGTGTCCTATTAAGGAATTTGGAGCCCGACCCAACAATATGTAGATTGGAGCCAACTTTTTCCTCTATCAGACGCAGAGTCTCTGATTTGATATCAAGCTCTTTGATCCATTTTGAGTTAACTTTTGTGCATGGTGAGAGAAAGGGATTCAGTTTCATTTTGTTGCATATGGATTTCCAGTTTTCCCAGCACCATTTGTTGAAGATGCTATCCTTTCTCCATTGCATGCTTTTAGCCCCTTTATCAAATATAAGATAGTTGTAATTTTGTGGATTGGTCTCTGTGTCCTCTATTCTGTACCATTGGTCCACCCACCAGTTTTGGTACCAGTACCATACTGTTTTTGTTACTATTGCTCTGTAGTATAGTTCGAAATCTGGTATCGCTATACCGCCTGACTCACACTTCCTGCTTAGAATTGCTTTTGCTATTCTGGGTCTTTTGTTTTTCCGTATGAATTTCATAATTGCTTTTTCTATTTCTACAATAAATGGCCTTGGGATTTTGATTGGCATTGAATTAAACCTATAGAGAACTTTGGGTAATATTGCCATTTTGATGATGTTAGTTCTTCCTATCCATGAACAGGGTATATTTTTCCATCTTCTAAGGTCTTCTTCTAGTTCTCTCTTTAGGGTTCTGTAGTTTTCATTGTATAAATCTTTCACCTCTTTTGTTAGGTTGATTCCCAAGTATTTTATTTTTTTTGAGGATATTGTGAATGGGGTGGTTGACCTTATTTCCATTTCAGAAGATTTGTCACTGATATACAGGAATGCCTTTGATTTATGCGTGTTGATTTTATATCCTGCCACTTTGCTGAATTCATTTATTAGTTCTAGTAGTTTTTTTGTAGACCCTTTTGGGTCTTTTAGGTATAGAATCATGTCTTCCGCAAATAGTGATAACATAAGTTCTTCTTTTCCTATTTTTTTGCCTTTAATTTCTTTTGACTGTGTAATTGCTCTGGCCAGTCTTTTGAGAACTATATTGAATAGAAGTGGTGATAGAGGGCATCCCTGTCTTGATCCAGATTTTAGAGGGAATACTTTCAGTTTTTCTCCATTCAGAATAATGCTAGCCTGAGGCTTAGCATATATAGCTTTTATGATGTTGAGGTAAGATCCTGTTATCCCTAGTTTTTCTAGATTTTGAACATAAAGGGATGTTGTACTTTGTCGAATGCTTTTTCTGCATCTATCGAGATGATCATGTGGTTCTTATCTTTAAGTCTATTGATGTGGTGAATAACATTTATTGATTTCCATATATCAAACCAGCCTTGCATCCCAGGGATGAATCATGGTACACTATTTTTTTGATATGCTTTTGTATTCGATTCGCCAGGATTTTATTGAGGATTTTTGAATCTATGTTCATTAGAGATATTGGTCTGTAGTTTTCTTTCTTTGAAGTGTCTTTGTCTGGTTTCGGGATCAGGGTGATGTTGGCCTCATAGAATGAATTTGGAAGATCTCCTTCTTTTTCTATTTCTTGAAATAATTTGAAAAGTATTGGTATTAATTCTTCTTTGAAGGTTTTTAAAAACTCCATTGTATACCCATCCAGTCCAGGGCTTTTCTTGGTTGGTAGTCTTTTGATGGCTTCTTCTATTTCCTCCTTTGTTATTGGTCTGTTTAAATTGTGTGTATCTTCCTGACTCAATCTGGGCAAATCATATTACATAAGAAATTTATCAATATCTTCACTATCTTCTATTTTATTGGAATATAGGGTTTCAAAATAATTTCTAATTATCTTCTGTATTTTTGTAGTGTCCGTTGTGATATTGCCTTTTTCATCCATTATGTTGGGAATTTGAGTTCTCTCTCTTCTTCTCTTCGTTAGCATGGCTAAGGGTCTGTCGATCTTATTTATTTTTTCAAAAAACCAACTTTTAGTTTTATCAACTTTTTTCAATGTTTTTTTTCGTTTCAATTTCATTGATTTCCACTCTGATTTTAATTATTTCTTGCCTTCTACTACATTTGCTGTTGTTTTGCTCTTCCTTTTCTAGGGTTTTGAGATGAAGTGTGAGTTCATTTATTTGTTGGTTTTTTCTCTTATTGAGGAATGAACTCCAAGCAATGAATTTCCCTCTTAAAACTGCTTTCATTGTGTCCCATAGATTCCGATATTTTGTGTCTGTATTTTCATTTATCTCTAAGAATTTTTTGATTTCCTCCTTTATGTCTTCTGTAACCCATTGATCATTCAGTAATATATTGTTCATTTTCCAGGTGATGCAGGATTTTTCCTTCCTTCTTTTATCATTGATTTCCAGTTTCATTTCATTATGATCAGATAAGATGCATGGTATTATGTCCACATCTTTATATTTACTAAGAGTTGCCCTATGGCATAATATATGGTCTATCTTTGAGAAGGATCCATGTGCTGCTGAGAAGAATGTCTATCCACTTGATGATGGTTGATATATTCTATTTATGTCAGTTAAGTCTAGGTTATTAATTGTGCTATTGAGTTCTATAGCTTCTTTATTCAGCTTTTGTCTGGTGGATCTGTCCAATGGAGAGACTGGTGTGTTGAAGTCACCCATAATTATTGTGTTGTGGTCTATTTGACTCTTGAACTTGAGGAGAGTTTGTTTTATGAACGTTTCTGCACCATTGTTTGGTGAATACATATTGATAATTGTTATGTCTTGTTGGTGGATGGTTCCTTTTAACAGTATATAGTGGCCTTCTTTATCCATTTTGATTAACTTAGGTTTGAAGTTGATTTTATTCGATATGAGTATGGCCACTCCTGCTTGCTTCCGAGGTCCATGTGAGTGGTATGATTTTTCCCAGCCTTTCACTTTCAACCTGTGTATGTCTTTTCCTAACATATGAGTCTCCTGAAGGCAGCATATTGTTGGATTTGTTTTTTTAATCCAGGTTACTAGCCTTTGTCTCTTGATTGGTGAATTTAAGCCATTAACGTTTAAGGTTACTATTGATATATTGTTTGTACTTCCAGTCATGCTTATTTATTTATTTATTTTAATATGGCTCGTTTTTCCTTTATGGTTATATTTTTTGTTGTTCCCTTTACTGAGTTACCTTCCAATGTTAGTTTTGGGTGCTGTTTTTCAATTCCTGTTCTTGTAGTATTTTGCTCAAAATGCCTTGCAGTGCTGGTTTTTTGGCTGTGAATTCTTTTAACTTTTGTTTATCGTGAAATATTTTAATTTCATTGTCAAATCTGAAGCTTAGTTTTGCTGGATACAGTATTCTTGGTTGGAATCCATTATTTTTCAGCGTTTGAAATATGTTGTTCCAGGATCTTCTTGCTTTCAATGTCTGTGATGAAAAATCAGCCGTTAACCTAATTGGTTTACCCCTGAATGTAATCTGCCTTCTTTCTCTCATAGCTCTTAATATTCTCTCCTTGTTCTGTATGTTGGATATCTTCATAATTATGTGTCTTGGAGTTGGTCTATTGCGGTTTTGTATGTTTGGGGTTGTGTAGGCTTTCAGGATTTGGCAATCCATTCCATCTTTCATATCTGGGAAGTTTTCTAGGATTATTTCCTTCAATAGATTGTTCATTCCTTTGGTTTGAACCTCTATACCTTCTTCTATCCCAATGACTCTCAAGTTTGTTTTTTTTTATAACATCCCATATCTTTTGGATAGAATGCTGGTGATTTTTTAGCATCCTTTCTGTGTTGACTATATTATTTTCAAGTTGATACACTTTGTCTTCATTCTCTGATGTTCTAACTTCTATTTGATCTAGTCTATTTGTAATATTCTCGTTTGAGTTTTTAATTTGGTTTATGGTTTCCTGCATTTCTAGGATTACTGTTTGATTTTTTTTAAAATCTCTATCTCCTGGTATAGCTCGTTCTTTGCCATTTGAATTTGCCTATTTAATTCGTTTTCAAAGTATACTTTCATTGTTTGGACTTGCTGTCTAAAGTCTTCTCTAAGATTCCGTTCCATCTGAGTTGGGTATGCCTTGAATTCTTTCTCTGTCCATTTTTCTGAAGCCTCTAGGTTCTCCTGTGAATTTAAGTTGTCCTGCATTGTTTGTAATCCTTTTTTCGCTTGTTTTTTCATGGTGCTCACGTTGCTTTCCAACTCTGTTTGACTGCTGTGTCTCTGTTTTCTTCTTTAAATTTGTTTTGGTTTTTATTGTTCCAATATCTCTCCTTTGTGATGGGAGACAATGTTTAGAGATGTTGGATTTAATTGTGATTTAAGGTAAATTCATTAGTTTCATTAGAGGCCCACAGAATTTGATGGCATGTATAGAATTGAGGTTTGAACTTAGGATTTTATGTTGAGGTCAGGCGCTTTGATGGTATGGAGGTTAGTATATGTTAGCTTCTTTAGGGGTTGCTCAAATGCAGGCGGATATTAACAGGGAATAGACAGGAGTATTTGGGGGTAGTTAAGGGCTTAGGTGGACTATAGACCGACTCGTAGTATTCATCTATTTGCATTTAGTAAGTTGTACAAAATCTGGGTGGTCATGTTTAAGAGGAAAGATGGGGGAAAAGGTAAGGAAGCAAACCAAGAAAGAGAGAGGGAGGGAGGAAAGAAAGAGAAAAGAATAGAAAAGAAAAGGAAATGATAATAAAAAATAATAATAAAATGCAGTAAAATAGAAATTACATTTTTAAAAATAATAGTATAATTGTAGAAAAGAAAAAAATTAAAATTAAAAAAATTTTTAAAAAAATTAAAAGAAAAAAGGGACACTGTTAGGCTTCTATTTTCTTCGCTTCCTGTAGGCAGTGCTGAGCCTTCCGGGCCAAGATTTTGCCCTCCGGCTGTAGGAAACAATCCGTGTGAGGCCGCTCCCTCCTCCCCCCACTGGTGTCTCTCAAAACCTGTTAGCTTAGGTTAATTCCTGGTTTCTAGTCCCCTGGCTTCTCCTGTCAGCCAGGATCAGTGTGATACCTCTCGACAGTTCAAACTACACTCTGGGCCTGCAGTTTCCTGGACGTGGAGTGCGGCTTTTGGGAACCGGTTTTGATTCCCTCCGATAGCCCCTCCTCGTAGCGCTGGCGAAACAGGTTTCGTTTTTGCCACTGGTGGGAGGGAGGAGTTGGGGGTCAGGTGCCTTTGCCTTTCCCCCATGTCTCTACTCACTCTCACTCTGTTAATCACGCCCCCAGAAAGCCGGGGAGAGATTTTATGTGATTTCCCCGATGTATGGAAGATGGTCTTAAAGTCACAGACCTGTTGTATCACTGAATGAGCTGCGATCAGTCGAAAACTGGCGATGGTGACGTCAGCTCTCCAAGATGGTGGCCGCTGGCTTCCTCCGTGGTCTGACCGGTGTGGAGGACAGAACTGGACTGCTTCCTTCCCTGTCTCAAACCCAGAATTCAGCACTGAGCACAGTGAGGGCACAGCCGGCAGGAGCCAGCAGAATCAGCAGCGCCATATCTCTGTGTTGCTAACTCACCGTTTCCCTGTGCATGCTGCAGTCTCTACCAGCAGGGGGAGCCGTTTAATAAGCAGCTTGAATGTCCGGGCAGACAAATCTCTCGCGGTTGAGCCCCAGTAATCCATCCTCGGGCGATGGAAATCCTTCCTCTAGGTTTTGGTGCACCCCAATTTTGCTGGATATTCCTAACAAGATAGCTTTTGGCCGTTCTAACTCGTCATTCACCCATGCAGTGGCGCTGTACACGGGTGTGATGCACTCCATTCGCTGCCATCTTCCGAGTCTGTTTGATATCTTGTAAAGCAGTTTTTTAAAAAGACTTGTAGGATTTGGGCTTGTGGTAGGTGATCTTAGGGGAAGGTTAAAGGAAGCAGGGCTTTACTCTGGAATGGATGATGTCAGGAAGTGGAAATACTTCTATTATTGAGCATCTTAATCCTATCTATAGGAAGGTGTATTGAGTTGATTAATAGCTCCCCAAACGGTATATCTATCTCCATTATAACCCTCAGAACCTGTGAATGTGAGCTTATTTGGAAAAGGATCTTTGTAAATATAATCAAGTTAAGGATCTTGATCCTTATTAATCCTAGATTATACGAGTGGACCCTAAATTGAGTGACAAGGGTGTTTGTGAAAAAAAGACAGAGGGACATTTGAGACGGACAGAGAGGGCCATGGAAAGATGGAGGCAGAAGTCAAGCAACCACAGGCCCAGGAACTCGCAGAGCCATGAGCAGCTGAAAGTAGCAAGGAAGCCCCCTCCCCTGAGCATGTGGAAGAAGCATGGCCCCATCTACACCTTGATTTTGGACTTCAGGACTCTAGAACAGTAAGAGAATAAATTCCTGTTGTTTTAAACCATCGAGTTCATGGTAAGTTGTTACAGAAGCCCTAGGAAAGTGACACAGAAGGGCAGATAGGGCAAACCCCGGAGCTGAAAGTGGTGAAGAAGTAGTGGTGACTCATAGCAACTAGAATAAAGGGACTGTTGCCTGTTTTTGTGGCCTGGATCAGTTCATGGTCTTATTTTTATCTTGCGCTGTCAAGTGGCCTTGTCTGAAGTAGATGTTCTGTGTCCTGGTTCCTGCTCAACAGGAGAACACGGAGGCCAGCGGTGGCCAGTTAGCTCCTAGCACACGACAACCTTGGGGGGCAGCAGGGGCTGTCCTTCTCTTTCTCATGTGTGAGGCTCATTTTCTTCATAAACTTCAACCTAAACTACATGTTGGACAATCCAGCTGTTTTTTTTTTTTTTGGCAAACAAGATGTTAAATAGATTTTCCCAAAAGTAAAACCATGCTATTCTTCTAATAATTTTCAAAAGGGTATTTTTTATAAAAAATTTATTTCTAAGACCACGAAGTGGGTTTCATATGTTATGCTCGAAGTTGGGACCCCCAAAAGACCACCAGAGACCCAAGATCGATGTAAGCAGCAAAGAAATGTTTATTGCGAGCTAGCTCAGTCCTCCGCGTGCACACACAGCAACTGGTGACGCTGAGAGGCCCTGAGACCAGGGTTTGCAGCAGTTTTATACATTCTTTGGAGAAGGCAGGGACTTCACATACACCATAGCAGTTTTATACATTCTTTGGAGAAGGCAGGGACTTCACATACACTTAGCAAATCATCACACACCTCGGGAAAATCAAATAACAACTCTAAAACATGATTAGCACATTCACTGGTGGGAACAAGTTGGGTAGGGGTGATTGGTCAGTACAAAAGGGGTATTCATTTGAATTGATTGGTTTAAGCCAAGAGGGGTGTACGTGCTGAACTACATGGTTTCCCAACATGTTATCAACTACCATAAACTACTGGGAGGGTCATCTGGCATCCCAGGTATTTCCCTGTCTCATGCTGATTGGTGGCTGCTAGGGGGCTGCTATGGGTCCCCACCTAGCCTGACTGAGTCAGGGACACCTGGCTCAGCAGATCTCTCCTGTTATTTGTAGATAAACAACTTAGCAGGGTGGGAATGTGCCTAGGAGTGCTCTGTTGGTTTTTCCAAGGACAAAGGTGATGTCCCTTCCTTAGACAGGCTTTGCTCTGAGGTAGAGGCTGGTTTTTCACCAACTCTGTCTGTGACATAGGGGCTTTGGGTGGACCAGCCATCTTCTCTGGAAAACAGATGCAGGACCTTCTTCAGAAGAGGCAGCTTCCAGGGTCAGGAAGAAGATGAAGGGGTTTCCTGGGGTGGGAGGGAACTGGTAATTTCAGGGAGGATGTTTCTGATGAGAGAAATGGCATAGTGGGTTCCCAGAGAGAAGACACAGGGACTTTCCATCTGGAGAGGTGGCCAAGGACGAGCAGGGTATGAGGCATTCTGGGACTGGCTGGCTGAAAGGTTCCAAACACTATTGCAGACAATATTGTCATACTTGAGCCTAGGGTGGTGTCCGTTTTTTAATGATTGTAGGCAAGGGTTTGGGCAATAAGGGGGCAGTTACCAGATATGCTTTCTAAATAACAGCATGGCCTTGCTGTAGCATACATAGCCTGTCCTCTGAAGTAGTGAATTATCCACCATATTTATAATGCTTCTTTATAATTTATAATGCTTCTTTCAAAAGAAGCACAATGGTCAGGGACCGCCAAGAGGGCTGCACAGCAGGACTTGAAATTTTGACTCTGAAAAATCTCTGGAATTTTGAATATAGTATTTGGCTATGGCCCCCTCTAGTGGCCATTATTCAGAATTAACCAGAATATAAATACTGCAGAAATGAATCCATAATCTCAAATCCAAAGACTAGAGTTGGTGTCTTTGAGGGAATAGCCTGAATTCTGCTATGTGGCCAATTATGCCTGAAATATAACGAGGCATCTTAGTGCTCACTGTTTGAGTCACATTCATGATTTTTTTTTTTTTTAAACCTGAGGTTGCTACATAAGAAAGATGCCTTTGGCTGGTATAATCTGCTGTACCAGGGCTGGCAGGATGAGACAATCAGACTCCTGTCTTCATAGTGCTTACACTCTAGTATGGGGAATGGATCATCAGTAACCCATAAATAATAAAGTGGCAGACTCAGATTAGTGCTTCGCAGGCAATAAGCAGAGTGCAGAGACAGGGACGAAAGAGGGTGACCTACCTTGAATTGAAGTGGCTGGGACCACGTCTTTGAAGAGATGACAGTTAAATGAAAAGAGGCAGAAGAATGTTTTAGGCTGCAAAGCAAAAGTACAAGAGCCCCATAATGGGGAGTAGCTCGTCCTGTTCTGGGAGTTCACAGAAGACAGGCACAACTAGACAAGAATTAGCAGGTTGAGCTGGATGTAGTGGTGTATGCCTATAAACCCAGCGACTTGCAGGCTGAGGCAGGAGAACCACAAGTTGGAGACCAGTCTCAGCAATTTAGCAGGACCCTCAGGAACTTAGCAAGATCCTGTCTCAAGAAATAAAATAGGACTGGTGATATAGTTCAATGGCAAAGTGCCCCTGTGCTCAATTTAAAAAATTAACAGGAGGCATAAACTATGGGTTGTGTCTGGAAGAGATGGCAAGGGATCAGATCATGCCAGTCCTGGTTGGCCACAGGAAACCTCAAAGGCCATGAGAAGTTCATTAATGACAACTTTCATCCTACTTTAACAGATTGTATTTATTTATTTAAAAACACTTTTTTTGTAGTTGTAGATGGACAAAATGTCTTTATTTTATTTGTTTATTTTTATGTGATGCTGAGGATCGAACCCAGTGCCTCATGTATGCTAGGCAAGCACTCTGCCACTGAGCTACAGCCTCAGCCCAGATTGTATGTATTTTAAAAATTAATTTTGTTGAATTATCTCTCTTCAGCTCATATATATTTATGCTGAGGATTGAACCCATGGCCTTGTGCATGCAAGGCAAGCACTCTACCAATTGAGCTATATCTCCAGCCCCTTTCCTCAGCTTCTAAACAAATTGAAGAAATTTTTAAAAACTCAAAGTGTAGTTTACATTAACTAATTAAATCTGTTGGCTTATCAGACCATAGATTTTGTTACAAAACTTTTTTTTTTTTTGGTACCAGAATTGGTAGTGAATCAATACAGGATGTTCAATTGGAAACACCATGTTCTGTTGTTAAAAAAGCTTTCCCAGTTACCTAGGATGTTGTTCTCTTGAAGTGAACAGCATTCAGGTACCCATGTCTTCCTAGGGAGGAATTGGAGAGAGTTTTCATTTTTAATGATGGACTTCTGAATTTGAACTATTTCATCCCAAAAGAAGACTTACCAGAATTAACCAAGCCCCTAAGTATGGGAGTTCTTCTACAACATGAAACTGAAAAACAGCATGGTTTTACTACATCATGGACTTTTAGGAGGGAGCTAAAAATGTAAAGCTCAGTGCAACCAGCCTCCTTTGATCTAAGTATTTCTTTTCTTTTTCTTTTATTTATTTATTTATTTTAATTAGGTATATATGACATCAAAATGCATTTTGATTCATTGTACACAACTGCAGCACAACTTTTCATTTCTCTGGTTGTACATGATGTAGCGTCACACCACATGTGCAGTGTACATGTACATAGGGTGATGATGTCCATCTCATTCCACCATCTTTCCTGCCTCCATACCCCCAGTATTTCTTAATTAGAAGAAGCAATGTGAGAAATGAGAAGGGTACATGCCAGACAAAGACAGCACTACTAAGTTCATAAAAGGAAAAATGTTGAATATGACTTCGTGCATCTAGCCTGTGGGCCCACTGTACTGGGCTGTGTGCAGGCACGCTGTGTGACTGTGCTGGGGTCACAGCCTCACCTACCTGTGCATAAGCACTTAGGTGCTAGATGGTATGACAGGATGATAGTAGAGCTCATGTCATCAGATAATGCAAGATGCGTGAATGTGGTAGCTTTTTGGTCAGAAAGTATAGTACCGGACTATGGTTTAAAACGGGCAGCTATAAGAACAGTATTTGGTGAGGAGGAAGAGACAGGGGGAGAAAGAGCATCAGAGGGACTTGATTGTGTCATCTAAGGTACTGATTGTGGCAAAAGGAAATGAACATTAGGGTGTCTCATTACTGCTTCACCCATCTACAGGGAGTGGGAACATTGATTGGGGAACCTTTAAATTTTAACCAGGATCAAAAATTTTTATATTGCAAACTAAATCATATTCTAAAAACATAAGTACAGTTTGTAAGTATAAGTTTGGAGTATTAGGCTCATCTGTACGATAACCTTGTGAGTACTGGCACAAGATTTATTTATTTATTTATTTTTATTCTAATTTGTTATTTATGACAATATAATGCAATTTAATTCATATTACACATATAGGCACTATTTTTCATATTTCTGGTTGTACACAAAGTAAAGTCAGACTTTACTTTGTGTCTTCATACATGTACTTAGGGTAATGATGTTCATCTCATTCCCCCATCTTTCCTATGCCCATGCCCCCTCCTTTCCCCTCCTTCCCCTCTGCCCTATCTAGAGTTCATCTATTCCTCCCATGCTCCTCCCAACTTCCATTATGAAGCAGCATCCTCATATCAAAGAAAACATTAGACATTTGGTTTTTTGGGATTGGCTTACTTCACTTAGCATTATATTTTCCAACTCCATCTATTTACAAATCATGCAAATGCCATGATTTTATTCTCTTTCAATGCTAAGTAATATTCCATTGTGTATATATACCACATTTTCTTTATCCATTCATCTACTGAAGGGCATCCAGGTTGGTTCCACAATTTAGCAATTGTGAATTGTGCTGCTGTAAACATTGATGTGGCTCTGTCCCTGTAGTGTGCTGTTTTTAAGCCCTTTAGGTATAAACTGAGGAGTGGGAAAGCTGGGTCGAATAGTGGTTCTATTCTCAGTTTTCCAAGGAATTTCCATACTGCTTTCCAGATTGGTTGCACCAATTTGCAGTCCCACCAGCAATGTGTGAATGTGCCTTTCCCCCCACATCCTCGCCAATACTTACTGTTGTTTGTATTCTTGATAGCTGCCATTCTGACTGGAGTGAGATGAAATCTTAGAGTAGTTTTGATTTGCATTTCTCTAATTGCTAGAGATATTGAACATTTTTTTCATATATTTGTTGATTGATTGTATATCATCTTCTGAGAAGTGTTGGCACATGATTTTAATGGCCAAGTTTGCACTTTCATATATAATCAAACAAGATGGTTGATTGGACTATTTTGTTTATATTTGTAGAATTATTTTATTGTGTTCCATAAAGGGTTTGTTTAATACCAAAAGTAAAATTTGCATGTCACCCATTCCAACTAAAACCATACAACCTGTTGCTGTGGCAGCACATAGCCATGTTTAACCCCAGGATACAATATGGCTGAACTGGCCTAATGGAAAGAAGGATTGTGCTTGTCAGAATATGTGCACTTACTCAAGGAGGCCAATAGCCAACCAACCACGCAGAAATCCTGTGGGTCATAGTATTCACACCTCCAGCTTATAGTTAAGAAGTACATGGATATGGCACAAAAACCTAGGTTCAGTCAACAGATGGTTAATATTCAGCATGCTTATATCATAGGTCAAGTCTCATTTTCCTTATGTAAAAAAATGGACATAATAATGTATAAATAATTAATGTATACCTAAATAAATAATGTATACCTAAAAAGGTATAAAGTCACCAAAACAACTCAGTAAGCTAAGTATCTTAATTAATCCCATTTTTCAGATAAGATAATATTTCTAAGTTATGCCAAGTTGCTAACCATATAGGTTATACCACTTTTTATCTTATCATTGGAATGTACATGTTCTCACTGTTGCATTTGTGTGTTTGTGTGTGTGTATGTGTGTGTGGCACTGGAGATTAAACCTGGGGTTCTTAACCACTGTGCCACATCCTCAGCCCTTTTTAAATTTTTTAATTTAGAGACAGAGTCTTACGAGGTTGCTGAAGGCTTTGCTAAGTTGCTGAGGCTGGCTTTGAACTTGTGATCCTCTTGCCTTGGCCTCTGAAGCCACTGTAATTACAGATGTGCACCACCATGCCTTGCCTTGTTGTTCCTTTTGAAATTAAAATTATTATTTGTTAATGGAGTGAGTGTGAAATAGAATGTTTTTTCTTTTAAATTTTCCATTTCCCTGGTAATTGATGAGGCTGAATATCTTTTCATATGTGCTTTCACTATTCTTGGTTGTTCTCAAAAATGCCTGTTCATCTCTTTGGTCCTTCTTTATATTAGGTTGTCTCTTTCCCATTGATCCATAAATTTTTTTTTATATTTTGCATACACATAGTAAATAGTTCCTCCTAGCTTGTATCTTTTTTTCTTTTTATGCTGACTTCTGATGAAAAAAAATTCTAATTTTAATATAATTGTTTATCCTTTTTTTTTGGTTCTGCTTGTCTTGAATCTTATTATCTTCCTTTAATTGAAAACTTTCTATCTTTTCTAAGTCATTCTGTTGTAGTGTGTCTTGAGAGAAGAGTAATCAAATCTGGTAGCTTCTTGTCTCTGAATATATGAATTTAATTTATTTACATTTGTTTTCATCAAGGATATGTTTAGACTTATTTCTAGCTTATTTTTTCTTCACTATTTATAATCCTTTTTATCAGCTTTCTCCTATCCTTCCTTGTCTTCTGTTGAATTAGTAAATTTTTATAAATTCTTTGTAATTATGGAATATGCATATTTTATATCTATCTGTTTAGGTTTTCTTTAATATTTCATACACATATATATGTTTTAAATATTTTTTAGTTGTTGATGGGCCTTTATTTTATTTATTTGTATGTGGTGCCAAGAATTGCACACAGTGCGCCATGTATGCTAGGCAAGCGTGCTCCCACTGAGCTACACCCCCAGCCCTGCACATATATTTTTAACCATAAGTTTTTCATACTGTCTAAAATTTTCCATATTTCTATTTGTTTTCTGATTATAAACTTCACTGGAAAAGCAGTAGGGAGGTTCCTCAGAAAATTTGGAATGGAACCACCATTTGGCCCCGTTATCCCACTCCTCGGCATATACCCAAAGGACTTAAAATCAGTGTATTATAGTGACGTAGTCACCTCAATGTTCATAGCAGCCCAATTCACAATAGCTAAGCTATGGAACCAATGTCGGTGCCCTTCAACTGATTAATAGATAAAGAGAAACAGCACCAACAGCCTATAGATACAGATATAAAGGAAGAGGTCTCTTATGAGGGATTGGCTCACTTGACTGTAGAGCCTGAGAAGTCTCATGATCTGCAGTCTGAAGCTGGAGGCCCAGGAAAGCTGGAGGCTCATTCTAGTTCAGACACACTTTCAAGCCTGAGAACCAGGGGAGCCAATGGTATAAGTTCCAGTCAAATCAGAAGGTTTGAGCTCCAGGAACTCTGGTGTCTGGGGATAGAAGAGGGATGTCCCAGTTCAAGAAGAGGAAGAGAGAACTCACTTTTCCTTCCCAGTTTGTTTCATTCAATTCTCAGTGGGTTGGAGATGCCCCTGTGCATGGGTGAGGGTGCATTTTCCTACTCAGTCTATTGACTCAAATGCTAATTCCTGTGGAAACACTCTTATAAACCCAGACAGAAACAGGGTTTTATAAATGATCTGTGCATCCCTTAGCCCAGTCCAACTGACACATCAAATTCACCATCACACCATGTAAGTTCCCTTTTTGCCTAACTTTAAGTTCCCTGTGACATGCAAAACTTTGTAAATATAGAAAGTAAATCTGACTCTATTTAAATACATATAAACAAAGGGTAACTATTTCTGTGTTTTTACATGAAAATTGAGAAAGGTAATGTTAGAGAATTTTTTTAGCTTTTCGAATGTTTATTTTTGGAAGACATGTAAGAGATTCACATGGTAACAACTTAAAAGGTATGAATGGCATGGTTTCCTAATACTCTACTACAATTCTCTAGATTCAGCTATTATTCTCAATTTCTTATTTGTCCTAGATTACATAGAAGTCTGTATGTAGACACACACACACAGAAACACAATTTGTCATAGCAATTTAGTCTTATGTTAATGTGGAAGTTGGCTAAATGCCTTGTAAGGCTGTTGTCTTTGGGTCTGATGCTGGAACTTTAGGTCTGGCATCAGTATGGTTTGGAATCTCTTGTCAAAGCCTTTCACTTAATCGTGTGGGTAACTTCAAGAAGAAGCTGCTACCTTTCACAAAACTAAACACATATCTGAGCCTAGAGTTGGAAAAATTAAAGGAGAATTCAGTAAAAGATAAAATAGCTAGCCCTGTTGCTGCCACCTGCCAACATATAAACAACAATGTGCATGAACTACAAAGTGCCTACTTCCACCTTTTATGCACAAAAATAAAATGGATGCTATTTCACTTCTGCCTTCTAAATCTTGGACAAAAATGTCTCTCCAGGGTGACTCTAATCACAAACATGTGGAAAGGAATTTTGGGAAATGTAGTTCCAGCTGGTTAAGTTAACACATTCTAGAGATAACATTTTTGGTGTGATATTTTTGATAAGTACCATTTTTGTCTTTTTACATAAATGCTATCATACTATATACATTCCTCTGTACCTTGCTTAGAAGTCCTGCCATATCAGTATATGCAAATATCCATCATTCTTTTTTCATGGTGGCATAATATTCTATTGTGTTTGTGTTGTTCTAGTCTTCTGCTCTTTCAAACAATACCACGAATAGCCTTATTCATATTTTTTTTCATTTGTACAAGCATATCTGTATAATAAATATAATAACTGTGAAGGGTTTGTGATTTTATTCGACTTTCAAGTTAACAAGCTAGTCTTTCACATTTTCTGGATGTTGAAAGAAGGCATGAGCCACTTGTCCCCCAGAGGACTTTATTACTCAGGGCATAATAAGCAACATGACACTTGCCCATTCCCCTCATCCCCCAAGTTTCACAGGGACAATGTGGAGGCAGGCCCAAGTGAATGTTGTGTGCAGTGAGTTGGTGACAAACCTAAAGGACCATGAGTTTTGGAAACCACCAATCTTACGAGGGGGTTGCTTGCAAATCTGCCCAAACATTGCCCTGGAGAGACACATTATCCTGGTCAGCAAACAAACCTGCCCCCTGTCCTGGAGGGAGACTCTATCTTCTAAGATTGTTCCCTTGAATAGGTAATCCAGAATGAATAAAAGATGTCATGAGATGTGCAGAAAAACAAGGGGCTCTTGGAGAATTGTCTGTCAATAAGAATTAGGGCCATTGTCAAGTCTGAATTCCTGTTTCCTCTTCTGCATTATGTTGTCTATATGTATGACATAGTTCTTCACCCTAAATATCATCTTCTGCTAGTGGGTAATTCCCATATAGGGAAAAGATAGAGTGGATATAGATATTGGATTAAGAACACAGTATATAGAGAACTTTCATAACTCTCTTCATATATCTCAGGTCGAATGATCAGAATTAAATCAGGGAGAGACAGCCCTGTATTCCTGACTTCTCCTAGAGAAGCTTCAAATACCCTTGAAAGTTCTTGGATTTTTAAGTAACATCTAAGTAGGTGATACAAGGACTCCCTGGCACCCAATTTTGGTGATGAAGCCAGTTTTAATGAACTTGGGAAGTTGTGGGCTTAGATACAAGTGGCACTTTTTGATACTCAATGATGAGCTTAAGAACCTCAATATATCCAGGCAGTTAAAAGGCGCTTTCTGGAAGAATTATGGTGCTCATAGGAAAACACATCACATATACAACCCCGTGAAATGGCTAACTTTTGCCTAAGGATGCAAAACAGACCTGCCTGTAAGTCCCTGAGGTAACAAGGCAGGGCGAACACAGTGAATATTTTAAAGGAAGGATCTCTTTGGAGCTTCTGCCAATGAAATATTCTCTAAGTCAAAGAGCTTCCTCACCTCTCAGCTTCTCAATAATGAAAGTGTTGGTCTGGCTTTGGGCTTCCTCAGTGTTAGGAAATGCCTGTCCAATGCTTGTGAATTCTCTAGGAAAATGTTCTTTTTTCACTATTTAAAAAATTAATTTCCCTCCGTCCTTACCAGGGGACTATTATTTTTAAAAAATCTGACACTTCGGAAATACTTGCTCTGCCAATCTAGATAGAAGCAACAGCTGTTTCTGGCTGAAGAATGGAGGGTTCTGATAACCATATGGAGGATAGGAAAAGATTCTTCTTTTTCTTTGTATCTTCTATAAACTAGAAAGAAAAATTATCGACAATATCATGTAAATATATTAGAGAAAATATGAAGAGAAAGTAATCATTTTGCCTGAACAAAGCAGCTACTTTTTTTTTCATTTTTGAATGTTGCCTTTAAATACATAGGTGTTTTGGTATTATTAGCGGAGATATTTATAGCAAGAATCAGCTCAATTTATGTATATATCATGCTAGGTCTTTAAGGAATAGGACTTTCTTTTTTAATCATATGCTGCTAATGTGTTCTGAAAGTCATGCCTTAATTTATCTTAATTGTATAATCCTATTTCATTTAGAATTGATATATTTTCTACTGGTAATACACACTTGCTTATTGGAGTCATTCCTTGTTTTGATAAAGAATCCCCATTCTCATCTCCTTTTATCTGATATGACATGAATACATGCATTCAGTTAAACTAAAAGCTGTATCAAACTATTAAAATATAAAATAAATAGGGCTGGGGGTATAGTTCAGTAGTAAAATACTTGCCTAGCCTGCATGAAGTACTGGATTTGATCCCCAGCTCCACATTACATACAGAGCATACGGCATAAATTACACAGAAAAGGGACTAAAATCATAGTCCCCAATCGTATGTTTAAGGTTTAAGATTCTGATCTGATCTGTCTTAAAATGATATTTGCCCACAATGGTATTAAAATACTTCACAAAAGTGTTGAAGAGCCAGGCTTGGGAGGCTGAGGCAGGAGGACTGCAAGTTCAAAGCCAGCTTAGCAACAGCGAGGTGCTAAGCAATTCAGTGAGACTCTGTCTCTAAATAAAATACAAAAAAGGGCTGGGGGTGTGATTCAGTGGTTTAGTTCCCCTGGGTCTAATCCCCAGTACTAAACAAAAACAAAACAAAATGTTGAAGATGGGGAATGCTTGGTCATATTGTGTGGATCTTAGTTGATACCCCTCTATAGGAGAGATCCGTGAAAGCTTGAATCTGTCTTATGTTACTTATGACCTTTATGACCTTTTTTTATTTTTATTTTTTTTTAGGTAAAGGGGATTGACCTCAGAGGCACTCGAACACTGAGCCACATCCCCCTCCCTATTTTGTATTTCATTTAGAGACAGGGTCTCACTGAGTTGCTTAGCGCCTCAAAGTTGCAGAGGCTGGCTTTGAACTCATGATTCTCCTGTCTCAGCCACCCAAGCCTCTGGGATTACAAGTGTGTGTCACCACGCCCAGTGTTACTTGTGACTTTTAATCTATCAGGTTAAACAAAGTGTCAGGGTAGTTAATAAAAGATGTAGCTGAGGGGAATTGGGGGCAGTCTTTGTTTGTTGGCGGCTCTTCCTATCCACTTAGGACACTTGGCAATGACTCCAATCTCTGGCTCAGGAGAGATGTGAAGACATTACCTCAGCAAATGCACTGTTGGGTGGGAAGACTACTATAGCAGACACTGCCATATGTTCACCCAAAACTCAATTTGCTCACTTCCCCAGGCACACAGCTGGTCAATGTTTACAAGTCTCCTTTGCAGCTAGGTGTGGCCAGTGCCTGAGTTCCAGACAATGAAGCATGAATTTATGTGCTGTATACCATTTTTCAGGTGTGGTCCATGATGACCTTTAACAAATGAGCCTCATGCTCTTTTTCTTTCCTGCTTGATGCAGAACAGCATGATATCCTTAAAAGCTAAGGCTCTCCAAGATGGTGGAGCAATAGACAAAGGCTTGTTCGAGACAGCATCATTGTGTGATTAGGAATTTTTATTTTGCATTCTACTTTTTTTCTTTTTGATGCTGGGGATTGAACTCATGGCCTTGTGTATGCGAGGCAAACACTTTACCAACTGAGCTATATCCCCAGCCCTGGCATTCTACTTTAGCAAGAATTAGACTTCCATGTGTTAGGCAAATGAAACTTTAGGTTGTGTCTATAACAGCTGAAAATGTTACCCTAATTAATATAATTATGAAATACAAAGTGATTTGTTTAATCACATACACACATTATTTTTGTTCCACTGTAAACAACCTATGCTGATGGCAGAGTGGGTTCTAGCTAACATACTTACAAGGCAAAACACAATCGAGGATTGAGATACTATTCAGAGGAAAGAATTATCCATGGGATTATAAACAGCAGCACAAAGCAGTGCTTAAGCAAAAGGGATCTGGGGACAACCTGTGTGGATTGGAATCCTGACACTTGTTATTTGCCGTCTTGGATAGCCTATTCAAACTTTCTTGACTCCAATTTCCTCATCAACAAAATGGGAATGATGATCATAGTATTTTATGAAACTCTTGTAAGATTTAAATGGATATGAGTTCAACTCTTATAGCAGCACATACAACGTCAGCTAGCTTATTATTTTACCAAGTAAGAACCATGTGCCAAGCAGGGGCCCAGAGTCCAAAGGAGATGTGAGTGTGGAGACTTCTTTATAGAAGCATAGACTATGCTGGTTGCCCACTTTTCTGGCTAACATCATCTCTCATCAACTTGCTTCGAAATAAGGTGTATAAAATCTTGTGGCAAGATATCCCAAACTGGAGAAGGCAGGCTGAATTTTTGGAAACAGTATCCCTCTTTTCTGTTCACCTGCCATGGTGCTTCCTGTGTCCTGTGGATACTCGTTTCTTCACTAGTACCCAGGGGAAAATTCCACATCTTCCCTACTCTTTCTCTCAGATCCCTTCTGGTTTTTATGTCTTCAAGGCAGAGAAGTAAAACAGAGGGAGCCAGAAACCTCTGTTTTTGTTATTTTATTTATTTTTTAAATTTTATTTTTATTGGTTCCATCTGTGGTTAGCCTGCTAGTAAAATGCAATACCTTCAAGGAACCTCCAGTCATGAATTAAAATTCTAACTTAAAGTCAGTAGCATACCAAATCTTCAAGGGTAATAGAGGATTGAGAGACCCAGACTTGCAATTTGTTAAGCAGAAAATAGGCATACTTTTTTATTTTTAAAATAAAAAAATCATTTTGTTTTTAATTGTAATTATTAATACATTAATTATTCAAATAAATGGGATTCATGGTGACTCCATACATGCACATATCATGCATCGATCATGCTGTTTTTTGATTCGTATCATTTTGCTGTGGTAAAACATATGTAACACAGTTTACCACTTTAACCATTTCTAAGTGTGCCACTGAGTGGCATTACCTACATTCACAATGCTCTGGAGCCACCGCTGTGCCACTCCAGAACTTGTTCATGATCCCAAACAGAAACTCTGTACCAGTTAAACAACAGCTCCCCATATCCCCATCCTGGGTAACTTCTCATCTACTTACTTTCTGTCTGTATGCATTTGTTTATTCTAGGTACCCTATATAGGTAGAATCATGCCATATTTGGCTTTGGGCTTCCTTAGTGTTAGGAAATGCCTGTCCAATGCTTGTGAATCCTCTAGGAAAATGTTCTCTTTTCACTCTTTAAAAAATTAATTTCTCTCCATCCTTACCAGGAGACTATAATTTTAAAAATTCTGACACTTCAGAAATACTTGCTCTGCCAATCTAGATAGAAGCAACAGCTGTTTCTGAATAATGGAGGGTTCTGATAACTATATGGAGGATAGGAAAAGATTCTTCTTTTTCTTTGTATCTTCTATAAACTAGAAAGAAAAATTATCGACAATATCATGTAAATATATTGTATCTCTATTTGCTCTTTTGTATCTAGCTTATTTCACTTAGCATAATGTTTCAAAAGTTTATCCCTATTGTAGCAAGTATCAGAGTTTCATTCCTATTGAATAATATTCCTTTTTTGTCTGTTTTTTGGGGGAGGGAGGGGAGAAGGGGGAGTACTTGGGATTGAACCCAGGGGCAATTATCCACTGAGCCACATTCCCAGCCCTTTTTATTTTTTATTTTGAGACAGGGTCTTGCTAAGTTGTTTAGGGCCTTGCTAAGTTGCTGAGGCTGGCTTTGAACTTGCAATCCTCCTGCCTCAGCCTCCTGAGTCACTGGGATTACAAGTGTGCACCAATGTGACTGGCTAAAATATTCTATTTAAAACAATTTTTTTTGGTAATTGTAGATGGATAGAATACCTTTATTGTTTTTGTTTATTTTTGTGTGTTGCTGAGGATTGAACCCAGCACCTCACGCTTGCTAGGCAAGCACTCTGCCACTGAGCTACATACAGCCCCAGCCCCTAAAATATTCTATATTATGTCTATGCTATGATTTGTTTTTACTATTCTTCTAGAACTTTGGGGTGTTTCCATTCTCTTGTTCATTGTGAAAATGCTGCTATGAATGTTAGTGTACAATTCCCTACTTTTGATCCTTTGGGGAATATACCAGGAAGTAGAAATGCCAGCAATTCATGTTTTTAAATAAAGAATTTTATTTAAAGGAAAAAAAATGTAGGGAAACGTACTGAGTGAATCTACATAGTGAAATTACCTACAGTGTCTGACACAATATACATCCTAGAAAATGAACCTAGAACAGAAATTCCATACTCCCAGAGCAGGGAACATGGATTAAAAACAGATTCTTGAGGATAACTATAAAGTCATCAATATTCTTTATATGTAAGTTCAGTGCTGTCCTTTTTTTTAGGTCTTACTTTGAATGATTTTATGACTTGTGAGAATTGCCTCATCTAGTTTCAGTGGGAATTTAGATAAATCTGCTGTTGATAGGTAATTACCCATGGTTTGGTTTATATAAAATAGGCTTTCCAACAGAAGGGGGGCACTCAACTGTAGATAAGATAATTAAATGATAATTAAAATTGGGTGGTTTAGCAATAACAATAGGAACAGAAAGGGGCAAGTTGGCATCGTGTTAAGGAAACCATTCCTGTTGGAATGCTCAGAACCAAACACAACTGGTTCTGCTCAAAGATTACTATTTAAAGACCATTGTTCAATTACTCCATTATTTACTATTTGATTTACCTAAAGACATTCTCTCATCACCCTAAGTTTGAAAACAGATTCTAGCCTTTGGATTTGTTTACATTAGACATTCAGAAATAAGACTCATCCTTATCTTTGATATACATTTAAAATTTTCCATTCTTAAGGAGAAAATCATCAAGGTGATAATCTTATAATTGATGCATTCAAGGAGACAGTGATGGAAAGATAAAAGTGAAAGTTAGGCATTTTGTATATGTCTGATATGTATAGGAAAAGAAAGAGACAAATGAGGGTATTAGAATACAATTTCAGATGAACGTAACAGAACCCCAAAAGAACAACAGTTTGAACAAGGTAGAAGTTTACCTCTCTCCTGTGAAGATAGTCCGGAGCAGGTACAGTGGTTCTGCTCCACCGGATCATGCAGGGACCACGGCCTTCAGTTCTGTTTCTTTATTATCCCAAGGAGAGATATGGAAGTTGGGGAAAGTGTGAAGGGATGACACAACCGTTACCTTTAAGGGTGTGACTAGAAATCTGTGTCCATGATCTAGACACATGGCTGTACTTAGCTGCAAGGGACTCTAGAAGATAAAATTTTTATTCTGGATAGCCATGTGTCCAATTAAACATTAGAGATACTATTATATAAAAGGAAAGAATGGATTTTCAGAAACAATGAAGAGTTTTGCTACAATCAAACTGATGCTACTATAGAAAATATAATAATTACTTTAAAACAAATTTGGAAAATTTTTAAGCCAGAGTAGAACTTGGGTTTGTGCAGAAACAAATTCTTCTAATCCTCTTGCCATATTAGTGATCCATAATTCCTTATGAGTTTTAGGGCTTTAAATTCCATGACTGTTGCCCTGTATTAGACATTCTCCCCAGCTCTTGCCCTGCCTTAGCCATCTTTCCCAGCAAGGTAGGCTGCCAGAGAATTATGGTATCATAGGAGACACACATAAACGAGGTCCTCCCTCTGACTGTGTATACTTTTGCAGACTGAATTAGTCCTCTACTACAGTCAGTTATTTCCTGAGAAGAGAAGGGTGGCCATATCCTTCCTCTGTGCACTTATCTGCAACCCCTCACCATCTGATGCATAGAAAAGTAATCAACAGAAAAATGAAAACACAACCATGGTGTTGTGGCAGGCACAATAGGGAAAGGAGCCAGTAGGTTGGGTCCTGAGCTGCTGGGTGGTGCATGGAAAGAGAGGAGGATGTTAGAGTGTAAAGGAGCCAAGAGAGGGACACAAGCTGGATTATGAGCCAAAGGGAGTATGTTTCTCTTTCCCCAGTGAAAGCAAGGTAGATCTGGGGAATCTAAGAGTCACACATATCAGAGACGTTGAGGCAGGCATCCATTCAAGATGGCAGAGATCACTAACCTAACTTGAAAGTGACCCAAAAGAAAGACAGGAAGTAGGGCAATACTAGGGAATCATAGCACGTACCAGTGTGCCCCAGCATGAAGCAAGTCCAAAAAGGAAAATCTGGCATCCTTAGTCTCCATATGTTCCAGCATTCTTCATCCCCACTGGAATTTTAAATCTGTCACCTTCACCCCGCTCTCCCGCTTCCCTATACTCACTATGTTCTCACCACTTTGCTCAGTTTGGATTTCAAGGTTAACCCCTAAAATCAAGCTCCTACATCATATTTGATTCACCTGCTCCTCTCTTCCATATTTCCCTGGCAGAGACTCAATTCTGATTAAACCCAACATCACTGCCCCCTGCTCCCTGCCCGCCTGCACCTTGGCAGCTGGACATGGCTGGAGAAAAGCCCACAGCTGACAGTGAACCTCAGAAGCCCAAGCCTTACGCAGCCATCTTGCGTCAAGCCATCTTCTGGTCAAGTTAGTCTCCTCCTCTGCAATGGCTATTTTATATCTTTTCCTTTGTCATCAAACTTTCAAGGAGAGAGAGCAATATTTCTCCTCACTCTTAACTGTTGGCATGGCTCCTTCTTTTTTTTTTATTAAACAAATAAAAATAAAATAGAGAATGGTCTCAAAATCTTCAAGCACACTTACATGACCTCTCCCTTCCTGATAGTTGTGAATGTCCCGTCCTTGCTCTGATTTCAGGTACCATCCACACTCTGGTCCATTCCTTCTTCCCTGCTCAATAACATGTTCCAGCAATTATCCCCTTTCTCCTTCTCTTTACTGGGCTATTTCCCTCAGCATGCAAACATGTGGTGGTATTTGCCAGTTTCTCTGATCTCCATTTCTCTGCTTTGATAAACAGCAACAATTGCAGGAAAGGGACACTTAGAGATGCCATATCAAGTGGTCCTTGAACTGATGAGTAGAGCCAAAGATGGGAATGAAGAAGAGTATATAAAGGGCTGGTCAGATGGCCTCTGTTCCTCAACTATCATTTCCCTTTTCCTATCAATTCTTAGCCCTTTTTCTTTTTTTTCTAAGGAGAGGATCATAGTGGTTAAGTTACCAGCCTAAGGGAAAAGGCAGTGCGTTTTCTCCTCCCCTAAGACAAGTGAGGGGGTCTTAGAGATTCACTTGTGACTACAAATGGAGGAAACTGGTGTGTTCTCCAGCTGGGTGCCTGTGTCCCTCTGCCCATTCGAGTCAGGGAGAAGGAAACTGGAGCGAGTTCAGGCGGAGAGGAGGCTCCAGGGGGCTGCCTGCTCTCCCTGTTGGGTTTCTGTGGTTCAAGGAAACCCAGGGCAAGGTTTGGAGTCCACTGGCCAGGCAGGACTGCAGGACGAAGGCAGGAGCGGAACTGAGGGGGATGGAGGAGATCTGAGCTGAGGTGAAATCTCCCACCTCAGGAAACCGGCAGTGGGAGTTGGGAAAAGAACACAGCCACCTGTCCACACTCCATGTGGAGGTAGGTGGGAATGAGATTTAAATCACTGATGAGACTGTGTTTTAAATTGGATAGACTTGGTAACCAAAAATAACCAGAAAGTTATGAAAGCTGCTCAATATTTCATTAAGTAACAGGAAAATGAAATTCAACTGGAAAGCGATTGAAAGTCAACCACTGAAGAAAATGAAAACTATTTGCTGTGTTGACTTCACCGAGTCCAGACTTCCCAATAAACCAGTTGCATATATTCTTTTTAAAAAAAAATTTCTTATCGTTTCAGAGGGACAGCATGCCTTTATTTAATTTAATTTTTTTATGTGATGCTGAAGATTGAACCCAGTGCCTCACATATGCTAGGCAAGTGCTCTGAGCTACAACCCCAGCCCTAGTTACATGTATTCTTGTCTCCTCTTCTCATTTATTTTTTAATTTTAAAATTTATTTTTATCAAAGCATTACATGTGAATGGTTAGTCAAATTATTATAAATAGTTCTAAATATGTAAATTTTTTTTTAAAAAAATCAAGCAGTTTTACAAAGCTTATAATGAAGAAATTAATCCAATGTCTTCCCATGAGGAGCCAACTGCTTTCAATTTTTAATCTATCTATCTATCTATCTATCTATCTATCTCTATCTATCTATCTATCTATCATCTCTAAATTCTCTTCACCACTCTCCTATGTTGGGCTCCATCCCTTGGGTCCAGAGTCTCCCTCTTTCTTGGTTTCTCTCTTGGGTTTTTGTTTGTTTGTTGGCTGGGAGTTGAACCCAGGGCCTTTTGCACGTTAAGTCCCCAGAGTACATCCTCCAGTACCTTTCTAATAAAGAATGTATAGGGAGTCAACTGAGACTCTGCACATTGGAAATAATCTTTTACTTTTACATTTGATTTTGTTCCCTTAATCCAGAATCACTGCGGGCCTTCCTCTCTGGGCTTCTAGTCTTTTGGTCAGGTGGGTATTAGAGGGACAGCCACCCAGCCGTGTGGAGGGGAGCTCTGTGTCTAGGAGGTTTTTTTTCTTCTTGTGAAGATTTTCGCCATTCTGTTTTCAGCTTCTTCTAGCAACCCTGCCTTCAACTCCTGACCCTTCCTGAGGTTCTTTGGCATGAATTAGACTACTTTTTCTTCCTCTAGACTAAAGGTCCTTAGCTTCCAATTTTCTTCGGGCGACCGACTCAGTTTGCACTCATCTCTCTACTTTCCAGATCCTGAAATTTTGTTGACATCTCTCATGGGCTCTCATCACCTTGCCTGTCCTCTCTGTTTCATAGGCCTATGCCTTAAAAGACTCTTCAGTGTCATTTAGTGGGAATTCAAGAGGGAGCAGAAGTAAATGCTGCTCTCCAGTGCTTCATGTTCAGTCTGGGGGTCTCCGTTCTCTCCCTCCACTCCAATCAAACTTTTATCCCCATCACTTTGCTGAAACTCTTCTTGTCGAGGTTGAAAACCTTGCCTAATCCACTGGTCAATCCTCAAGCTTTATCTTACTTGAATTTGCAATAGGATTCGATGCAGTGAATCACCTTCTTCTTTGAAGCACACTCTCCTGTCTCTTGCTACCTCAGTCTCCTTTTCTGGCTTCTCTTTCTCACTTCTAAATGTCGCAGTGCCCTCTACCCTCTACTCGTATTCTCTTGAGTGGCATGCAGTCCTCGGAGTTTAAATGTTAACTATGTGCCAATATCTTCCCAGTACATGCATCTGATTCCAATCTCCATAACGCCCCAGAGTTCCATGTGGTATAAATCCGTCTGTCTATCTGACATTTCCAACGGGAAGCCCAATAGGCATCTCAAATTGGAGCTTTTCAAATAGAACTCAGTTTTTCCCCTCAAAACTTCTCCTACCACTATCCTTTTCATTTTGGTGTGTACTACTAGATTTTGCTTGGGGGGGGTCCCCCTTGATTATTCTATTTCTCTTTTATCAGCATCAATCCAACTATAAGACATAACAATTCCATCCTTGAAATATTTCCTGATTGTACAACTTTTCACCATTTCTGTTGCTGTTCCCCTACTTTGTGACATCCCATTTCTCGTTTGGACCCTGTAATAGCTTCCTAGCTCCTAGTCTTCTGCCATCACTCTTGCTCCCCCTGCCCGCCCCCCCAGTCTATTTTCCACATACCAGTGAGAGTGCTCTTTATAAAGAACAAGCCAGCCACCCTGACTCACAACCCTCTAGGGGCATCCATCACACTCTGGTTAACCTCCTTCTTACCTAGGCTGACGAGGCTTGATGTATGCTGGCCTCTACGTCCCTCTTGACCTCACTGTCACCCCATTCTGGTCACATTGGTTTGCTTGTTTTTCCTTGATCACACCAAGCTCCTCTGCAGACCTTTATATTTTTGCTCTTCTTCTGCAATGAAATGATCCCCTTGCGGATCTCTGCATCATTCATATATCTGCTCAAATGCCGTCTCTAGAGAGCCCTTCTCTGGCTATCCCAGCTAGAATAAAGCTACCCATTTCATTACTTCCTGTGCCCTTGAGACACCTCCTCCCAGTGGTGACCACTGTGGGCTTGCCATGGGGGAGGGTGTCACCATAACACTTGGTTCTGAATGTCTCACCAAACAGGATGTAGAGTGGCATTTTTGCATGAGGAACTTATAGAGCAAAACCCATACCTTTTGACTAACAGTGCACTGTGACCAGGGTACACATCTTCCCTGTATTTGATTTTAACCATTGTACAGTGATAATTGGTCAAAAGAGGACTGGACATAGGAAAGGTGACTAGGTAAGGAATGTAGGGAGCATTCTGGACATTCTGGAAGGAGAATGTGTGTAGGGAGGAGAACAACCCTATTAGGAAAATTCCCATAAAATTAATGGTGTTAGTCAACTTTCAATTACTATGACAAAATATCTGAGATAATTAAATTAATAATGGAAAAAGTTTATTTTGGCTCATGGTTTCAGAGGTTTCAATCTGTGACCACTTGGTCCCATTGTCTTCAGGCCTGTGGTGAGGTCATAAGTACTCCATGGCTGGAGGCATGTGGCAGAGGAAGCCGCTCAAATTATGGCAATGGGGAAGCAAAGAGAAAGAGGGGAGGGACAGGAGGGACAGGAGTCCCGACATACCCTTTTGGGGCATATTCCCAGTGACTTAACTTCCTCCAAGTAGGACCCTGCCTTAAAGGTTCTACCACCTTGAGGAATTCCATCTGCCACTAAGCCCCATTGAGCCATGATGGAGAGGAAGGGTATGGGGTGCAGACCAGATGCAACTGGTTCTGCTCTGTAATTGCAAAAGTCCTGGTGCTCACCAGGAAGGGTCTACTCTGCTGCATTACCCCAGGCATTTGTTCATTTGTATAACAAATGTTTATTATGTACAGATTATTTTCCAGGAATTATTCTAGAAACTGTGGTTACAGGAGTGGAAAAGATCAAACCATTGCTTCCATGGAGTTTACATTCAGGTGGAGGTGACACCCCAATAAAGAAGAAATATGTGAGTTAATATTGATATTATTTATTTATTTGTTATTATAGGTTCTAGAGATTTTAGTTCCCGGGGCACTTTACCACTGAACTACATCCCTTTTTATTTTATTTTATTTTTTTTATTTTGAGACAGGGTCTCACTAAGTTGCTTAGGGCTTCACTAAATTGCTGAGGCTGGCCTTGAACTTGCCATCCTCCTGTCTCAGCCTCCTGAGCTGCTGGGATTCTAGGTGTGTACCACTGTGCCTGTTCAGTGATTGTTAAAACCTGGTTCACAGACCTCTGAGAGTTCTTGAGACCTTTTCAGGAGGTCAGGAGGGATCGAAACCATGTTCACAAAAATATTTAGGAGGTGACTTGCCTTTGTCACTCTTGTTCTCTTGTGAGTGCAAGTGGCATTTTCCAGAGGCACTGTGATGACTGAGGATGCCATTGCTCTGGTGAGTGACAGAATGGATGTACCCATGCAGTAAGTATTGACAGATATAACCCACACAAACACAGCCTCTTTGGAGTCCTCAATGCTTTAAGAGTGTAAAGGAGCTTTGAGACCAAAGAGTTTGAGAATGACTATTACAGACAGACTGGGGTGGTGAGAGGTTTCCATACTGTTTTAGTCAGCTCTTTCACTGCTGTGACTAAAGGATCTGACCAGAACAATTGTATGGAGGAAAAGTTTATTTGAGGGCCTGCGGTTTCAGAGGTCTGAATCCATGGAAGGCCGGCTCCATTCCTCGAGGCTGAACATCATGGCCGGAGAGTGTGGCAGAGGGAAGCAGCTCATGTCATCAGGAAGCAGAGAGACTCCACTTGCCAGATACAAATATATACCAAAAGCCAGGCCCCAATTTCCACCTCCTCCAGCCACACCCTACCACTCCAGTTACCACTTAGTTAATCTCCATTAGGGGATTAAATCACTGATTGGGTTAAAACTCTTACAACCCAATCATTTCTCCTTCTTTTATTTATTTATTTATTTTTTGGTACTGGGAATTGAACTCAGGGGCACTCAACCACTGAGCCACATCCCCAGCCCTATTTTGTATTTTATAGAGAGACAGGGTCTCACTGAGTCGTTTAGCATCTCAGTTTTGCTGATCCTCCTGTCTCAGCTGCTGGGATTATAGGTGTGCGCCACCTCGCTCAGCTCTTCTGAACCTTCTTGCGTTGTCTCACACATGAGTTTTGGGGGGACATCACAGCTAAATCATAACATATACTAAGTAATCTGTGCCCCAAATATCAGTTCTGTCCAGTTAGCTGTGCCTGTGGACACCTAGGTGGGTGCTGGTGTGCTGGGCATAGCTGCCACTCCAGGAAGGTGCAAGCCCTGAGCCTGAGAAGAACCCCAGAAACTTGGGGAATCTGGCTGTGGGGCATCTGTCATTGTAATGTGGGAATGTGGAATGTGGGCGGTGGAATGTGGCAAAGGGGCAGTGGCAGCCAGGGCCACCCAACATGAGGTTTCTTCCTACTCTTCGAGCCCTAGCAAGATTCTCCTGGGGGTTTTGTCTCTGACTTCCATCTCACAAACACAGGACTCACATTAGAACCCTGGAAAGTGACCATTGAGACCATTATGATAGCAAGCATGGAAGTGGAAGACCCCAAGGTCTCAGAAGCCAGCCCAGTCCCCTCAAGCCAGCGACATGGCACTGAAGTGTTATGACTTGGTTTCTCCTGGCAGAATCATGGAAGACATAGGGCAAGGAGCCCAGAAAGTTGGATCACTCCCCAAGAGAGTTACTGAGGCTCTGTGTGACATGATGGCATTTGCCAGGCCAGTCAGCAAATTGTTTTCCCCCCCGCTGGAGCTGCCTCAGCTGGACAGTCTGTCAGCCACATTTATTGGGAACCCGCTAGCAATGTGAATTGGTAGGTGATCCAGGCATTGAAGTAGCAGTTCCCAAGAGTTGAGGGCTAAGTTATCTATCTATCAAATGCTGTCTGTCTGCTGACATTTGGAAACCCAGGTGACACCCACACACCTGAGGCCTCGGCAGCAGCCCAATTAAAGGTTGCAGTTTTTCTTTAGTTACTTTCTGACCTTGGAGTTTGAGAGTGTGGGTATAGAGCTTTGTTTTTGATCAAACTGCAGGAATGTCCTAAGGTCTACGCATTTGAAAATTAACATAGGTACATGTGCATAAATGCACGTCACATGTTTTGCTGGGTCACTTTCAGTAGGACCTAGATTGATCCCTGGACAGTGACTGATCACTGAGCACTCACTTATTTCCACAGGCAGCAGAAACCTGTCTAGAAAAAACCCTGAACATGCCACTGGATAAAGGTTTAAATGGGCTTTCTGCCAATGAATTGCATTTGATAGTTGCGTGGGTGCAGCCCATGGCAGGAATCCACACAGCTCACAGGAGATCTGTGGGGCCCTGGGGTGTTGCAATGTCACTCTGTCTGGGTAAGTGACAGCCAGGATGTGGGATTTGGTGATTATTTTTGGTTTGGTTTGTTTCTAGCTCAGAAGAAAGACTATATATAACATTGAGAGAGGCATAACTTCCAGATTGTCAAGGTTGGTGCTAATAGTGAATGATCTACTAATATATGTTACAGGGAACCACAAGCTTGCTAGAGCAATGCTCGTGTACTAGATGAAAGGATAAATCTTCTGTTGTGTAATGGGAAAAGAAAGCTGGCAATGTAAATGCAGCCTTAATATTTTTTTTTCCAGCATTGCATGTGTAATTAGGCATTCAGTGACTTTCTCATCTAAGGAAATTTGACTTTAATGGGAGCTATGTAGCTAACTATCGAAGGAGCCTTTTGAAAATGCAGGGGTGAGGATGGGAAGGTATTAGCTGTGGAGATGTATTATATCCATGGCCTTCAAACAAAACAAAAGCAAATAAACAACTCCACCACCAATCTGCCAGCACGTAAGCTATGTAGATAGATGTTAGGCTCATATTCTGAGCCCTTGAAAATTAAGCCAGAGACAGAATGGTCAGATTATTTTTATCTCCTGATGTGTATGTTTTTATCATTGAAGATTCGCATTTTTGTTAATGAGTGCAATTTCTTTGGCATCTGGAAATTGCAGTTTATGATGTTGTCTTATGATGTCTTGGGAAATTAAGGCATGACCTTGGATAAATCCAAAGTTCACCATGAAGAAGAGAAAGTCTGAAAATGTGGAGTTTATCCAAAGGTGGTATAACAGAGTCCCTCCCCGTCCGCTAGCTCCCACCTCCAGATTTGCAGACCATGACAGGGAGCAGCTGGGAGCAGCGACAGCCTGATCCAGGACGAACAGCAGATCAGACAGCACTACGAATGGTTGCTGGGAGCCATGGCTGGAAAGGGTTAAGAAATTAAAGATGGAGCTTAAAGATCAGAGACTGTGGACAGGTCTGAAAGGCAACCACTTACTTCCCAGGTCCCAGTCCTCTCTGCGGGGCTCATCTTCAGGGCAGTCTTCAGAGGGCACCATCTGAGGGGCACTGTTACCCCATCCATCATATCTTCAGTGCACATGGCCAGGATCCCTGTGTGGGTTCAATACACGGGGCTAAACAGTTGGTCTCATATGGCAACTAAAAATTGTTTTGGAAAAAAAAAATCTACCTCCTATTCCTTTCCTAGCATTTTACAGAAAGTATTTTGAGCTGTCAAAAGGGGGCATCCTTGCTTTTCCGGACAAAAGAAATAGCAATTTGAGTTTGCTCTTAAGAGCAGCCTTGGTGGGAGTGGTAGGCAGCAGCAGAGCCTCTTAGCAATTAAAAACAGAACAGGTGTGCTGTAAAGGCTACACCTGGGTTCCTGGACCCTGCCTGTCTGCAACCCTGCTACTCAGGGCATCATCTGGGAGCCTGGCCCTTGGGCCTCAGGTCCAACCTACTGGATCAGAATCTGTGTTTAACAAGGTCCCAGGCCATCTGCAGCATCTTGAAGTGTGAGAAATCCAGTTCATAGTCCTATTTCTCAAACTTCCCTGTGGGTCTGGGTGGAACAGAATCACCCGGAGTGTTGTTAAAAACAGATTCCTGGGCTTCAAACTCTAACCCAGGACCCAGAATTCCCAGTAGAGGCCTGATAACCCATATATCTGCCTGGGGGGCTACTAGTCATGTGTGAAGAGTGAGGAATACTTCATGATGCTTTTATCTTTTTGAAGAAAATATAGAGTGATCTTAAACTACCTCCTTCAGAATGCATCTTCCTTTTGAAAAGATGCAGTCTTCTTTTTCCCGGTCACTACATAGGATGCTAAGGATAGGGCAGAAGGAAGCAGAGAAAAGTGCAAGGTTGCTGGCCAGGGATGGAGGAGAGGCTGACATGAGGAATTCTGTGGGAACAGGATGCCACCAGCAGAGGGCAGCAAAGCACGCCCTGCTGTGAGGACCTGCGGCAGTCCCTGCTGTGTGGACTGGTAAGGTGGAGACAGCAGAAGAAGTCTTCTGCTACTTGCTTTTGGGTCTTTCTGAAACTGTGTGTGGACCTCAGGTCTGGATGGACTGACACTATGTTGACCAAGTCAATGGGGGTCACAGTAGTCTCTGGGAAGATCTGAGCCAGAGCTGTCCAGTAGAAACAGAACGTAAACCGTTCTATTCATGAAAAGTATTTTTAACTTTTCTAGAAGATGCACTTTTAAAAAAAGAAAATGGGCCAGATGCAGTGATGTGCACCTGTAGTCCTAGTTACTTTGGAACTTAAGGCAGGAGGCTAGTGAGTTTGAGCTTGGGTAACATAACTAGAGAGTCCATCTAAAAAAAAAGAGGTGAAATTAATTTCAATAATATATTTTATTGAATCCAACATGTCCAAAATATGATCAACATGTAATCAATATGACATTATTGATGAAATGGTTTATATTCTTTTTCTATCAACTCCTCCAAATTTAGTGTATATTTTGTACTTGTGTGCAAATCAATTTGAACTCACCACATTTCAAGTGCTCAGTGGCCACAAGTGGCTAATGGCTACTGTATTGGACATTTCAGGGAAAACGATAAAGCTTTGGGGAGGGGAATTAGGACCAGGAACAGGGAAGGACTACATCTGGCCTAGGGACAGATTCTGATGTTTTCATACCTGGGAAAATATTCACAGAGGGGCCACATTTCAGTTTAGTTCCTTATTGAGCATCTACTGTATGCCAGGAACTGGGCTGGGGGCTGGAGATACAGAAATCATCAACACAGTTCTAGAACTGGGTCTGGCACAGTTGGGAGATGCAGAGAAACCACCTTTCAAATCTGTGTGGCACCTGCTGCGGCACCTTTGTGGGCAGGCTCTGGGTGTTGGACCCTGCCTGGAGGAGGGGTTCTGGATGACAACTGAGGGTTTTTTTTTTGTTAGTTTTTGTTTTTGTTTTCCTTCTCCTAATCATTTCTGAGTTTATTCAGAAGTTGTTTGAACATTTGTTTTGTCTGGAGAAAGAAAATCTGGCTGAGGTGAAAGTTCTTAAGCCTCTAGGGCTTCCTGCAAGGAAAGGTTAGTACCTCATCAGCTACCTGTGGCACTGGAATCCTTCCAGGGCTTCCCCTTGACCTTTTACCAAAGGTTGGACCTACCACATTCAAGGTCTCCTGTGCCCTCAGCCATGTCGTTCTAGGTTAATGCTATTTTTGGAGTTCGGTTCTTCATTTCGGTGTGAATTTCCTCATTTTTCTGCACAAATTGAGTGAAATCCTTAGTGCATTTTTTTTTCTTAGATGGATGGAGACTAAAAGAGAATGGAAGGCCTCCAGCTGTTTGAGGCTCTGTCCTCAACGACAATCAAAATTCTCCATCTTTTCTTGTTCTTGGCACTTTCTGATTGAAATAAGATTCCAGCATTTATCTGCACCTGCAATTTTGACAAGAAAGGAAAATTTAAAAGACAAGTGAAAGAATTCTCCGAGGGAAGTCAATGAGTCGACAGTAGTCAGATGCCTGCAAATCTCTTTTTGCATTCCTCCGTCAATTAAGCTGCAGTCATATATTGGAGAGCGGAACTTAAGATCGGAGTAGAAATGCAAAAATGTGCGTCGATCAGTAGCTGGAACCTTCCTCTGGAGCGAATATTACTTGGAGAGCCGCTGATGATCCATTTGGCATTGAAATGGAGAGGATTTTGAGTCAAAGAGGCCACTTTAAATTATAGATTTGAGTTTAGTTGAAGGTCAGACTTACCTTGCATGAATAAAATCTTCAGAGATTTTGGAATATACTCAGAAAATGCAGGCTATCTTGAGCTCATAAGCATTTCCTTCAGGGGATAAAAGCAGTTTAATATTATTGCCCTCTGCATAATTATTGATCATATTAGCATAGGAAATACCTAAAAGGAAGGCAGAATAACAACCTGATGAACACTTTAATTCTCAACAGCTGACAATCTTGGGGTTTGACAGAAAGTTGCCTGGAGATCTGAGAATATTGTAAAGGTAATTTGGCCATGGCCAGTAGTTTCATTTTGTCTAAAAAAGTGACCAAAAAAAAAATTGACCCATCGAGAGAGGAATTATTATTTAGCTAATTCTATGTAATACAAATCATCTCCCATCTCCAGGAGTTTGGGAATCACCTGGGTGATCATAATGTTGATTTGGTTATCTGGGTGCATGTGTAATCTGATTCAAAGCTTCCTGGCAGCCAAGAAGAAGAGGGAAATGTAGTAAACTGTAAATTCACCATTTAAGAGGGAGAAGTGTACTCAGTTCTCAAAGGAAACTGGGATTTTCGTAAGAAAGATCCTAAACGTTAAAAAAAAAAAAGTTTTGATTTGTGACTGTTACATTCTTTCCAAAAGCTACTGGTTCACATCACAGATTAATGATTGGAATTTAGGAAAATGAAAATTCACTTCAGAGGTTTTTGAACCTGTTAATAGGAATTAACTCCTTGTCCAAATTCCTCCCCCCCCCCCCAATGCTAATCTAAAGCCTATGTTTTCCCTGATGGCTTGCTGTGTTAATTGGATTATGGAGATAATCCTTCTCCTATAAAAAGTAATCTCTGCCCGTTTTGGAATCTACATTCTGCTGCATTTTGCAGGATTATCTCTCAAAGACAACAGATTAGAAGCACTAGTTGGTACAAATAAATGACATTGGTACTATGATCCCTTCTAGTGAAGATATGGCTGGGGAAGGCTTCAGGGTTCCAACAATGAAAGAAGGCTAGACTAGCAGTCTGAATACAAGAGTCGTAATCTCAGTATTGCCCTCATCAGTATCACCAGTAGTGTAAATTATGACATGGCTTTTCTGGGTTTTCTCTGAGACTCAACTTCCTGTGCAAAAGGAGGAGATAGTACTGAGATCATTTCTCAAAATTCAGTTGAAGGAAAACTCATTCTTCAAAATATAAAGAGAGCTATTAGTCAAATTGTGTAAAGGGATTGAAATGGACATTTTATCAGTGTATACTGTGAGGTTAATATTTATGGGTATTATCTCATAAAATATTACTAGTTCATGAATGAAGAATTGGAGTTCGAGTGCATTTGGGGAAATCTACATAATCAACTCCTTCTAGAGCATCACGATGCTCGTTAGCATATCTCAGACTTGGAAGAGTCTTGCAGTGAGGTAAATTTATAAATTGGGCCTGGTGGTGCACACCTGTAATCCCAGTGACTTGGGAGGCTGAGCCAGGAATTTGGAGAGTTTGAGTCCAGGCTGGGCAATTTAGCAAGACCCTGTATCAAAACAAAATAAAGTAAAAAGGGCTGGGGGTGTAGATTAGTGGTAGAAAGCTTCCTAACACGTGCAAAGCCCAGAGCTCAATCCTGAGTACTGCAAGAAAGAAAAAAGGGGGGGGGTGTATTTATTTATTTATTGTGGGTGTGTATATAAAATGTGTATTATGTAGATAACACTTTTAAGTGCAGGAATTTTCAGTTATTTTGGCTGGAGAATCCTTTTTTTTTTCTAAAAAAAAATTAACTTATGAAATGTGGTTGGTAAATGTTGAACTAGATGGAGGTTTTCTCAAATATTTTGTTCTCAGGATTCTTAAAAATTTTTGAAGACTTCAGAGAACTTTAATTTATCTGAGTTATTCTATTATTATTTATCATATTAGACATCAAAAAGGATGCATTTTGAAATATTTAGCCATTAGTTAATTAAAATAGCAATAATAAACATATTGCATATAAATATAAATAACTTTTTTCCCAAAAAGTACTATTTTTCAAAAGCAAAAATTACTGAGGAGAGTGGAATTATTTTACATGTCTGCAAACATCCTGGTTTTGTGGCAGGCATCCAGATTTGCTATGTTACTGTGTTCAACCTGTTGTGATATATTGTTTTGTGGAAGTGTTTATAAAGATATGAAATTCAAAGAGAGAGGGGAGTTCTAGTAGCTTTTTCATGAGAATTGTGGATATTCTTTGATACTATACTAAAATTTGACAAATTTATATCATGTAGAAAATGAAATGGATATCAGTGAACTTTTCCAACTCTGTTTCATTAAACTCCTCAGTCTGTCATTCTTGGAATGGATAAAATTAGATATGCTTTTATAATATTATGTGTTTGTTATTTGGAAAATATTGGTTCACTGAGTTATGCAGATCTCCAATTATTGGCACATTCCATTACGTGATTTCAAGTATACAGTATGGAATATACAGTATCCAAAAGTCACTTGTTAACATCACTACAAATCTCATTTGAAGAGTACTAGGAAAATGTCAAGTGCATCGTGGCAAATAAAATTTCACCTAACTTCAAAATTTTATTTGAAAGCTTGAATTTTATCGTTGCCAGGAAATACTGTCAACTATTTTCCTTTAAGCAGTGGACTCAGTTATTTTGAAGATAATGTCTGCCTCTTATTCCAGTCTGAAGAGCTACTGTTTGTTCGTTCTTTCAAATAAAAATGGTGTTGCATGAAAACCTCTGCTGGTTCAGCCTACAACTTAGCAACTGCATGGTGCTTTTGCTCAGGATTTTTGTACCAGAATGCGACAGATACGCTTTGTGTACTTCCCATTTTGTTTCATAGAATATTAAGTCAAGGGTTGAGATGTAATAAAATTTATAATTTTTTAGTGCTTCATTAAAGGCATTCTTATGGGATACTGGCTTTTATCTTTTCTCCCTCCCTCCCTTCCTTCCTTCTTAGTACTGGAGATTGAACTCAGGGGCAATTTACACTAAGCTACATCCCCAGAAGGCTGGATTTTTCTTTTGTAACTACTACTAATAGGTGGCAAAGAGTACAATGACTGTTAAAACAGTTTGGTGCACTGGCTTGATTCATGGTAAGGTACCAGTAGTTTTGTCCACCATTGCTTTTTTTTTTCTTCCACGCAATTGGCAAAAGGGGATTTATTGGTGATCCATTCCAGCGCGCTGGGGCCCCGTGCTCACTCAAGAAGGGAGAGCAGCCCGGAGCCCACACCATTGCTTTTGTATCATGAATGCAAATATTGTCACAGTGAAAAAGGAAATGTCTTAGTGTTTTAGTCAGCTTTTTTGCTGCTGTGACTAAAAGACCTGACAAGCACAATCAGAGGAGGAAAAGTTTATTTGGGGGCTCATGGCTTCAGAGGTCTCACTCCATAGATAGCTGACTCCATTCCTTGGGGCTAATGGTGAAGCAATACATCATGGTGGAAGGGTGTGGTGGAGGCAAGCAGCTTACATGATCATCAGAAAGCAAGAGAGAGAGTCTGCTTATCAGATACAAAATATATACCCCAAAGGCACACCCCCCCCCAATGACCCACCTCCTCCAGTCACCACTCAGTCAATCCCATCAGGGGATTAATTCATTAATTGGGTCAAGGCTCTAATAACCTAATCATTTTACCTCTGAGCCTTCTTGCATTTTTTTCTCACACATGAGCTCCTGGGGGACACCTAATATCTAACCCATAACTCTTAGTACTATTGTGAAATAAACTTTGACCCTTCAGGTGCCCCTGAAAAGGTCTTGGGGGCCCCAAGGAATCTGTGCTCTGTATTTTGAGAACAACTGGATTTGATCTTCTTGAAAGTCTTCTGCCTTGCTCTAAGAATCTTAGATGAGGACAAATCAGATGCATTTACTTTCCTATCTGATCCCTCTTTGTGTGCATTTTTTAGGCAGTTGTTTGAGTCTAGGTGTTCAGTGTGTGACCCTGGAATAGATAGTAATTCAAAGCCTAGTAGTTAAGGATGTGGACTCTGGAGCTATACCCTTGAAACCTGGCTCTATCCCTTCCCAGCTGTATCAGCGGGGCAAGTTATACCTCTCAATGCTTTTATTTTTTCATCTCTAAAATGGGCACAATAAAAGTTCACAGGTTGTTGTGAAAATGAGGAAAGCTCATTACACTTAAAATGATTAGAACAGTGCCCAGGATATAGCCTGTCCTCAATAAACATTACTTATCATTATGATCGCTGACCCGTAGGAGGCCCCATCACCCTGGCTTCAAAACTATGACATATTACTTTATACCTGGTAGGGTGGCTATAATCAGAAAGTCAGACAATAAATAGCAAGCATTGGCGAGGATGTAGAGAAATCAGAACTCTCAAACATTGCTGGTGGGAATGTGAAATGGTGAGACTATTTTGGAAAACAGTTTGTCATTACCCCAAGAAGTCAAACATAAAGTTATCATTGACCCAGCAGTTTGATTCTTTAGTATATACCCAAGAGAAATGAAAACATATGTTCACACAATCACTTCTACACAAATGTTCACAGCAGCATTATTCATAATAGCTAAAATCAAAAAGTGAAAAAAGTACATCAATTGATGAATGAATAAACAAAATATAGTATTTGTATGCCATGAAGCAGTATCCAGCCATAGAAAGGAATAGAGTACTGATTCATGCCGCAAAGTGGAGGAATCTTGAAAACTACGTTAAGTGAAAAGAAACCATTCACAAAACTCACATGCTGTATGGGTTCATTTACATGAAAGGCCCAGAGCAGACAAATACAGAGATGGGAAGTGGGTCTGTGGTTGGTCAGGGATGCAGAAGGGGTTAATGAGAGGATTAGGGGTGATGGATTAAAGCACAGAGGTAATGAAAGGTCCTTCAGAGGTAATGAAATTGTTCTAAAGTTCGTTGTGGCCACTATTGCACAACTCTGCAAATGTACTCAACAGTATTGAATCGTACACTTTAAGTGGGTGAATTGCTTGGTCTGTAAGTTATAGCTCAATAAAACTATTACAAATAAAAAGGAATGTCATCAATGAAAGCTTGGCCATGGATGTCTGTAGAGAAGGGAGGCATGAGGCTCTTCCTCGACAAGACTTATCTGATGTAAGCAAATGCGTCTCAACTCATTCTACCTCCCTGGGGTCTGCTTTGATCTCACCAAGAAATCTGTAGATCATTGATTCAGCATGACACAGGGGAAGGGTGGAAGATGGGTTAGTGGACTGGAAATTTCTGGCTTCTGGAAGGGGATAACCCATATTTTTAAAAAAAGGCTAAACTGGCATTTGGATTTATATTTTAGCCTCTTGTGAGTTTAGTTAGCTATTGTTTATAACTGAAAATTTGCTCATCTTGGGGTTAGTAGATCAAGTCCATTTTCAAATACTGCAAGGTCACGGGTCTCATGCTGGACAATAAAGTGTTCACCAAGAGCAGTTTCAGTTGTGAGGCCTCTTGAAGACCCAGCAGCTAACTTTCCCTGGACAACACCATGACCTTCTTGCTCACATGTCTTTCTAACAGCCTATGTGGCACCATAATACATTCACACACATTGATCTTCAGTGTGCAGCAAGAATCCTGCCAGTTCCATGGACTGACCATCTGGTTTTTAAGCAAGACCCTTAATTGCTATTGACAGATCTGACATTCTCAGTATGGGCTTGTGGTCATTTATTTGGCTGCTTTGACTTGGGAGGGTGAAAAATGCTCTCAGAAATGGAATAGTGTTTGACCCCATCAGGAGACTCAGTGGCTTAGAACTTGTTACTCAGGCAATTTTGTGCATATCTCTTCTGCTCTCTGCCCTGCTTCCCCAGCTGCCACAAGAAGGCACTTCCTCCAAGGACTACAATGGAAAGTGAGGTGAATGAACCATCTAGGAAGCAGGTCACAGGTGTGGGCAAGGATGACTTAAAGGCATATATGGAGCCTTACTCTCTCCCTGGGGGTTTTCATTTATACAACAAATACTTGGTGAGTTCCAGGCGAGGCAGTACCAACAACAGACAAGAGAAACCAGCCACTGCCCCCAAGGTGTTTATATTATGAAATATGGATATGGGGATCATATTCATTAATCTGCTAATGAGGACATCTACCTGGTTTTATAGTTCTACACATGGTCATTGGTTCCAAATATTTCAGTCATGGGGTTGCCAGAAGGGTCAGAAGTTTCAGGTCTGGGGAAGGTGGGAAGGATACAGATAATGTATAATAATAATAAAATTCATGTGCTCCAACACAAAAAAAAAATGAACGCCTGGGGCAAACTTGAGCAGCAGATTCCCAGAGTGAGATTTACATGTTGATTTGAATATGCATATTGCATGTTGACTACACCTTCCCCCTTTTATTCTCCAACACCCATCTCAAGGTACCCTCCAAGGCCCCATGTTTTAGAGATCCTGTAATAATCACCCGATTTGCTGCAATGCATCAGGGGTACCACATAGAAAAGAGACAAAGGTTGACCTTGAAGGGAATATCAGACCTGGGTGGTGACCTCAGACCTGTTAGAGGCTGTGAGAAAAGAGTTAGAAGAATGGTAAATTTGCAGAAAATTTGGAGACTGAACCCCGTGCAATGATGCATGCCTGTAATCCCAGTGGCTTGGGACTCTGAGACAGGAAGATTGCAAGTTCAAAGCCAGGCTCAGAAACTTAGGGAGGCCCTGTCTCAAAATAAAAAAGGGCTGGAAATGTTGGAGAAGTGCCTCAGTGGTTAACTGCCCCTGGGTCCAATCCTCAGTACCAAAAAATTAAAAAATAAAAAAAATTGGAGACTGGAAAAGGAAGAACCCCAGAAAGGATGGCCAGAGTAGGTTAGCAAGACGGAGCAGAGGGGCCTGGCAGAGGTGCTCTGCAGCAATCAGCCCTGCTCCACGATGGATGGGGTCCTAACAGTATTATTGTTTCCATTTCACCAGACGGTTGTCATTTATACTTTAAAATATTATGAGGTGCAGCAGGGGAGAGGGAGATGGTATGAGATGCAGCAGAAGTTTGACAGTAATAGGCATCACTAGGCAGCAAAATGAAAACAAGCAGATAAGAATAGATTAGGATGTTAAGAAAAACAAGGTATTTCTTTTTTTAAAAAAAAAGGAAGAGAAACTGAAGTCAAAAGAGAAATTTAAAGAAGGGTGAGTTTTATCACAGCACTGGGAGTTAGAAGCCGGCATGAGCAAGTAATTTCTGTTCACAGGGGCCAGATCTAGGCTTTGGGGGCTTAAACCAGAACAGTCTGGGGAAAGGTGGGCCCTGAGTTTTGGCTGCAATGGCTTCACAGGAAATCCTCCCATGACTACATGGTGGCACCTGCAGGGACCACCTAACTAACTCCTCCAATATGGTCTCCCTTAACCTTCAGCATAACTTCTAGATGGCTCCATTGGAGGCCTGGCATGGGTGAGGCATTCGTAAACCTGCTGGTGGGCACCTCAGACTTCCCATGGGCCAGCCTGTCTCCCCTTCCCCTTCACACTCCACAGCTTGCCAACCCCACGTTACCTGTCACTGCCTTGAGGTCAACAATACCAAATACTCATTTTGAGGCCTCTGCCTGCATTATCTCCCATTCATACCCCCACCTCTTCTTTGTTTTCATCCTTTGAGAGTGGGGCCCCTACTCCCCCTATCCTGGGCAAGGTGACCTGTGCAGGCTCATGCTCTCCTAGAACTCTGTACATATCCTCATCACAGAACTTTCCACATGGTCCTGTATTTACCTGTTACCTTCTGTTGTCTGCATCGCGGACTGGGTAGTTGAAATCCTGGGCACTGGAACAGACTGGATTATATTGTGGTTTCAACCTTGAGCAGGTAGCTTTACTTTTTCGATGCTTCCTCAGGCAGGAGAGGAGTAATGATAGTTAATGCTTACCTTGAAGAGCTGTTGCAAGGACCACAAGTAATGGCCTTCAACTCACTTTAGCTGGAATGAATCCAGGCAAAGTGATAAGCTTGGCAGGTGGATGGTGATGGGTGGTACTTAGCCCACAGCCACGGAGAACAGGGACTACTAAGCCCATTCTTGTGTCTCCTGTGTCATGCAAAGGGCCTGGTGTTTAGCAAGCACCAATGAATTGAGCCAGGACAGATAACTTTGCATTAACCTGGGAGATTTTAGTTTAAATGACCAAGAAGTAAAAATTACAAAATGCTTTCAGGCCTCCTGAGAAAATAGTCATTTTCTTGATTATAAGAAGGAAGCATACTAAAATGTACAAACACAAAAATAAAGTAAAACCACCAATAGCTAGGGTGACTACATAATTTATCATAAAACAGGAGTGCTTTTGAGAGTGAACCACAGTGCTCTTAAAATTAGACTGTTTCTGGTAAACCAGGACATCTATATGCTCTGCTCCCCAGAGATGGCCAAAGTTAACAGTTTTGTTACATAGTCTTCTAGTCTTTTTTCCTTATGCTTATTCTGTGAATATTTTTTCTAACTTGGTTTCCTTTTACTTAATAATACATCATGACATCCCTTCATGACATAAATATAGATCTTTATCATTATTTTTAATGAGTGCATACTACTTATTTGGATTTACTTTAATTTATTCAACTGATCCTGTATTGATGGATATCTAGATTGTTCCAATTTTTGAGAATGATAAAATATTTATAAAGAAATCTTCAAGTTGCTTGTTATCACTTTGTGGATTGGAATTTTGCAGGGACAATATTCAGATGGCCAATTATTTTCTCTAAGGTGCTTTTCCCTCCACAGTGGCTGTATCTGTTGCCTCCAGGGACTTAGTTACAATCTTGTGGACTGGCTAGCTATTTTCCCTATGGGCATATGCAGAGAAAAGTTAGCATATCCTCCCCCTCCATTAAATATTATTAAAAATAGAGTCATTTTATAAAACCAACCAAACAGAAATAATAACTAATGTTACTGACAATTGCATTTAAATAGGTGACACACTATTTCAAAGAGGTAAGGATCTGTGAATGCTGGTATTTAATTAGGTACCATTTTTATTGGCCCTCAATTCTGATGCTACTTGAGTAAAATGTTTAGTTCATTCATTCATAAATTCATTCATTCAAAAAATGACTAATTGCAGGCTTGTGCCAGTCATAGAGCAACTTTCAGCAATTTAAATCAAATACAATAAAACCTCATTTATGCAGATTCCACTGACTCATTAAGAAATTTTACTGTACTCCTGCTTGGCGTCATTCATTCAAACACCTCACTTTAATTGAGAATCCTGGCTACTATCCTATCCCGTGAGCCACTCCACCGCACATCAGCTTCTTGATATCCTCAAGGGATATAGTCAGGAGAACTTTGCAATCTTCAAATTTGGGAACTCCATTAAAGCACTTTTTGCATAGTGTTGTGTAGATGAAGATAAGTAGAGCAAAACAAAGCTGTGCTGATGCAGATGCCCGGCTGTCAGAGAACCTAGCAGGTTGGTGTGGCACGGGAGGCTGAGGATTTCTGGAAGCACTGAGTATTGGCCAGTTGTTTCAAAATAGGACAATAAGCCAAGACTTGAAAGCATACTGGTAAAAAGATAAAGAGAGTTTGAAGATTAAAAATGGAGAGATGGGTGAGAAGTTTTTTTGGGGGAAGAAAAGATAAAGATGATCAAGCTAAACAGAAACTGGCTTGTATTAGTTAGATCCTACTTTAAAACTGGCAGGATATGTAGGGTTTTCTTTTCTTTTTTTTTTTTTTTCTTGGTACTGGGGATTGAACCCAGGGGCACTTAACCACTGAGCCACATCTCCAGCCCTTTTTATTTTTTATGTTGAAACAGGGTCTCGCTAATTTGCTTAGGGCCTCAGTAAATTGCTGAGGCTGGCTTTGAACTTGCCATCCTCCTGCCTCAGCCTCCAGAGCTGCTGGGATTACAGGTGTGCACCACCGTCCACAGCATAAAATTGTCAGGGTATGATGAAGTCCTAGAGGGAATGCTAAGGCTTGGCAGGTGGTAGGTGGATTCACGTTTTAGAAACTTCGTCTCCAAAGTTGTGTTAATGATATTTGGGAGTGGAGACTTTGGTGGTAATTAGGATTAGATAAAGTCATTCCTGCCATGGCATTGGTGGCTATATAAAAAGAGGAAAAGACGCCTGGGGGAGTGTGCTTGCTCTATTTTGCCATGTGCTGCCCTCCACCTTTTATAGCAGGAAGGCCTTTCACAGATACTGAGCAGATGCCGGCACCATGCTCCTGAACCTCCCAGCCTCCAGAATTATAAGAAATAAATTTCTTTATAAATTACTCAGCCTCAGGTGTTTGCTATAACAACAGAAAACGGGCCCAGTCAATGAGTGCCTCAGTTTTATATTGCTATGTAACAAATTCCCATGAACATGAACGTGTCTTAACAACACCCAGATATCTTACAGTTTCTGTAGGAAGTCTGGACATAGTCTCTCTGCTGAGTTCTCTTATATAACTGGAATCAAGTTGTCAACAGGGCTCTGGTCTAATCTAGAGCATAGGGTTCCCTTCTGCACTCATTCAAGTTCAGGTAGAATTCAGCTCCTTGTGGTTGTAGGGCTGATTGCCGCTTTCTTCCTGGCTATTGGCAGGGACTGCTCTGCACTCCCAAGGGGGCTCTCAGGCCCTAGCTACATGGCCCCCTCCACCAGCAGTTGCTTTCTACCAAGCCAACATATGTCTCTTTTAAGGGCTCACATAATTAGGTCATGCCCATTGAGACAATCTCTCTTTTAATTAACTCAAAACCAACTGATTAGGGACCTTAATGACCTTTGTAAAGTCCTCGTGCTGGTATTCATAGACCTGCTTGCACCCAGGGCAAGGTGTTATTTGGGACACATACACCAGGGGGCAGAAGTCGTAAAGGACATCTTAGGATTTTGCCAAACCCAATGAGATAAGCAAAAACAACTAGAAAAAGCATTGCTATCGTGGTCTTGAAGTCACTTGGGCTCATAAACATGAATGTGGTTAACAGTTCATGCCAGGCCAAATGTTCTGTTTGTAACAATTGCAAACCTTTAAAGAGCAGAAGGAGAATCTCCAGGAACCATGCCTTGGGCCATCCTCTAGGTTAATGTCCCAGTTGAGAGGTCAGTACAGGAGGGGCAGGGTGGCAGAGTTTGACTGGGGACATCATTCTTTCTACTGAGGCCAAGTGAGTCTGTTTTCTGTCTACTAGTTAAGTCCTGAGGGACCACTCAGGGTAAAAACTACTGGCAATGCCCAAGCCTCTAAGCAAAGGTCTTCAGGAATGAACACCTAGCAAAGGATGGTTAGGATGGTGCTGTGTGTGTGGCAGTGTGTATGTGTGTGTGTGTGTGTGTGTGTGTGTGTGTGTGTGGAGGGGGACGGGTTAACTTTCAATTAAATATCAACACCCCAAATAAGTGTGGCTGCATTTAACCTCCACACTCATTCTTAATGGACAGACATTCAAGATGTCACATACAAAAAGGCAATTTTCCAGAGGGAGAATCTATCCCAGACCTGCTCTAAATCAGTAGGTCCATATTAGGAGACCCATGGTGATTTATTGCAGCAAGATTTTACCCTCTTACCCGTCACAGGTGCTTGTGGGTGGGAGAACAAGGCACCTCATTGTGGTCACTGTCCTATATGCAGCTGTTTTTACCTGACACACCTCCAGCTGCCAAGTACTCTATCACCCCAAATGCCAACATTCCTGCAGTGGTAAAAACGGGAGGGAGAAGTAGGGGGCTGTTAGGGCCATTGTGGTCTGGAACAGGTACCCCATTAGTCAGATTCCTACAGGGGAGAAGCTTAGGGGGAGAGCGGGAATCCTTGCCATCATGGGAACTGATGATATAAACTCAGAAAAAAAAAAATAGATTTGAGCTCTGAGTCGAACACAGTTGAGGGCCTAGAATCCGAAACTCTTGTCCCTGAGGCCTCTATCTTGGGCTACAGACAGACCAGGTTAAGTCTATGTTTGCAAAGCTAAGGGACAGGCATCCATTTGCAGTTTCTGAAAACCGTCAGCATCAGAGAGAGAGATCTGGATGGAACCGAAAAGAGTCGCAAAACTTGGAAACCCCAGAATCTGCAGGAACTTAAATCACCCAGGACCTGGGGACATACAAAACAGAGAAGGAGGGGAGATGCCAGGTGAGGATACAGCCTCTGAATTTTGTGGACACTCTACTGCTGGGCAGAAGATGAGGCTCACTCATTAGTGATGTGAAGCAATGCCCAGTGTCCTCCTTGTTGGACTCAAGATTTAAATAAATGCCTCAGAAGAGTGACAGCTTGAGTAGGTCATGGGCTTCAGGGTCCCTGATGAAAAGTGCTGCATTATTGATGAGCACTGAGGGTCACCTCTTTTCTCTGCATGAAGGCCTGGGCTGAAAAATTAGAAGGAAGAAGGGGTCCAGCCCCATGCCTGCCATCGAATGGTCCACTATCTGCCAGGAACTCTTCTAAGTGATTTATGTAGGAATGGTTATTTTTGTTTAAAGGGGAAGCTAAGGAACACATAGAGAGATGAGGTGTTTGAGGCTACATGAATAACAAGTGGCACACCTAGGATTTGAATGGGCTTGGAATCACAGTAGGGTCAGAGTCCTTGTGGTTGGGGGTAGGGGCAGGCTATTTTGGTCTCCTGTCATGCTGGGCTGCTTCATCCAACCAGAGCAGAGAACCCACAGGATTTCGCAGTCTTTTCCAAGCATGCAATGCCCACAAAACAGGTAAAAAAATGTCAAGTGCACAGAAGCCAGTAAAATGAAGCCTGGAGTTGCTGGGTGGCAATGACAGGCCTAAGGAGGTACCCCTTTCTCTCCACTGCACACTGCCTGCAAGATTATTGATTGCCACATTACAGAAATGCCACTTTCCACTTCAGGGCAATTGTTACTTGCAGTACCAGATGGCTGTCCTCAGGGTTCACCTCAGCTCAGCATAAATATAAAACTCACTATTTCTGAGGGGGGTCCGACGATGCCCAGGTGTGTGGTTCCAAAGCAATTTTACTTCGAGTAAATCAGTAGGTCCATATTAGGAGACACATGGTAATTTATTGCAGCAAGATTTTATGTCTTTGTCAGTCATTAGCAAAATTTTGTACCAGAAATTCTTTCCTCTTTAATCTTGGCGGGATTGGCATTACACATAACTCGACGATTAAGACAAGAATATCTTGCAGATAGGGAGGTCGTTAATCTAAAGGGTTTCTGCAGTGTGAAATGCAAATGCTCAGTGACAGGTATGTCAGGATCCCCCAAAGCCTTCTTAATCTGCCATAAAGGGATCCAAGGAAAGGTTTGATTATTTTGTTAACACAAATAAGAAGCCTGTTTGCAGCTCAGCTCTCTTTGCAGCTCCAATTCCTTTACCATTTGTTCAGATAAACTTTCCAGCCCCTGGAGGGTCAGCTCATCAACAGCTTCTTTCCCTCTGTGTTCTCAATGACAGACCTGGGATTTGGGGGTCTGCATGCACAGAAGGTGAGGGTAAAACAGACAGTGTTGCTCTCTCTCTTTCTAGTGTTGCTCTGTGGATCATGACCAGCTCTTTTCTCCTACACCCCCCCTTGGGTGTGTGTGTGTGTGTGTGCGCGCGCTCACACTCAGAGCAAGGGGGCGCGGCGGTGGAGGGGGCAGACGTGAACTTTCCATACTCATCTTCTGGAGTGATGCTGTTATTGGTTCATTCTGGGAGATGAGCAATGTTGGCACATGAGTCAGCCTTGCTGGGTTTTAGGAAGCTCCATTTCTAACCCAGCTTTGCCACCGTAAACTGTATGACTTTGAGCAAGTCATCCCTGTTGCTTTAGTTTCCCTGACTCGAACTAATGATTACAAAAGTCTTTTTAGTTTTAGATCCCACACCCCTGTTACCTTTGCTCCACAATACACTCAGAGGCCCTCAGTGAAGAATCTCACAATTGGCTCACTTTATTTGGTTAAGTTTTGCCTTCTATTGTCTTACACTAGCCCAGACAATAATGTGCCAGATAGAAAACAGTGTGTTCAAAGGGTGGAGGCTGGTGTTGGATTTCCAGTTCAAATCTTGGCTCTGCATGAGCCACAGGAAATCTTGTAACCTCTCTATGCTTTAGTTCTCTTGTCTCAAAAAATAGACAGGACATAATAGTACCAACCTCATAGACACCTTGTGAAAATTAAATAAAACATTTAGCACAATTCTTGATCTACACTGAATACTAAACATTAGCTATATTATTATTTTCATTATTCTCTATACCTTGTGGGGAAAAAAAATCTATGAGATCTCATTCCTATTACAAATTTAATCAGTACATCACTTCCACCACCAGTCAAAACAATGAGTCTTTATTTAGAGATTGGTATAAAATAATGGGGACTCCCTTCTTCACATATGCCCCAAGATTTTGTGGGGCTGTCCATCTTATCTGGGAGGATGAAGATGAGGACAGCAACATTTTTGGGTTCTGCAGCAGGGCTTCCCGGCATTGGCCCATGATCTGCTTCCTTCCTGCTTTTCTGGAACCCAAGATCCTTACCCTTAACCCAAGTGTGCTGCCTGTATACAGCTTTCTGGTTTGCTCTCAAAACCTACGGAGCATTTGTAGAAACTTCCATGGTTTCATGCCAGTGAGGGATCTTTGTGTCTTTCTTTCCCCTTCACCATTTTCTCTCCCTCCTCCTTGGCTTTTTTCCCTTTTTCTTCCCCAGGGGGTCTCTCTGGTTGCTCTCTTCATCTTCTCTTCATCCCCAGAGTTCTCCAGGGGCTCATCCACCATGGTCTCGGCTTAGTGCCTTGCAAAGAAAATTCTGTCCCTCTGCACCTTTCAGCAAAACTATCAGCCCAAAAAGTTTCGGAAAAAAAAAATTCATTATCTTTAATGGGATTTCTTTACCAGTCCTGGCCAGGAGGGACCCGGGTTCCCAGGAAATCTAAATTAATGAATGCCCTACCATGGGGTGTGGAGGGGAGTGGGGGAAGCCAACCAAACTGAGATATAATTTCTTTTTGAGCTTTGCAATGAAGGGTGAGAGTCTAAAACAGAAAACCTAAAAGACTGACTAGCTAGGAAAAAAGAATTTAAAGTTTTCCCGAGAACCCCAGGCCTGTTCTGAATCCGTTCTGAGCCAAGTAGAAATATTTGGATAAGGGAAATGGCTGCTCTCTTGTAATTGGCATCTCGTTGATCAGGGACGACTATCTAAGACCATGAGAGGGTTGTCAGGAAAATCAGCGTATAGAACATTTCACTAACAGATTCCTAATTTCATCTGTGCCAACCATGAAACTTATTGTACTCATTTTGGCTCTTGAATGAAAGAGCAACTGGCGGGTACCTTTGGGGTCTTGGAAGGAGATTTAGAGAGGTTTGTTAGTCTATTAGAAAGCAGAGGGAGCGGTCTTCCCTTCAGCTGTAAACTCCAGAGAAGTCTATTAGAAGTCTCCACGTACAACTCGAATCTCTTTCCCCTTTGATTCAATCACCCCGAGTCATTAGGCTGGCTGAACAGCACTTTGGACTGCGCACTATAAATAATTAAAATGTAGAAACATGTGTGGTCACCTGACACAGCCCCCAGAGCTGGGCAGAGGCAGAGGATGTCTGGCTTTGTGCTGAGCTTCTTGCTGAGGCTGGAAGTTTTAAAGCTGCCTGTCTAGTCCCAGCCTCGTCCTCCCAGCGACAGCCTCACATTCTTCACTGACCCTGAGCTGGCATTTGGTACACCTGTCACACTCCGCAGCTCCTTGGGGAACCTGCCCTTCTAGGCCAGCTCTCCCTACTGATGCTATGTTTCCAGACTGTCCCTCCAATTGATGTCCCTCCAGGTATGGCAGATGGCATTTTCCAAAAGAGGCTGTGTGTTAGTTCCGAGGGCTGCCATAAGTTTACCATGAACTTGGTGTTTTAAAATCCTACAAGTACCTTCTCTCACAGTTTTGGAGGTTGGAAATCTGAACATGGAGCTGCCCACAGGGCCATGCTCCTTCTGAAGGTGCAAGGGGAGGGTACTTCTGTGCCTCTTCCCACTTCTGGTGGTTCCTGGCTCTCCTTGGCTTGTGGAGGCATCACTCCAGTCTCTGCTTCTGTCTTCCCTTGTGCCTGCCTCCTCTGTGACTGTGTGACAGATCCTCTGTTTATAAGGACACTAGTCACTGGACTTAGGGCTCATCCTAATCCAGTATGACCTCATCTTAATTATATCTGCAAAGACCCTTTTTCCAAATAAGGTCATATTCTGAAGTTTAAGGACACATGAATTTGAGAGTGAGAGGACACTATTTAATCTATTACCACCCTCTATCATCTTTCCTACCCGCATGGCCTTCCAGAAATTGACACTCTCCCATTAAGAGCCAAAGTCTGTGCCCCATCCCCTAACCTGGATGAACTTCTGTGACCACTTCAACTAACAGAGTATGGTGGAGATGATGTTGTGTGGCTTCCAGGGGTCCCAAAAGACATACAGCTTCTGCCTGCCCCTCTGTCCCTTGCAGTGCATGCCAAGATATCATGTGGCAGGTAACTGTAGTTCCCCAAGCTTTCTAACAGCAAAGCCAGGGGCCAGTCATGTGAGTGAGCTATGAAAGAAATGGTGTTGCATGGAGCCCAGACTTCGCCACCTAGCCAGACCCAAATAGCATATTCAAAAGCAAGCAATGACTGTTGTTTTAATTCTCTGTGTCTTAGGGTGGTATTTTATGCAGGTTTAGGTATTCCTGGTAAATACAGCCTAAACTTCAGAACTTTGTAACTCTTCTCCATAGTCTCCTCTTTTCTACCTCTTGAGTAGTTAAGTCCATAAATCTCCCCTCTTCTTGCCCTGCCTAACTGGGCATTTCACTCTGAATTGGATCATTAGCATCTTAACTGGCTTCTAAACTTTGGTCTCTCCCTTCCTCCATCCTATCAAATTATCTCTTTAGCGCAATTTGGCTTTGCCACTATTGTGCTCAAAATTCACTGATGGCTCTCCATTTCTTAGGGGATTAAAAAAAAAAGAAAATTCCTTAAATGAGAGTCAAGCCTTCTTTTATTTAGCCTCAGTTTACTTTTCCTGCCTCATTGGCTGTATCTTTTCCATAAAGATTCTGTGCATCTAACAAGTCAGACTCTTCACTGTTCCAAACACACCTTGAGCCGGATCTTTCTCCTTGGTATCTTGTTCAGTTTTTAGTTATACTTTCAACCTTTAGTCATACTTTCTGAGCACCTCTTCATGCCAGGCAATGTACAGGAAACTGAAGGACCCTGGAACACTTCTCCTCTTCATCTTCTCACTTCGTCTCACTGGAGTCCTACCTACTTGCCAAGGCATAGCTCCAAACTTCACTTGCTCCATGAAACCTTCCCAGATTTCTTAGGCAAAAGTTATCTTTTTTTTTTTCCTTTCCTCCCTCTGAAATCTTGTATCTTTTTCTCCAGTCAAACCCATGTAACCACACCCATGCTTCTCAAGCCTCTGGACTCTTATGCATGCTGGGTTTTCTTCCTTTGCCCTTTCCAGTTGGTTGACATCCAGTTACCTTCATACCCATCTTTTCAGAAATTTTCTGTGACCCACTTTGTTTGATTTAGATACCCTAATGTACAACAGTCTTTGTCCTGGAATGGATCCTGTGGTTACCTCTGGGGGCTCTGAAAGGGCAGGGATTAGGTCATTTATTCCTGTTTGTACTTCATGTAGCTAGCCCATAGAGAGAGCTATGTAAATGTTTCTTGAATGACTCAATATTGAACACGTGAAGATCATGCTAGAGAGGTCTAAAAGGTTTTTTTTTTTTTGACATGATTGGAAAAAGATTTGGAAATGAATTAAAACTAAAACAAACAAAAAGATTTGGAAATGAGAATTTGCTTAACCACTAAAGGTTCATGGTTGCATTTTAGGTTCTTTGAGTTGATTATTGAGCTTGACTCCAGGTAAAAGGAATTTATGTATTAGTCCCCCCTTTACCCTCAGGGATACATTCCCAAGATCATAGGGTGAAGACATGAAACTGTAGATAATGTCCAAGCCTATATGTACTAAGTTTTTTCCTATATGTATATACCTATGATAAAGTTTAATTTATAAATTAGGCACAGTAAGAGATTAACAGCAACTAATAATAAAGTAGAATAATTGTAGCAATATGCTATCATAAAAGTTTTGTGAATGTGGTCTTTTTCTCAAAAGACTTTACATTGTACTGTGTTTTCAGACTGAGATTGACCTCAGGTAGCTGCATCTGTGAAAAAGAAAACTGTAGACAAAGGGGTTACTACACATAGTCCTTTATTGGCCCCCAACCATGTTTTGGTAACAAAGAAACATTTTAACCATAAGATATTCAATTTTGTATTTTACTAATGTTTCTTTTGTTCTCAGTATAAACATCTTTTATCTGTTCAGCAAAATTATAAATTTACAAGGATAGATTTTGCATATTTCATTTATTTTAATTTTAATTTTATTTTCTTATAATTCTGACGCATAGTGAAATTTTAAAATCATGGCTCTAAAGAAAACAATTTGGCCAGTTTGGCAAAACCCCCCAAAGATCCAATCTGAGAATAAGTGTTTCGTTAAAGTTGATATCTTTGTCTGCCCTTCATCTTACTCCAAATCAAACCCTATATCAACAGTTCTGAACCTTTGACTGGAAAACTTTTATTTTTTATTTTTTATAATTTTTTTGTTGTAGATGGACACAATACCTTTATTTATTTATTTATTTATTTTAAATATTTATTTTTTAGTTTTAGTTGGACACAATACCTTTACTTATTTTATATTTATTTTTATGTGGTGCTGAGGATTGAACCCAGGACCTCACATGTGCTAGGTGAACACTTAACCATTGAGCCACAACCCCAGCCCCTTATTTATTTATTTATTTATTTATATGTAGTGCTGAGGATCGAACCCAGGGCCTAAAGCATGCAAGGCAATTGCTCTACCACTGAGCCACAAACCCAGCCCCAAAACTTGTATTTTTTTGACATTTTTAGATGGACAAATAAATATTGTAACATTTATTGTGTACGGGTTGTTTTGAAACACATTGTCCTTATCATCCTTGGAGGATTGGTTCTGGGATCTCCTGCAAATGCTCAAATCCATGGATGCTCAAGTGCTTTATCTAAAATTGCATTGTTTATACATGTAACTTACCCATGACCTCCTGTGTTCTTTAAATCATCTCTAGATTACTTACAATACTTAATACAATGTAAGTGCTATATAAAGAATTGTTATATTGTATTATTTATGGAATGATAACAAGAAATATCTGTACATGTAAAGTGCTATGCATTTTTAAAAAAATATATTTTTTGATCTGTGGGTTATTGACTCCTTCAAAGCAGAGGCCTAAGAATATGAAGGATCACCTGTCCGAATATACTGTGGAATGGCTATGTCGAGCTAATTAGGATATGCACTAACTTGCACACCTCTCATTTTTTGCAGTTAGAATACTTAGCTAATCTCCTAGCAATTTTGGGGGAATATAATATGTTGCTATTAACTGTAGCCACCATTTTGTACAATTGCATATTTTTTTCTCCCACAATCCCTATTTTATTTTGGGAACATATAACCCCCTTAATATTTATTTTCATGAGGAGACAACTAGTCTTCCACCTCCCAATTATTATTGATTTCCTTTGAAAATCACTGCTTTCACATGTACTAATCTAGAAAGCTGCTTCCTTACCTTGAATGGAAAAAGAAGCTTCTAGATGTCGAACTATGGGAAGTGAATTCTGAAGAGAGATGCTTTCTGGGAGGGAAGCGCCATCTCACACTCTAACTCATCTTTTCTTTCAAGGATAGGATTGTGAACCCCGAGTTTCTTGAGATGTCATTATGCATGCTGGGATTTAATCATCTGAGACCCCCCCACACACACATCACCTAAAGTGCCCCTGGGGACCAGGAGGACATTACTGTAGGAGAGAGGTAGGAGCTTAGAAAAATCCAGAGTGTGAGCTATGTAGTTCCCTGACCCCTCCTAGGCTCTAATATTAAATCCGTGACTCTTGAGAGCATTTGCTGAGGGAATCCATCATCCTTTTATTTTGTATTTCCTGGGTCTTATTCAATATTATGACCCTAGGGGGGAAAAATACCGCCACTGGTAGTACTTGAGTTAATGTTACTTGCAGCTTTATCCAGGAACAATTCTGCCATGAAATACTCAGCTGTAAAAGAAACGAGATGACTGAGAAGGATTCTTTTGAGTGTCTCTGGCATGCAGAGAGGCGATGGGGATCTTCGTGTGTACGTGTGGGAAAGTGAGGCGGGATGATAAATAGTGTGCTACCTCTCCTTTAAGAGCACGTCCTTTTATTTCTGACACTTAAAAAGACACTGTCAAAAAGATGTTTTACTGATTTGACTTTCTGTGCGGGAGAACGTGCAACAGTTACCTAGTAAGTGGTTTTATAGGGAGTTTCACCCACACGTTATAATAAACTGAGCCCGAAGATAACATATCTTTTGTGCTTTTACAGTGCTTGGATGATAACTGTGAAAAATTATCTAGTGGAGGTTAGCAAACTGTACCTGTGGTCTTTTTCTCATGACCTCTGTATGATAAAGTTGACTATCTTGGAGCATGATGCATCGTCAAATAATAGGTTTGCTTGTCTGGCCAACAAGAAGTAATTGAGGAGTGTTATAGTTTTACAATCGTGTTTCAGTGACTCTGTTGCTTTTGAGTTGTTAGACCTGAACAAAATGGGTCAATGTTGAAAGAATAAAGTTTTCTCTCTCTCCCCCCTCCCTCATCTCCCACCTTCCTTCATTTCCAAGTCTTTATTTTTTGTTTTGTTTTGTTTTTGTTTTTTTCAAGGGTAGGATGGGGGTCATGGGCCTTGTGTATCATGATTTTTCTGCCCAAGAATTCTGGACTCTTCTTTTGGGGCTTCAGATGGAAGGTTTGATCTTAGTTTAATGACTAAAAGCCAATTTTATTTGACTTATCCATTGAGAACTCTTGTATTCTTTCTGTCTTTGGGGAGAAAATAGGTTAATAAGATTATTTTGTTCCTGGGGTTCTTGAGACTCCAGATGTATGTCTTTAAGGAATAATTTCCCCTGTACTTTCTTAAGACTTTTTGGGAATAGAGCAAAGATGAATGACCTAGGGTAGGTAGCAAATTAAAGGACATTTGATTTTGCTACATTCTATGTTCTTTGGGGCAGGTCTCACCAGAATTTCATAAAGTATTACACCTAACACTAGTTCCATGTAATGTGTGACGAAGTGAGTTTGGGAAACATTGTGTACCTAATCTAAACCCTTATTTTGGGGTCTCCATGATGAACATCAACACATGAGAAGCCTGGAGAAGTCCAAGAGAGAAACGTTCAATACTGGCATTTCCCAAGATGACCACAGAATCCCCCAAGAGCCCCAGCCTCCTGTACAGCTTATGTGCTGCACAATGTATTTAGGAGAATTTTGAAAAAACGGAGGTTTTTGTGATTTATAAATATAGCTGTTGTTCTTTCCAAAAAGAAACCATCAAGAGACCAATCACTGCTTAGCAACAGCCCCCCCACCGCCACCCTAGACATATGCACATATGTACTTATCTTAGAAATAATTTTTTAAAAATTGGGCTATCAGAATCAAAACTTGAGAACTTGTGCATGCATAGAAAGAGTTATTTTACTGTTATGATAGCCAAGGAGCTTTTTAGGAAAATAAACAAGATAAATGATTAAGATTTGCATTTGTGTAGGAGTGTTTGATGGACTTGTTTGTGTTTGCTGCTGGTGAGAGTTATGGGAAATGAAGGAGGGAACTACTGGGGTTTGGGAGAGAATTTATTTCAAAGAACAAAAATCGCAGGTATGATTGACCAGAGGTGAAAAGGAAGTGATGGGTCAAGGATGTAGATCGGAGGTAGAGCACTTGCCTAGCATGTGCGAGGCCCTGGGTTTAAGCTCCAACCCCGCATAAAACAAAAACAGAAAAGCTAAAATGAAATGGAGCAATGGTTCCTCTCTGGTGTGTTGCCTGCTGCCTGAATATGGCAGCCGAGCGGTGGCACCCTCCCTGCAGAAGGGAAGGCTGTGTGCCAGCCCCATACTGCCTTGGGACTCCTATAGGAGATATGAATGGAGGGATGATAGCTATTAGATAAACCAGCATCCAGTGACAATGACATGGCTTAGGGAGCATGACTCAGTAGCTGAGAAGTGGGCAATGATAGCAGCGTGAGCAGTAGCCCTGGGGAGACAGAGAAGGGCCTTGGAGGTGAGTTGTGGCAGCTGCATGGTATGTGGAAAGTATACAGATTTAAACTGGGAGTTCTGTGGACATACCTCCCCCTCTGCCAGGGGCTTGAGAATCTTGAAAGCAGGTCATGGGGGCTAATAGAAGCTAGCACCTCTATAAAAATAGAACTTAATTTGCACCACAGGGTAAAGTCCCATGACTCTAGCAAATTACACTCCTGGCCAGTCGAGTCCAACTGTTGCAGACAGAAGAGACAGACACTTCAGGGAGTGCAGCTGGGCCATCAGATGAGGTCCCATAGGATCGTTGTATTAGTTATGTATTGCTGCATAACAAATCACCTCAACCCTTAAAGGCTTAAACCCATATAAATATTTATTATCTCACATAGTAGGGCAGGAATTCAGGAGCAGCTTATATGGGTGGTTCTGTCTCAGAAACTTTCATGAGGTCAAAGTGAAGGTGTCATCTGAAGGCTTGACTGGAACTCAAGATCTGCTTTTCAAGATGGCACACGACATGGCTATAGGCCCAGTCCTCAGTGCCTTGCTGGCTGTTGGCAGGAAGCCTCAATTCCTTCCCATGTGCCTTTATGACATGGCAGCTGGCTTTCCCCAGAATGAGTGATCCTTTTATAACCAAGACTCAGAAGTCTAACACATCACTTTGCTATATTCTCTTTGTTAGAAGCTTAACACTAAGTCCATCCCACATGTAAGGGGAAGGGAATTAAGCTCCACTTTTTGAAGGGAGAAGTGTCAAAGACATTGTGGATGTATTTTAAGACCACTACAATGGTGGTTCACTTCTATTTAATCCCTTCAAGAAGTTAAAGGGTAATAGGAGTGTCAGGGAACATAGGAGAGAAAGGTGTGGATAAATGTGCTGGCCTGCCCAGAGGTGAAATCTATTATGAGTTATAGAAAAATCTTTTTTTTTAATTTATTTTGAAATCAAAAGATGGGCTCCAGACAGGATTGCTTGTTAAGTTGGATGAAATTAAAAATAGCTTAAACGTTTGGGAAGAGGGGGGAGATGATTAGTTCTCAGGATATATTAAATGTCCTCACACGAGAAGGGAGTCAGCTATTGGGAAGGGCTGCTTTGGAAAACATATGCTGTGTCAAACTCTGCCAGCAGATGCAGAATCTGCTGCTAAAGTTAGCTCCCGAGAACAGGGCTGGATGGGCTGCCATCACAGATGTCTCTGGAGCCAGCACCCGAGACAAATATAATTCTTACCCCTGGAAAGCAAGGCTCCATGCTAGAGCTTCTCACCCCGGTGGAGGGGTTAAAGGGAGGTGTGAAGGCAGATTTAGGACCCCAAATGCCGACTTCTCTGTGATTCCTGAGAATAACGGATGATTTTGAAGCCACAAGGTATGCTGGTATTTTGCATTTCTAAATTTGGGAATCCTTCATAAGGTGAATTCTTGTTTCTTTAAGAGGAACCCAAGGCCTGATTGGAAGGCTTTTGAAACATATATTTTGAGATTTATAGTCTGAAATGTTAGAGGAGATGAGATAAGTGTGCAGAATGCCTAAAACAGCCGAAGAGGAGTTAGAGCACAACAATAATGAGAAATGATTTAAGTGATTTCTTTAGTGCAGGAAGCAAACACTTTTCCCCCAACAAGAAGGGGACCCAGTTTTATGGCTGATGACAGACAGATGTTGTCCCCATGCTGAGCAATCCAACATCATAGAGCAGGGTTTCCCAAAGTAGATTTCATAGAATTCGGTCCACAAGGATGCCTCACTGAAGAAGAATACTATGACTAATGAATCTGGGGAAGGGTGCAGCACGAGTCTCCTATTAGAAACGTTCAGCATTGTAACGGCTTTGAGAAGTCCTGGAATGAAGAATCCTGCTTAATTTTGTTTGGTTCCTTAGTTCCCAAATAGATGACCCTGGAGTTCCCCTCCCCCAACTTCTATGGATCTTCAGTTTCTATTTCTATCTCTTCAGAGTGCCAGCTTTGCAGGGAAAGTTTTCATCTGTTTTATTCATAATTATGGTCCCACAGCCAAGAACAGTGCCTGGAACTAGAGGAGAAAGTGCTGAGCTGTAACAGAGCTTTAGCTTTGGACCCCTCCATTTACACACGTTTCCTTCCGGGGCCCTGGATCCACTGCTGGCTGGGACATATTAGGTGCTCAACAAATAATTATTGAGTAAGTGAATGAACAAATGGGCACTGTGAAGCCAGTGTTCCTTGCAACATACACATTGGGAAATGCCATTCTAGAGACAGGAGACCCCAGACAGGGGAGCACAATGGTTAATGTTCACATTAACTTGAGGAGGAACGAGAGAGGAATAAAATCTCATCTGGGAAAGAAAATAACTGCAAAATGTTGGAGTTGGAAATAAAGTCCAATTGATTTACGATTGACTCTGTGGGCTTAACAGTGTCTGGTGTTTTCACCAGGTAGGATTTATCTGATATAATGTGAGAGAATTTCATTCCAAGGGTTTAGAGGGCAAACAAAAATCACAATGTGATATTTAATCATCTCACCTAGTCACAAAGTTTCCTGAGAAGGGAAAGTCTGGGGAGGGACCCCCGGCACTCCTGGGCTCCTGGCCGTGGCTCTCCCAGCCTGGTGTGGGATCCCTCTTAGATGCAGCAAATTGGATTCTGATGGTGGAGGATGATGAACAGAGAGTTGCCATAAAACCTGGGGGTTGCCTGGTTCTGACCCTTCCCACCAGTTTTCCCCCTTTCGCTTCTAAATGTGAGTTTGACCCTTAAGTAATGAGGCAGGTTTTTAATAGTCCCACCAGCCCTTGCAAGTCCAGACGAACATTGTCTCTTAAAGACTGTGCTTTGGGGAGCAGCACACGGACTCCAATACAGCTGTTACTAATAAAAATGTTTGTGGCCCTCTTTTGGAATTGCCTTTTGTGTCAATTATGAGGTGCAGGAGACAAATCCAGCCCTCTGGCCATATGTTGTTTTTGACCAAAAATGGTCTTACCCAGCTTATCCGGCAAAATGGCCCAGCAAATTCAGCTAGCTGGCTTTGGGAAATGGCTTAAGGATTTTTGTCCAAATTCAAATCCGGTGTCAAAAGACAACACTTTGCCAGTATCGAGTGTTCCAAAGTATATGCCTTGTGATCTGAAAGCAACTCCTCAAGAGGAAACCAGAGCCATTTTGAGCAAGGACATTCTCTCTGTAGAAAGCAGAATCTCCCCAGAGGCTGCCTCCGAGGGATGGTCAGTGTCTTCATTTGTCAAGTTTGAGTAGAGTTTTGAAAGCTCTGATTCTGAATCCCGGCTACTCATCAGAACTGCCTGGGAAGCTGGCAAAACTCTTCATGCTCAGACCTACTCCCCAGAGGCTCAGATTCAACTGGCCTAGGGTGGGGCCCAGGCATTGACTCTGTGTGTATGTGTGTGTGTGTGTGTGTGTGTGTGTGTGTGATTTCAATGTCTAGCAAAGATAAACCTCTCTGTTAAACAATCAATCTTATTAATTTCAGTCACAGTTGTTCTGTTTAACTTTTTTTTTTTTTTTTTGGTTGAGATAAAAATCTGTTGCAGCTAGGCCAAGAGGCATCACTGAAGGTTAATCAAACACAGATGGGGGAAAGGGTTTGAGGGGGGTTGGACTGTTATTAGCATAAATTGGCATTGTGTGCCATGACCACGAGGGGGCAGACTGTAATACTTACCAATAAGTGTGCAAAGAAATTAGCTTTTAATAGAAAAACAAAAACAAAAACAAAACCCAAACCCAAGAAATGAAAGGGAAACTGGTTGGAAGTTTTGTTGGTGATCAGTTCACTCCCTCCTTTCACTAGGTCTTTCAGATGCATGAGTCCCTCTAAGATGCCACAATGGAACTGCCAGCGCCCACTAGAGAAAATGGGGTGGCATTGCTGATGGGTTTTGAGCATTGTGGCTGAGTGCATGGGGTGTGTTGTATCCGTCAGTCCATCACCTTATGTAATCCCTTAGTAACCCTAAGAGACAGCATTATCCCCTCCTTTTTGTAGATGAGAAAACCGAGGCCCAGAGAGGTAAAGTCTCTTCCATAGCATCACATGACTATTAAGTACCAATAGGAGATCAGAGTTTCAAATATGGGTCTTTTTGATTCCTAAATCCATGCTCCTTCTTGACGTACACTGCCTCTATGTGGAAAGATGTTGCTCTAGTGTGTGAATTTTCATGATTGCTTTGTTATTGTGGATCAGGTAGATTAAAATGGTGCTCTTCCTGTCATTCTTACAAATGACATGCACTACAACTGCAGATGCACCATCTCAGATGTGAAGAGTCAGATTCTGTGTCCCAATAGCAGCTTGAAGTGTAGGGGAAGGAGATCAGGGCTAAAGGCCTATGAGGAAATGGTCCCTTGGCTGCCTATGTCCCCTGAGAGAATGAAAGCCCTGTGGGGATAAGGCCCTGTCTGACTCACCAATCTAGTTTTGGCACATCATGGATACTTAGAAATATTTGTCGAATACCCTAGTTGAAGAATGCATGCATACGTGAAAGTCTTGAGGTCTAAATTAAATTCCTGATCTGAAGAGTATTACCTACCTCATCTTGTCTAAGTTTCTCTGCATGTAGCCTCCTTATCATTAGGTCCAATTGATGGTTCTAGGTGAGATCTAAGATTCTGCTAAGATCCAGCACTTCCAGACTCAGCTTCCCCCTGCTCTTTGGGTAGATGAATATGAGCAGGACTCTGGGGTTCAGCTCCAGGGACAGAGGGAAGGAAAGGAGAAACGCTCAGAGTTTGACATGGCTATTAAGGAGCCTTCCCACTCTACTATCCACGGAGGCCTGAACGTGGGACAAGTGACAGGATGGGGTGATAGAGGAATCAGAAAGGCACATTCACTTTAAATGAGTCCCTGTTGCTTAATTTTTTAAAGTAAAAAACAGAGGGTGGTACTCTAGAGGGTGAATTCTTTCTTTTTTTCTTTTTCTTCCTTTTTTGGAATCAGGCATTGAACCCAGGGGCACTTAACCACAAAGCCTTATCCCCAGCCCTTTTTATTTTTTTTTTTATTTTGAGACAGGATCTCATCAAGTTGCTTAGGGCCTCACTAAATTTGATATGAGGCTGGCTTTGAACTTGTGATCTTCCTGCCTCAGTCTCCTAAGTGCTGGGATTACAGGCATGCACCACTGAGCTGGGCTTAGAGGGTAAACTCTTCATTGAATCAAACATATTGTGGGATCTCACCATGATCTCAGGAAGGGGTTATTTGTCTCATTCATGGTAAGGGGCCCTGTTTCTCCCATCCTTGGCTTCCCCGACTGTGATCCCGTGGCTGTGCCATCTCCATGGGATTTTGGGTAGTAGAACCTGGGGAGGGAATTTTTTTTTTCATTGGTTTAAAAATAACAAATTTGCCAAGTTCTTGAACATTCCTCAGCCCCCAGAAAGCTGCTTGCTGCCGACTGTGCAACACACACTGTGCCTCCATCACACTTGGAGTCTGGGTAAACACACGTCCCTTGCCAATGGACACTTTTTGAAAGATGAAGTTTAGTTTTTATGGACTTTTGGATTTGTCTCCAGACAGACCAAAATGACTTTGATCCTCCTGTTATGAGCATAATTGCAAGGGCATATGGAGTCTGGCTTTGGAGAACTCTTCCAAGGATCCAGGCACATGTCAAAGGCCAGGGAGAAGACACACAGGTCATTTTGTCACCTGTGGAGAAGGGGAATAATAACTCAAGACTGGTGTCCCCAATTCAGCCCTTGTTTCTTTTATAACTGACTTGACTCACATTCATTTAGAATATGGTACCATCCGTTAAAAGCCAAGTATGTCCTAAGCACTTTCTAGCTATTAATTTAATCCGTACAACATTTTCATCAGATAGGTACTATTATTGTCCTCATTGTGTGGATGGGGATACGAGAGGAAGAGAAGTCCAGTCCCCAAGGGCACAGTTAGTGCTGGAGTGTTTGTACTTTAAACTGCACACAATAGCCTCTCTCAAGAAGCATCTAGTAAGCACCACGGTACAACAGAACTGGCTCCTTGCCATGTTTTGATGTTGCTATTATTGTCACCACTAGCAGCTGAACTTAATTCTAACGCATATAGGTCCTTTTTAGAAATCAGGTCATGGGGAAAGCTCTTGCTTTCCATGGCTTTGGAAGCAGGTCAGCAAATGGGTTTCTGAATAGGGCCTGGGGCTAATGGTATTAGAATGACAGACCAGAGTGGGTTTAAATGATGGTAAAGATCTATAGGGACCAGGGGCCTGAGGGGACTTTGTATTTGTTGTTGTGTTCTTTTTCTTCAATGTTACAAACTTCAGGCCCCACAAAACCCAGATCCAGATCCAGCTCTGCCATAGTTGGATGTTCTAGTCTTGATTTGCAAGGGCACAACCCTGAGATAACATTGGGACACCTCTGGGAAGACAGTCTGAACTTGACCTTAATACAACCTCTTCTCTCTTGTCTTATTTCCCCAGTATCACAGCCCTAGTGCCAAGGATTTTTTTCCCCAGGATGTTAAGAAGAGTATTCAATCACCATGGGCTTCGTGAGTCATCTTGCCCCACAACAGAGCCCACTTCTCCAGAGAACAGAAGGTTTGCAATCTCTGGATTAAGTGCTTCCCCCACTTGAACACCAATGACTAAATAGGGTCAACTTTCCACTCCTCTGACTTCTCCTTCTGTGTTCCAGGTTTTCTCCTAATGAGATACCATGTATTTGATTTGGTTTATTACTAAATTACAATCACATCCAAATCTGCTTCCTCAGGATTATTCTCTGATTATTTAAATTGCCTCAATTGGTGCTTGCTTTTATCTATGGATGTATCTATCAGAGGCGATTTGAAAATTGTAGTATTCATCCTCTTTATGCCAGATGCTGTGACTGATGTGCGGTTCATTTGATCTTTGTGGATCTGTGTGTCTTTCTGAGGGTGCAAAGGAAGTTACTGATTTGGGGGCTGCCATTATCGATTGGGGTTTGAGGTTCCCCATTGTTCCCAGAGAACCTGGGCTTTCTCCCCACAGAAGGGCAATCACATCCATGTGTGATTCTATTTTTTTTTTTAACTGGTTTAACTTTTATAGGGAAGTATGGATTTTAAGAGGTGAGGACATCTCATTGTTGTTTCTTCTGGATCAGGGATTCTGGGACGACCTGTGCACTGGATACTTGGAAGATGCTTGTGGTACTTTGTTGGACCCTGTCCTGCATCTTCTGGCCTTACTGCAGGAACTGACTTGTTGATTTTTATTGCCACCTGTTTTCAGCCCACCTGAAAAGGATCATCTGAAACTGCTCCGGCTGGCTCTATCACCAGGCCTTAAGCCATAATCCAATGCAGTTAAAAGGCACTTTCTCTCCTGCTGAGAAATTAACACCTTCTCCTTTGTCCCAACTTTCTGGGATCATTTCCAATAGGTCTTGGCTGGGAGTTAATTAAATCTGTGTTGACACATACTCAATTTCAAGTGGCTTTGCACATACAGGAAACCTGTTGAGATTTTCCCTTTGGGTCCAAAACTGCTGATCCATCTCTTTACCCCAGTTTTCGGGGTAGGTTTTTCCACTTGCCGGGAAAGGATGGAATTTAAAGTGGGAAATTTATGGGATTCCTCACCCTAAGAAAAATTACCGTCTGCCACTTTCCCATAAAGCTTTCTATATTTCAAGGCTTGTCTTCTGCATGAAACTTCATATTTTCTGTTAAAACAACTGGAATTGTGATTATAGGAAGCTCTCAGAGGCAGAGCAGAAGCAAATAACAAGTGGGGTCAGAATTCTCTGTCAGCAGCAGCTGGTTCAAGAACATGGCACTCAGAAACAGAGGCAGAAGATCGAAATGTAGGTCAAGTAATTATTAATTCCGATTGGATATTGCATATGCACAGCCGGGAGCTTTTTTTTTAATATTTCTTTTTCTTTTTTCTTATTTCATCAAGAATTAGAAATTTGAGTGTGTTACAGGAAAAGTTATTAGCAGGAACAGCTAGAGTCTTTAGGCTCTCTCCAAGAGCACATGCCAACCTCACTGGATGCTATGTACTTATTATTTATTTATTTATTGCTATATGCCTATTTTAGTGACCAGAGTGCCACCTATGTAGGGAAAGCATCCCTCCCACATAAAGCTGTGGCCCTGGCACTGGAAACTCTTGCTTAATTTGTTGGTCCCATGGCTGGGTCTGTCGGGTGACAGAGGTTTACACACTGGCAGTGGCAGCCTATCTGTTTAGCATGCACAGTTTGTTTTTTAAGGGGGAGCAACTTTAAACCTTTTTAAAAAAAACAGAATTTTATGTTTTTCTTTAAAACATAAGATTATTGGTGACAATGGCTGTTGCTGAGTGGGGCTAACATTTTCAGGTGGTTTGTGCTGGTCTACTTGCTAGTTCTCACATAGCTTACTTTACTCCTGCCATATACAAGTATATGCCATTCTGCCATCAAGAATACAATCAGAGATATGAAAAATTGTGCTCTATCTATGTAATAAGGATTGTAATGCATTTTGCTGTCATATATTTAAAAAAAAAGAAAAGAAAAAAGAAATGTTCTGCACAAAAGGCCTGATTCTATTCAACAACGTGAGACAGAGGGAGGGGAAAGGTGTATGGTATTCCTGGTTATTACAGCTAAGTCCAAAAGGAGCCTGAGAACAACTGGCCTGGAGCATATGAGTCAAGGATTTGGGTTTGCTGGCTGGTTTCTTTGTCTTTTGGTGTGGTGATGGGGAAGGAAGATAAAGGTCCAGAGTGAGTGTGGGAAAGAGATGGCTGAGGCTCTGGGGATGGTGGTACAGGAGGGAGGTTGACACTTTGGCAAAGCAGACTCTAAAACAGCATTGGGTTGTCTGGGATGATGTCCCAGGGATGAGGGGTTTATGGCCATGTCATGGCATGCATGACTATCTGAACCCCTTCCTTCTCCCCAAGAGACTGTGCTCCCTCAAGTAAGAGTTATGGGCAGAGATCCTACGTCATTCCCATCCACGTTTCCTGTGTCAGCACATATCTGCTCCATATGGGGCTCCGTAAGTGTCCAAGACAGGGAATCAAACAGTGTCACGGACCTGTGTGCATACTGTATTCATGTGTGCACATATCTGAGTGGGGGAAGGGGCAGGTGGGGGAGTGGATGAAGGGTGGACATTATCAGAGAGACAGAAAAGAGGAGGAGCATCTTAAGAGTATAAGATACACGCCAAGAAATACAGGGCTTTGTCATCAGATGACAATGGGTTCATTTAGAAATATGTCCCCTCCCTTTCTAAAGACAAGGAGCAGTGATGGTTAGTGGATTGCATTCTTGCCCCCAAGGCCCGGGACTCCACAGCGACAGCTCTGAGTAATGAAGGCTAGGGCCAGCTGCCTCACTTGGTGAATCGCTGGCTTCTTACCAACTTTCCACTGACATCCATTCTCTTGAACTAACTCAGAATACACGCTGCACTTCACATGGCACAGGTAGGGAAGGAAAAGGCAAGGTGACTGAGCAACAGGAACGGGAACTCAAACAGACCCTGATTCGAGTGTGTTCCCCTCTGGCTGTCCCTGCTCAGTTGTGTGGCTGCAGGCAAGCTGCTTGGTCTTTCTGAACTCTGGCTTCTTTGCCGAAGAGGGGGATAATCATCATGTCTACCGCTCAGGGTTTCTGTGAGGAGTTAACTGTGCCTGGCATGTGGTAAGTGCTTCAGTGTGATGTTACTATTCCAAAGTTCAAAGTTAAATGGACTTCCCCACTTGTGGCTTTCCTTTGAGGATGGTTTCTTAACATTGTGCTCTGCATAGTCAGAAGATGGTTGGCCTAGACGTTTCCAGATGAAGTGAGTACTCACTTCCCCAGTATTGCAATTATTCCAGACAGAACAGACTTCTGTTTGTGTGCTGTGACCCTCTTTGTTTTGGAGGAAGGATCTGACTCTGGTCCCCGCTGTGCCACACCAAGTCTCAGATCACTTACCCTTGTTAAAAAATGCCATCTGCCTCAGTCCTTCTTGCAGAATTCCTCCCTGACTCTCATCAGGGTATCCCAGGGAGCTTCCTGACCATAGCGCTCAACCCCAAACATGCTGACTGCCTGCAGCACAGCAGGGCTGGGCTCAAAACCTCACACCAATTTCCCCACCTCCTCCTCTAGAAACCTAGAACTTCTCCCAAGCGTAGACTGATGCCCACTCTGGACGTGAACTAGAGAAAATTCCTTATAGCCCAATATCTGAGATTGAAGACTCATTCTTGCTTCTCACCCCTGTCCCCTTTCCAGTCATGGGAAGGGAAGATGAACGGCAGCATTAGCCCCTGTTCCTACAGCCCGACTCCTCAGATGAGTATGTCAGGCTGGATACTGTAGCTAAACATAAATGAACGGTTATTAATGATGGTCATAATGTTTTCTAGCAGTTAGCTGGCTGGGATTCTAGGATTTTTTTTTCCACTGTGTTTTGAAGGGTTAGGTTATTTAAACTTACCATCAAATAGAATCAAATCAAAGTGAGCTAATTTTTCTTAAACACTAATCATTTTAAGGCTATTGAACTAAATATAGAGGCAGTTCATTAAATCATTAAAACAGCCTGCAATAATGCTCACAAAGTCATTATGGAGCTATTCCCTAGCCAGAGAGGTAGTGTTGCCTTAAGCACAGTTTAATCAAATTAGATGGTGGGCTATGTCATGGGGTTTCTCCTATTGATATTCATTAAAAATACATGATTTATCACTAATCTCTGTGAGGTAGATCCCACTCTTCCAAATGAATTTTGTAAATGTCAAGGGGAAGAAAACAGAATGGCGTATTGTTATAATAATTTAAGAGTGGTGTGATCACATTTACATTTTATATACTATGCAATTTAGGAACAGATAATAGCTTTAACAAGGCTAAACTTTTTTCCTTAGTTAAAGTTAGAACAGAAAGGCTGAACCCTGAGGATTAGCCATTATATTTTATTGCAGAATGGACCCCCACATTTGAAGGATCTTGCAATAAAATGGTAGCTTATTCCATTGTCGGTGAATGCTTTTTTCAAGTTCTTTGGTGGACAGATTTCTACATAAATTTATGCTGTCCCATTAGGTCAACGTACAACTCCTGATTTCATATGGACTTTGGGAGAGGGGTTTGTTTTCTAGCCCGTGGGTCCTCCTCCAGTGTGGCCCTTCACCCTCCATGACCCTTGGGCCTGCAGATCTGCCCTCCTGGCCCTGGTGAAATCTGCCCAGCTCCTTCCTCCTCCTGGACTGTGAAGGGCTGATAACAGTATAAGTATTACCCCACCCAGAGGTATTTGCATTTTAACAGGGATCAAAGCTGAAACTAAAGGGATTAGGTCCTAATAGTAGAATTTTGAGCATCAGCCAGTGGGTGGAAGAGGATTTTCTGTTGCCAGAAGGACCTTGCCTGCAGCCCTGAGCAGGGAGGAAGGCCATCCATCCACCAGGGCCAGGCCAGGCTAGGCCACAGATAGGTAGACGGAAAAGAGCTTTTTTCTTTTTCTACTTTTGTGACTTTTCTTTCCTTTTCAAAAACCATGCAATGAGTTTTCACTGTTTCAAGAACCCCCTTTCTAAACAGCTCTCTTTCTAGGGGGTACACTTTGAAATATTTTCCCCTAAATGGGGACTAACGTTTAACACTCAAATTTACAGTCTAGTTTAAAACTCTCAGTCTTGCCTTTAAAGTAGCCCTGAAGGAAGAAAGACACTTAAAAAAGGTACAGTACCTTTTCGATATGAAAATGTGCCTGTTCTTAGCAAGACACATGAGATGTCTCTACACTTAAGACGCTTATCAAAAGCTTTTCAGAATATGACTTACAGCCAGAATGGTCAGGACCAGCAGACAGAGGCACTCGATTTGTACAAGATATGCAGCTTTTAGCATCTTGGCCATTTAACCTAATCTAAAAAAAGAAACACAGCCTAAATGAAATCCTACTTATTTTACTCTGCTATATTGCAGAATAATGGAATGCCCACCCTTTTCTGCCCAGGAGATCTCTAACTTGACTCCTGGCTCGGTGGGAAGCTCTCAAAACCATTTCCAACGCCAAGCTCAAGATACAATAGGGACTGGCCATTAGCCACAACATCTCCTGCCTGTGAAGTAATGGAGATGTGAATAGGACAGTGCTGAATTATTGGCAGGAACTGACTTCTGAAAATAATAAATGAGGATCCCAGCAAAGTCTCTTGTTAAGTAGCTGAATGTCTAATTCACCGGGGACATTGTTTCAAAATTCATTTCATCTTCGATAATTTGATGAAAGAAAGCACTGTACTGGTGGTTTCTCTCGTGTAAGGCTGCACACACCTAAGGGCAGGGCGCATTTATTTTGATGATTAATAACTGTAAGTTTTGTGGCTTAATGGGAAAGTGCTAGATATATTTGAAATGCCACTGCCTTCTCCCTGTTCTTCATTCATCAGGTAAACACCTGGGTGACTTGCCTTCCAAGTTTGTGCTCGGTGGAACTTATGTTATCCACTGACACTCTGGAGATATTATTCTTGCATAATTGTGGCTGGAGAGCTTGGGAGTCTGTGGTAACTGATTTCGGGTGGACGGTATAGGGTGGGCATTGTTGAACTCATAGCTCTTCTCCACGATGGATAACAGGAGCCTGGGAGAATAAACAGAAGGAAAGAGAATATTTCTCCTTTTGCTCCCATGTGATCCCTAAAATCCCCCCCAAGAACCTCAGTGACTTAAAGAAGTGACTCTTGTTTTCACTGGGTTATTTTAAAGATGCATTAGAAATAAAAGGACTAAAATTAGAGGTCATAGAATCAAGAGGGTGCTTGGGGAGACCTCCTGGTCCTGGTGACCCCAAGAATTTTCCTGCTCCTGTTTTCCTTAAACCTCATTTAAATTATTGGGAGAGATGCCACTTGCCTCTCAAATATATATATATATATAATTAAGATATATATGTTTATCTTCATATTAAGGACATATCTTTTAAAAACATTCCACTCTTACCTTTACTAAGTTGAAACATTTAAAAAGATTTCTACTCTGTCAATAAAAATGATTTTTTACATCTATAATCCTCTTTTTTCTTTTTTTTTTTTAATAATGAGGACTTGAACCCAGGACCTTATGCATGTTAGGCGAGTACTCTACTACTGAGCTACATTCCCCAGCCTTCTATGATCCTTTTAACAATTGAAACATATTTTCAGTTGTTGTCCCACATGATTCTGAAAATGGAGGCAATAGCCCCATTTTAAAGGAAAGAAAACTAAGCTTCCAAATTATAGTCAGTTTCCTGTTTCTGCTCTCATCCTGCCCAGGGGGTGATGGGAAGTCAACTTGCTCACTGTTTAGATTTGAATTGAGTCCATTTAGCAGATCTTCATAAAGCATGTGCTTCATATGCCGGACAGTGTGATTTTTCATGTATGGCCTATGGGCCCATCCCAAAGGGTCCAGTTCAGAAACTATTACATTGACTTCTTCATGCTAAGCTTTAGCATTTTAGAAACTTCAAATGGGGTTTTCACCCAATAACCAAAAACAATAAAGTTCTCCAAATTTTAACTGTTGTCATGGTCATTGGAGGGGCCAAAGACAGTGGAGTGAGTCTCAGGGTTTGTCTGCGTGTTTGTGTGAGTGTACGTGAGTGTACGTGTCTTGTAATAATGACCCACATTTTTACTGCCTCGTCTCAGTACACCAGAGGAGTGGTTATGGTCAATTATGTCATTGTTAAAAAGAAGTCCATCTCTTTATTGACACAATACAGACTCTTCCAATATATAATAGTGCCATTAACCTTCATGTGGTCACCAGCCAGCCCCTTCCTGCAAAGTCTCTCAGAGTGCAAGCTCCCCAGGATGTAATTAACCTTAGACCCATCTCTGCCTCTTTTTCCCACTGCTTCCCCCAAAGAATCACACTCAAAAGTCTCATCCAAAACCCTAATCCCACCCTCAGCATGGGCTTTTGAGTTGCAGTTTTCTGTTAAGTTCGGTGTGTGCCAAAGTCCTGCAGGGAGAAGAGACGCACACGTGTTATTAGCAAGAGCATCTAGCACTGGGCTATGTACAGGTGGCAGCTTAATAAGTACTCTTGGGTGACAGAATTGAGTTGTCAGGTCCTCTGTTTTCCTAGCTATTAATCCTTTTTCTGTCATGGCATAAAAGACAGAACGAGATAACCAGAAAAATAAAAACAAAAAGAGCTTCAAGCCTGTCCTTCAATTGACCAATGGAAAAGGGTGTTTCAAAAAGGTGAGTGAGATTAGTCATTCAGATGGAATGGATGACCTCTGGACCCCACAACACCGGGCATGGTGCTAGACAGCTCGTTTCAAAAGTGAAAGGCAGAGAGGGGTTTCCTTTCCAAAACTTCTCTTTCCCTCTTTTTCCTTTCTTGGGATTCCCAGCTTTCGAGGTCAATAGCATGTCTCCTTTCCAGAGCACAAGGATCTGCCCTTTCAGTGCTTTTTCCAAGTGTAACAGTGCCTAGCACATGGTAGGTGCTCAGGATATGTTTGTTGAACAAAGGGCAAAAGGGGAATGGAGTAAAGGTCGTGTCTATTGTTGAGCACCTCTGAAATCCACACTTAATGACACAAGGCAGCAGTTTCAATCACGGTAAGCAATAGAAATGGCATTGCACAAACACAGGGTGTGTGAATGACATTCCCAATTGTATCCTTCCTATTACTCACATCTCTATGTAAATCATGAAGGCTATCACGAGGCTTGAGACCTGCTAGTAGCTGCCTGCCAAGCATGTTTAATGAAATCTTGTCTATTAGATGGGCATACTGACCACTGTTCCCATCTTACCTCTGCTGTAATTAAACCTTGCATTTCCTTCTTCTACTGAACAAGTACTGAGAATCTGGGAAATGGGAAAATGGATCATGTTTAGCAGTTCACTTATAAGGCAAGGATATAACTAGTTAAAGATGGAGCTGCCTGCTAAATGTCTCAAGAAAATGTTGTGGAATAAAGGGAGACAAGATGGTGCTTCCCCCTAGCATCACACTTCATAAGGCAGCAATCAATTCTCAGCCAAGTCAGCGCTGGTTGCCTGGAATGAGACACAAATCCAAGCTTTCTGTTTATGTCTATTAAAAGCAAGGACTGTTGTGCTTAAGTTGTTATGACCTCCTGAGTCGTTTTGACTTCCAGACCAGCGCTGATGCATCTCAGATGGTGCCCTGGCCAGAGGCATTTGCACTTGTTCCACTGGGAAGGAGTGGCAGAGTCCCCAGAGACTTGAGGATTATCTCATTTCTGTTCCAGGCCTGAGTCCATTCAGAACACAGCCCACAGCACTGTGGCTCATGGTTCTGTTTTCCTTAGATGGAGGCATAAGATGCCATGAAGAGCAGGTGTGAAGCTGAATACTCCAGGGAAGGAATACTTGTAAAATGAAAATGGAAGGAAAGATTAAATGGAGCCCTAAAGAGCAGAAGGAAGGAGAGCCCAATCTACAGGGTTCCATTTCTGTAAAACTAGAGAAGCCCAGAGAATACAGTTGACCCAAGACAGACCAGGCCAACTTGGAGCTGTCTTCACTACAGTGTGTGTGATGACATTCTGAATTGCATCCTTTTGTATCACCAACATCCCCACACTGGTGACAAAGGCTGCCACCAGTCTTGACACCGGCCAAGATCCGCCTACAAAGAAAGTGTGCTCGTGCCTTTCCAACTAATGAGACAGCAATGTCAGGGGACATGAAGATGAATGGCAGTGCCTAAAGGCACACCAGCCAAAAGAATCATGGTGTCCTTAAGAGAGCATCCGATGTGGTCGCTTTATGTCTCCATGGCCGACATGCTCCATGGTCAGTTCTCTCTAAAGGATGGACCATGTTTCTTGATGGCCACCCATGATAAGCAGGTAAGCTGATGAATTTTCATGTCAGTTGGAAAACAATTTTATACTAGAAGTGTTTCTTGCCGTTCATAGAATTTTTACCACCCAAAAACCTGAACTATGTATTTTTTTATTCAGTAAAAGCGCAGAGCCTGTTGAGAATGAATTTCCTTATAACCTTAATTCAAAAGGTTGGATACAATTTATCAGTGTGATGGGATTTTCTGTGGCATGTGGAAGAGATCAGTCTTAAGAAGCAAACAGATACATTTTTGGTAATCATTAAACATCTCCTTAGTTCATAAATCTTTTTTTTTCCTCCTGCCCCTTAAAGTTGAATAAGAATATGTGCAATAAGGCCCAGGACTCTTGGATCTTTGACACTAAAAACAAATACATACACTCTAGGCCTTCCATTTTAAATTTCCTTTCTCCTTTTGTGAATACATTTCTCTGAGGGTGAGAGCAGTACGTGTCATCCTTTGAAATAGACTCTTGTTTGCTCTACAAGATTGGTCATTGAGAGTAATTAAAATACACTAAATTAGGAAAGTCCACACATGAGAAGAAAAAACAGAGGAAGGGAAACAGGTATCAGAACAATAAAAATAGTGCAATCCCACTTTTGTAAATTGGAACAATTACGTGCAATACAATAATGTAGATGGATGCAGGTGTTGTTAGTGAGTGGGTGCTTAGATGCATGGGATCGTGAATGTTTTCTGACTGCTTGTCTTCTCCTCCTCAAATGAATACAAGTTGCTCTTGTGATCAGAAGATATAAAGACTTTTAAAAATCAAAAAATAATAATACTAAGTCTTCCAGAATTTGGTAAGCATGTGTTTTCTTAGCACAGCCCTGGAGTTCCTTGATATCACTCACTTTTCCCTCTGCCTCATTTTCCAGTTATAACTGCCTTCACTGCTTCTTGGGAAAAGAAAGAGAAAGGTCTCTAGAAACGTGAGGGAGAGGCTGGCCTGGGATGTGGGATAGCAGAGTTTACTTTGGGCCCTCCTTTTAATGGTATTAACATGAAAACAGGAAGAAACTCAATCCTGCCTCCCTTTTATAGTTTAATTTACCCCTGTATCCTTTTCTTTCCTTTTGATGTTTTCCTTTCTCTTTTTTATTTTTCTCCTACTATATTTGAATCTTCTTTAAGATGGATATCTTCTCTTAGCTTGCTATAGTGGTGCTTAGCACAACATAGATGCATAATAAACCTTTGTTGAGGGCTGGGGTTGTGGCTCAGAGGTAGAGTGCTTGCCTCGCACGTGTGAGGCACTGGGTTTGATCCTCAGCACCACATAAAAATAAATAAAAGAACAAAGATATTGTGTCCATCTACAACTAAAAATAATATTTAAAAAAATAAAAGAAACTTTGTTGAATTAAAGCCCAGGGATGTTAAGTGATGTACCTAAGGTCACACAGCTGATTTATAGCAAGGAAAGGGCTAGAATTCAGGCTAAATCAGGACGCCCTCTCACAATGGGAAGCATACTGGGCCAAACCAAAAGGAAGATTGCTGTCTCAGCTAGGAGAGCTCTGTTAGTAAATTGGTAAGAACATGTAGCATAGGTCATCTGAATAGGGATAAAGATAAAAAGGATGAAGACTGGAATCAAATTTATAGGCTCTCCCTCATGTTTGATGAAGCCCTTTGAAATATTACCACTGTTGCTTTATGGCATGACTACTTTTAACCACTGTTTTCAACTCCTCCACAAGTTAGAAAGTGTATAGCTTTGTTAAAAAGTGCAGCCAAACAGCATTATGCTCTTGGGCAGTCCACTCATGATACATTTATTCAGGAGAGGGAAAAAAATAGATCCATCTACACTGAAATCACAGAGAACCTGTTTTTATTAAAGGCTCCTAGGAAACAATGCACCACGTCTGAAAGCAACCAGCATGCAAGTGAGAGATTTCTCCCCGCTGAAACATCCACCCCGTGAGGCAGACTGTGCAATCTCCAGACCCAGGAGGTAAGAGGGAAAATCATCTTGTTGGGTAAAAGGACTCTGAGCAATCGCCTTCTTTGGAAATGGAAGAATTTCGTTTTTCCACCTGACAAGCAGAGAGGGAACTGCTTGCTTTCAGGGAAGACACTGGAGTTAATCGTCCCAGGGTAATGGTTACCTTTGGCCAAAGTCACAGCCCCAGGAGTTGTGGCTTCTCTCTCTTCAAATGCTGATCAAGTCTCTGAGTGCTTGGGATGGTTGTGACATATTCTATTTCTGTATCTCCCTTTGAGAAAAGCATCCTATAATTTGTATCCACTTCTTGTAGTTGCTGTGGATGGTGATTCTTAGCCCCACCAGCACCATGCTGTGTGGAATTGACCCTTTGCAAGTTTTCCTCCATGGCACATTGAATAGGAAAATAGAGGGGTGGAAAAGGAGAAAACAAGGCAGCCGTGGGAAGACGGAACCAAGAGGAATTGAGTTGTCTCTACAATTTGACCCTCACGTACCTTTGCACTCACATCCAATCTGTTTTATTTAAGACGTGTTGCCTTGAAAGTCTCTAAGTACCTAGAGAGCTGGGTTTTGAGTCAGGAAATCCTTCCAGTCATTCCAATCATTTGACTTCCTTTGAAACTAATATTTAAAAAAATGTTCACCTTGTGTTTAATAGGCTATGGAAAATGCTGATTTTCTAGAAATAAAAATTGTAGTCATGAGCTCATCTTCTTATTAATTCACTTTCCCTGGCAGAAACAGCATCATGTTAGAGTAGAGATCCAGCAGAATGTTCTCTACCTTTCTGTTCTTTTTTTCCCCCCTAAGTTTTCTTTTGTAGTGATTTTGTGAACTTGGCCACCGCCTAGAGGAGTAATATTAGAGTGATTAAAATTTAGGTAAAATGCACCACTTGCTTCTGACAGTAGCCCTGTGCCTTGCCTCATGCAGTTTCAGAATTTCACCGACTGTCATCATAGCTGGCTGATCTCTCAGAGTGTCTGTCTGTTGGTGTACAACTTGGGCGTGAGCATTGAGGAAATACTCTATTAAGAGGGCAGCTGTGAGCTGGGCGGGTGGCTCAGGCCTATAATCCCAGCAATTTGGGAGGTTGAGGCAGGAGGATCCTGAGTTCAAAGCCAGCCTCAGCAATTTAGCAAGGACCTAAGCAACTCAGCAAGACCCTGTCTCCAAATAAAATACAAAAACGGCCTGGGGATGTGGATCAGTCCCCATGGGTTCAATCCTCAGTACCAAAATAAATAAACAAACAAACAAATAAATAAATAATAAGAAAAAAAGAAAAGGCAGCTATGGTGAGAAGAGTCTCTGTTTATTAAGTTTTTGGAAACTTTTATACTTTTATTTTTATATAATTATAAACTCATGAGAACTTACAAAAAAAAAAGAGTCAAAAAAGAAAAGAAAAGAAAAAAAAAATTTGAAAAAGAGTTCTGAATGCTTTTCATTCACCTTCTCCCAGAGGTACCATCTTCTATAGCTATTTGACATTGTACCCAGTGTCAAAACTGGAAGTTGACCTTATTCAGTTTTCATCATTTTTTTTCAAGAGACATTTGTAAATTTTACTAGCTCAACAAAGTTCAAGAAATTAAAATTTTTTTTAGCAATTTATTTCCATAAATGTATTGGTTTGTCAAAACTGAAAAGAAGTCCTTTGTTATTTATATTATTCCACACACAAAAAAATTTCCAATGCATTTTCTCTAATAGCATTTAGTAATAGCATTATTTTTAAAATTTGTTCTTTTTGGATATACATGCCAGTAGCGTGTATTGTGACATATTAGACATACATGAGTGTAACTTATCTATTAGGATCAGTTCTTATCGTTTTTTAAGCCTGCCTTCTTCTGAATGTGTGTCAGTCCTATGTGACTTTACTCCATGTATGGGTTTATGTAATCATTGCTGCAATGTCCCCTTGCCACAGAATAACTCCTGCTTCCTACCAGGCTGTCTTAAAATCTCCATCTCAGGCTCCTGTGTGTTTCTGGAGGAACAGGGATGTGTTAGTCCGTGAAGGCTGCCATAACAGAGTGCCAAAAAATGATGGCTGAAACAACAGAAATTTACTGTCTCCAAGAGGAGGCTAGAGGTCCTCATCATGGGAGTGGCAGGGTTGGTTTTTTTCTTAGGGCTGCCAGGGTGCATCTGCTCCAACCTCTCTCCTGGCTTGGTGATCGCTGGCATTCATTTATTGCAAATGCATCACCCCAATCTCCGCCTCCCTCTTCACAAGGCCGCCTCTCTATGTGCATGTCTGTGCCCCAATTTCCCCTTTTTGATAAGGACACTAGTACATTGTATAAAGGCCCACACTAATGATCTCACTGTAACTTGATTACCTCAAAACAGAAGAACCTATATCCAAATAAGTTCACATTGTGAGGTGCTGGGAGTTAAATTATTAAATTTGAGGGGACAAAATCCAGCCCATAGGCAGGACTAATTTATATTGTTTCAATTTATGTTCAATCCCTGATGCACATTGAGTTAACTGACATATTTTCAGATTATTCTGTGAGGTTATGATGCCCTACATGGATTGGTACCATAGGCCACTGTCTAGAAGGTCTGGTCCAGCTGTCTCAGTGTGGGAATCCCCTGTGATCTTAGAAAATGCCCACATCTGCATAAGTGGAAAGAAAATAGAGAAAATGATGTGTGTATTGGAGAGCTTAGTAGTATAGAAACTTTCCTTACTAGGTCACAGGTTCTTAGCAAGCATGAGATAACCAGACGTCATTTCTAAACTGTATTTGTGTTTCCTGGACATTTTTTAAAAGAAGAAAACACTCTTAACAACAAGAAGACAAACAACCCAACTTAAAAATGGGCAAAAGACTTGAATAGGCAATTTTTCAAAGAAGGTATACAAATGATCAATGAGCACATGAAAAGATCTTTAGCATCATTAGTCACTAGGAAAATGCAAATCAAAACCACAGTGAGTTACTTACTATTTTGATCTTATAGAATGACTCTAATGATATTATTTTTTTAAATAGGAAAACAACAAGTTTGGTGAGGATCTAGAGAAACCAGGACCCTTGTTCCTTGCTGGTAGAAATGTAAAATGGTTTAACCACTGATGAAAACAGTCTGGCAGTTCATCAAAAAGTTAAACAGTACTGCTATAAGATACAAGTCTACAGCCAGGTAGGTACATTGCCAAAAGAATTGCAAGTAGGTTCTCAAACAGATATTTGTACATAAATGCTCATAGCAGTGTTATTCACAGTAGTTAAAAGGTGTCCAAAGTGTCCCCAGTGTTCATCAACAGATGAATAAACAAAATATGGCATATACACACACGATAGCATACTGTTCATCTGTAGAAAGGAATCAAATTTTGATATATGCTACAACATAGATGGACCTTGAAATTTTTATGTTTAGTAAAATAGGGCATACAGAAGGCCAAATGTTGTATGATTCACTTATAGGAAATACCTAGAATGGGCAAGTTTGTAGACACAGAAAATAGAATAGAATAAGGTTAGCAGGGGCTGGGGGAGGAGGAAGAAGGGAAGTATTATGGTTTAGATATAGGCTGTCTCCCCAAAGATCATGTCAGACAATGCAAGAAATTTCAGAGGCGAACTGATTGGATTATGAGAGCCTTAACCTGATTGGTGGATTAGTCCAGTTGAATGGATTGGATGGGTAGTAACTATAGGCATGTAGGATATGGCTGGAGGAAGTGGGTCACTGGGGGTGTATCTTTGGGGTATGTATTTTGTCCCTGCTAAGTGGAGCAATCCCTCTCTCTCTCTCTCTCTTCCCACTTCCCCACCCCCATCCTGATTGTAAAGTCCTGAGCTATTTTCTCCCTTTATACCCATCAGCCATGATGTTCTGCCTCATCTTGGGCCCAGAGCAATGGAGTCAGCCATCAGTGGACTGAGACCTCTGAAACCATGAGCCAAATAAACTTACCCTTCTCTAAAATTGTTCTTGCTGGGTCATTTGATTGCAGCAATGAAAAAACTGACTGAAACAGGAAGTATGGCTTAGTTTATAGAGTTTATGTTGGGGATAATGAAAACATTCTGGGTACAAGTGGTGGTGATGTCTACACAGCTTTGTGAATGTAGTTAATGACATTAAATTGTGCACTTACAAATGATTAAAATAATGAATATTATTATGTATATTTTATCATAAAATAAAAAGTGAAGAATATTCACTTAAAAAGCAAGGTACTCTCTCTTTGGGGGGAAAATAGATTCAAAAGCTTATTGGTTACTGCCACATTGGTAGCAGTCTCCTTGAAGTCCTATTTAGACAGGGCTTCTTTTCCTAAATTCTACATCATTAACTTACTGTATCTCAGCATTGAGTATCTACTTTATAAAGGGCACCATGTCTGCTTTAATTAGTTCACTAAGGACTGAATGGACAGAGAAATAAACAAAGTATTTGCAGGGAATGACAGACAGGAGAAGTCATATTCTATTCAGGAAATCATAAGTTTTGAGAAGACACTGGTCTTGAATCATGGATAAGACTTCACTCGGCAAAGATGGGCAGGGAGAACATTCCTTCTAGTCTAGAGACCGAGCAATGTGAGCAGAGATACCAAGGCAAGAAAATGCAAAGAAAATCTGAGAAACAGCAGATAGCTCATGTGATTATCAAGGAGGTTATACAGAGGGAACATGAGGAGACGAGACTGTGCAGAATGGTTGAAGGCCTCTTGTAGAAAGCTTAAAATTACAAGCTGGGAGCCAAATGCAAAGAGATGGTATGCCTGGAACTGCATGCCCTCAAAATCAGCCTGGGGTTCACTAGGGAATGGATAGGGGAGTAAAGAGAGAGATCACGGTGGTAACTCAGAAAAGGACTCCAATCAGGTGATGGCAGCAGATAAGAACAGCCCAGAGCCAGCTGAGGGACGTTCTTCAGAGAACAACCTCTTTGGGCAGATTGAGTTAAGTAAATAGGAAAGTTTGGGGAAGGAGCCATTTGAGAAGTTGCAGAGTTTTCTCCACAGATTAGTCCCGGGGATCATCACATATTAGAGACACTGCAAATTCATTCCTCTGACTTCCACCCAGGCCTTCGATGTTACCTGGAAACCATATTTAGTTTCTCTATTTGATTTTCTTTCTCATTCACCACAGGAGATATTTCAAGTCCTCTGTTTCCCTCAGATTTTCTCCTGTCCCCTCTCTCCTCACCCTCAGCTTCCAAAAAAAAAAAAAAAAAATCATTGAAATCATCAAAGCAGAATTCCTTCAGCTTTCTGCCTCCTGGCTCCAAACTAGCTCTAAACTATTCTTCCCCTCCCCCCTCTGCTCCAAGCACCTTGCAATAATCTGAAGTTTGTGTCCATCCAAATTCATATGTTGAAACATAATCACAAGATAATGTTATTAAGAGGTAAGTGATTATGTTGGAGGGTGGAGCCCTCATGAATAAAATAAAATAAAAAAGGCCCTAGAAAGCTGTGCCTTGATCTTGGACTTCCCAGATTCCAGAATTGTGAGAAACAAATCTCTGTTGTTTATAAACTACCTGTTTTCTGGTATTTTATTATAGCATCCCAAACAGACTTGAACTCTACCCACCTCCTCTGGAACCTGGGATGATCAACAATCCTCCCCTCTCCTATAACTCCAGCCTTTGCCTCTGATTGGATCCTTTCTTTGGATACTCTAAATGCTCAAATCTCTCTCTTAGAAACAACTCTCCATTAGCTGCATGTCCTTTCTAGATACTGCTCTCTCTTGGCCCCCTGGCCCAGCCATTCTGGTTAGAAGAATGGTTCACACAGGCTATGTGCTCTCACCCTGCTTTGCTTTCCACTCACTCTCATTCTGTCATCTGGCTTCCTCTTTCTGTCACTCCCCTGAAACTACTAGCATCACTAACAACTTCCCTGTAGCTGTCATGGTGAACATGGATCAGTTCCAGTCTCACTTGACTTCTCTTTCTTACATCTCTATTTCTAGTCCTTAGGATGGCAGACCACATCCAACCCATCTCCACTTCCCACCAGCTCTCTCTCATAGCCCCAAACCACTCAGCTTCTCTCCATTGCCCCTGCCACTCTCAACCTCCATGCTCCTTAGTCTCTTGCCCCTATTACCCCACAGACCTCCAACTTGTCTCCCTGCCTCCAGTCTTGCCTCCTTCCAATATGCCTAGTTTCTAGAGAGATTTTCTATGGTGTGAATCATATCATGGTGTCCAAGTCTAAACCACAGGCTCCCAGTCCCTTTGATGCTGCAGGGTCATTATGCTGGCAGTTCCTTCTGTTTGAATGTTCCTCTAAACCTGCTCCATGCACCTGTTTGACTTTTCCCTTCAATGTCAGCTTAGGCTTCACTTCCTCCAGAAGGTCCAGAAGCTTCCCAAGCCTGTGTAGTGGTTCCCAAGTACCCTGTAGCTCTGTTCAACTCTTAATTACCCATTAATTCTTCTGAATCTCCTGCTGGATGCAAAATCTCTGTGTGCTTACCTGGTCCTCGTATATATTGGCTTCATGAATTTGTGATATCTATGTTCTCACATGGGTCAGGACTGTTGTTCTGCAATTTGGTATAGAAAACTAGGCTGAAGTTCTTAAATGGAAATACCTGTGAAGCCTTGCATGGTCACCTTTACTTATATTTAGAATTTTAAGCCAATTACAAAGAATTTTCATGTCTCTCTTCAAAATTTTCACTTGAGTTTTAAGTCCAGAATCCTTAATAACTAGTTGGGCACCTGCATCCAGATGATTCCATTTCTGACTTGAACTGCACAAACTGGTTCACGGCTGGAACTTTTAAGGCGTTCCATTCCAGTGCTTCATGCTCTGCAAAGTCTCCTCTGTTTTTGGTTCTGTCTGACTGTCACTAGGAGTCTCTGGCTTTTGGAGAGATGCTAACTCCCAAGCTGAATGCTCTCTGAATTCTTTGGATCACATGATCAGGAAATAGTTGAAGCCTTGGTTTTTGATTATTTCAACTTACTCATGGGAGAGCTACTTGAACACAGCCAAGGACCAGAAGAATACACTTGGAACACAATAGTGACTGCTATGGTTTGATTGTGTCTCCCAGAAAACGTGTGTTAGAAATTTAATCCCAAATATAACAGTGGTGGGAGGTGGGGCCTAAAGGGAGGTGCTCAGGTTGTGAGGGATCTGGTCTCATGAATGGATTAACACTGATTACAAAAGGGCTTGGACTATGAGTTTGAACTGTTGATCCCTCTTGGTAATGCTCTCTCTTGCCCTTCTGCCTTCTGCCATGGAATGAGGCAGCTTCTTAAGAAGACCCTCACTGGATGCTGATGCCTAAATCCTAGACTTCCCAGCCTCCAGAACCATGAGCCAATAAGCTTCTGTTCATTATAGTGTGGTATTCTGTTATAGCAGCACAAAATACAATAAGAGAGTGACTAAGTATAATTTCCATAAAAGAAAACCTCCTTACATGCCTAGCTCCAAGAAATATAATGATGGCATTATTAAGCACTCACAAGTGTATTTTATAATCTCTGACTCATTTAGACTACATAAGAACCCAAGACACAGATATCATTATGTCCACGTCATGGATGTGGTTCCTGAGAATAGAGAAATTATGCTATTTTTTCTGAAGTCACTCAGCTTGTATATAGCAGAGTCAGGATTTAATCAGACTGGTCAGACTCAGTGCTAGGCTCACAGGCCCTGCACTGGCCACTCTGAAGTGGTGGCTGGAAGCCAAGTCTGGCTGCCTGATGTCTGAAGAAGGATGGATAAAAAGCCTACAGTGTCAAAAACATGGCAAATATACCATGGTCCTAATTCACAATGCGCTTCTCCTCTATCCCTGGTTTTTATCTTTGTATGAACCCCAATATGAGGACAGAGCCACCATCCCCATTATAGAGATGAAGGGACTGAGACACGGGCAGGTTAAGCAACTTGCCCACTGTCTCACAGCAAAACAGTGGCATGGCTCACACTGGAACCCAGGTCTCCTGGCTTTTATTTAAAAAGCTTTTCCCCATTACAGCACAACCCCATGGCCTTCAGCTTTCAGACTCCGATAGCACAGCAGCATACGAATTAACTGAGGTTACTATATTACCTCCTAAAATGACGGTTTCCATTTTTAAAAAAAGACAAAGAAGAATAGCAAAAATTCACCAAATGGAACATGTGTAAAATGCATTTCGTGAGGTCATTCTTACCCGGTGCTGTTTTAAAAATTATTATTCTCCATTTGAGCTTTTGGTCCATGATCCCATGGTGTGTATAGTTAAATTGCAATTTAAAATTTTAAACAAACAATGTTGCTGGATTGGTTTCTGGTTAATAGGCCCTATTTCTGAAGATGGTGGGTTTGAAGAGAGCTCCGATATTAAAAGGGAAGTTGTTTGATTAACACAGGGAATTTAAAGATGTTGATTTGGATAAGAACAGACCAAGGACAGAGATCAGCAGTTCGATTCAGTGGACCTGACAGTGTGATTACTACCAGGTTGGTGATGTGTCTTCCAAGATACCCACAGGCCCGGGGATCCTGGGGAGAGCGGCGGTATTTGGTTATGGAATACCACATATAATATGCACATGTAGCACACTTTTGGAGATTTGTGTTGATTTTACTCCCCCAATAATTTTACTTGTGGAAAGGATGATGTCTTTAAAACAGCTACAGATCTATGTATTAGTTTGTAATTCAATAGGTATTGATTGGGGTCTTCTCTGCAAGACAAAGTGCCAGGATTTTGGATGGATTTTGGATGTTACATGTGTCTGTGAGCTTCAGGAATGCAGGATGCCCTGTGAGTGCTGGTGCCCCATCTCTTGCCCTGCTCTGGGAAAGCCGGAGTCCTCACTTCATTCATAAAGGTGCTTGGGGGATTCCCAGTTTCGAGCCTCCCAGAGATCCAAGAAGCAGATGTTGGAAGGGGAAGCTCCGCCTACCTTTCAGCTTGGTTCCCAGGCCAAATAAAACCAGAGAAGTCTTTCTATTTTGAGAAAAGCAATTTATTCTGGACTCATGTTTTCTCCCACACTTGGGCAGGTGAGATAATCTTAATGCAGTTTTATCAGCCTTAACTCTTGAATTCTTGGCTGCAAAACTAAAAAAAAAAAAAAAAAACCCTCATAGATGCATAAACCCTAAATTTCCATACCAAAGAGCAATAAGCTCTTACTGGGAACTTTTATCTCTCTTGTGGTGGTGCTTGTCTCATATTCTGTAGCAGAGTGGTGAGAAAATCAGCTATACAAGGAGAAAATGCCGCAAAGACAGAAATTTAAAACTCACTCACTGATAACAATGAGGCAATACGCATATGCTCTTTTTATCCTTTTTCTTTAACAAACATGTTGAGAAGGAAAAATGTCTTGCATCAGGCAATTTCCCACATACATGAAGGCTCAAATTGATGCTACAATGTACAGATTCAGAACTGGTTTTATTTTTAATTTTTGCTTAAGTTTTTAAAGAAATACCACATCTCAAGATGGATTACAATAAAACAAAAAAAAGGAAAATTAAAAGGCATGTCTGAGTAAGTGGAACATAAACTGGCATTCATCTTTGACCAGAAATACAGGGGAGTCTGTGTGTGGTGGAAGTTTTTCCCCCCAAAGCTCCAAAGGTCACACAGATGTTAGGGGAAGTCTGTGGTTACAATTTCACGTCTGTGCTCATGCGCTCAATGATAAATCACATTTATCTCTCTAAACATTTCAGCCACTTGTTATCATTTTTCAATTATTTTTACTCTGTTCTAGGGGACTTTCACTGGGATAATTTGTCTCTTAAATCTCCTGTTTTTTATTTGCCCCCAGTGAGAGGAGCAGGAAGTATATGGCTAGTCTTGAAAAAGAAGGAGTAGGCTATTCCCTGTGAAACTGAGCAACTCTGAGCCCTGTCCTCACAAGAGGTTTTTTAATTTTTTATTTAAGACTGATTCAAAAATTGAATGAACCAAAGAATAGGAATAAGAGCTTAAAAACCAAGGAAACTTCCCGAAGAACGTAGTTGACTTGTGAGGAAGACCCAGATAGGATGGGACCTCAAAATACAATAAAATAAAAATACATATGAGCATACTTAAAATTTATATTTATGATTTTTTTGTAGATTTGCAGGTTTTAATTTCTATTTTAAAATATTTATATGAAACTCCTTCCTCCCTGATTTGTGAATGTCACTATTGTCACACTTTACGTTTAACAGTTTAGCTGACTCTATTGAAAGTAGTGAAGAAGGGATAAAAATAGCACCTCCATAGGGCTGCTGTGCAGATTAAAATGTATAAGATGTTGGGCTGGGGATGTGGCTCAAACGGTAGCGCGCTCGCCTGGCATGTGTGTGGCCCGGGTTCGATCCTCAGCACCACATACAAACAGAGATGTTGTGTCCACCAAAAACTAAAAAAAAAATTAAAATCTCTCTCTCTCTTTCTCTCTCTCTCTCAAAAAAATGTATAAGATAGTTGGAAAGGGACCCAGCATAATGGAGCGTGTTCAGTATTTGATTATTATTGTTATCGTTACTTTTATTTCTAAAATATCTCCATATTTATTCTTTTTAAAAAATATTTTCTTAGTTGTCAATGGACCTTTGTTTTATTTACTTATATGTAGTGCTAAGGATTGGACCCAGTACCTCTCACATGCTAGGCAAGTGCTCTACCACTGAGCTATAACCCCAACTCCCTCCATATTTACTCTTCATACAATTAGAATAAAATCATGCATACTTTCTTAACCTTAACATTCAATTTTCCATGTTAATAACTAAAAATTGATTTTTTTAAATTATAGGAGACAGTGGATTGTACTGGCTATTTGTTGGACTCAACCAACGTTGAAAATGAAGGCCATGAATTCACTAGTGTTGTCTCTAGATTCTTCCCACAAAATTCAATATGACCAAAGAGAGCAAAATCAGAAACATCCAGGCCCTGTGAGTTGATCTGCAATCTGAAGTGTGGACAAACAGAGGTTGATTTGGTTTGCAGGCATTCTCCAGTGACTCAAATCCTTGGGGTGGGCTCAAGAGTCGGAGGTGCAGAGGTCTTCTAGGGCAAGAATGTGGTGGGGTTACTTATTAAGGAAAATCAGAATTGCATTATTATTATTATTATTATTATTTTTAAATGCAAAGGGTAAGGGTTAGAATGTTCCATATGGCAATGGATTAGAGCTAGAAACATCAATACAAACTCATGTTTAGCTCAATATAGATACAAATGTTTTAGAAATTTTTGTAGATGTGAATACATACATGGCTTAGTATACACACATACCTCTTTTTAAAAATTTTTTTTTAGTTGTAGATGGACACAATTTCTTTATTTTTATTTGTTTTTATTTTTAAGTGGTGCTGAGGGTCCAACCTAGGGTCTCATGCTGTAAAACAAGAGCTCTACCACTGAGCTACAATCTCAGCCCCTTGAAGTTGCATTATTGTTTGGGGACTCAAATGCCCAACTCAGGTTTTCTCCCTAGATACAAAATGGTTCCAAGTTATGGAACTGGGACAATCTGGAGGCCAGTGGGCCCTGCCACCTGCACTGTCCTTGACACAGAGTTGTATCTGAAAGGCCTCTGGAGGGAGCAAATGGTGAGAGAAAAGAGGACTGGTTACAGGCTTGATGGTAACCTTCTGCACTGGGTAAATGGTAACCTTAAAAGCTAGTTCATGTCCACTGGAATCTGTGAGTGTGACCTTATTTGACCTTATATGGCTTGGCCCTACACCCAATATGATTAGTATTCTTATAGGAAAAGGGGAATTTGGACACAGATTCAAAACACACAAGGAGAAGACATGTGCCAATGGAGGCTGAGATCGGAGTTATGTTGCCACAAGCCAAAGAATGCCAGGGATTGCTGGTAACCACCAGAAGCTAAGATTGAGCAAATTCTTCTCCTGAGCTCCTGAGAAGGAGAAAACCTTGCTGATGCTTCAATTTCAGGTTTCTGGACTCCAGAACTGTGAGAGGGTAAATTTCCATTGTTCTAAGGGACCAAGTTTATGGCAGCCTTAGGAAACAAATGTACCTTCCTAATATATGCTATGCAAGGGATGTACCCTGAATAGATAAACAAGGAGGGGGTTGGACAGGGAGGGAGAGAGGAAGGAACGAAGAAAGGATAGAGAAATAACAAATGTTCAGTTGATAGATACTGTTTTATCAGTGAACATCAGATATGGCTTTGTTAAGGTGTTAAGAATAGCTCATCTAACAATCTAATCCTGAATCTATATCTGATGGAATATACATTCTGATAGAAAAATATGCCTATTAATATGTGTTAACTTTCTATTACTGTAACAAAATGCCTGGCATAATCAACTTAAAAAGGGGAAAGGTTGCTTAGCACAGTGATGCATGCCTGTAATCCCAATTAATTGGGAGGCTGAGGCAGGAGGTTTGCAAGTTCAAGGCCAGCCTCAGCAACTTAGAGAGATCCTGTCCTAAAGTAAAAAAAATAATAATAATAATAAGAAGAAATTAGGAGGTATCTCAGTGGTAGAGCACCCCTTGGCTCAACCCCCAGTTCCACAAAGAGAAAGAGAGAAGAGAGAAAAGAAGAAGAAAAAGAAGGAGAAAGAGGAGGAGGAGGGGAAGAAGGAGAGAAGAAGGAGGAGGAGGAGAGAAAGGGGAAATAGGAGGAGGAAGAGGAAGAAATAATCATCACCTCACGGCAGCTGGGAAGCACAGAGAAAAAGAGGAAGGTGTTAGGGTCCCGATATCCCCTTCAAAGGCAAGCCCCCCAAGACCTAACCTCTTTCCACTGGACCCTACCTCCTAAAGTTTCACCTCCCAATAGCACCACAGACTGGTGACCAAACCTCCAATACATGGGAGTTGGAGGGACATTCAAGATCCAAACTATAGCAATTTGTTTAAACAATAGGGGATTTGTCTGTAAGCACCTAGATGCCATAAACTAAATAGCATAAACTCTTAGACCAGGGTTTACAACACTCTACTCCTTCCTTCTTTGAGCTACTCAGAGAGACAGTGCTTGAGTTCTCATCTCCTAGGCAAAATTGTCTTTCCATTTCTTCTACACACAGAGAATGCCACTTGTCTGTTTCCCTGTGCAGTGCACCTTGAAGAAGGATGTGTCTTCATGGTGTTCTGCCCTGCAGACCTGTATAGGCCCTGACTCCTCTCTCCCCACGGCCCTGTTACTCATTTCATGCTCCGGCTAAACTGAGCTCTGCCCTCTGTTCACAGCCTTTGAATATGTGTTCCTTCCTGTGCTCCCCCTTCTCATCTGCCTTGCATGTATTCTATTTCAGGTCTCTGGGAAGTTTCCTGATCCCCTCAATGGAATCCTGCAGTGCATGTCTATGCCATCTTGCAGGACATGGTGACTGTCTCCTCCTCAGCTCCCCTGCAACTCCTTCATGTTCATAAGACCTTACAGGCATAGTTCACTTGGAGCCCTGCTCACTACTCGAACCCCAGAATCTGGCACATATTGGAGGTGTACTAAATATTCATTGAATGAAAAAAATTACTCAATAAATCATTTGATTTTATATAGCTCTTTGGAGTTTGTACTAATAAGGGAATTTGAAATGCATTAATGCCAACAGCATCATCTACTTATAAATATATAATCATCTTCATAATAGCCACTGCTATTTATTTGACAACTGAAATTTACCAGACCCAGTGTTATATTATTTATATACATCATTGTAGTACTTGCCATCACCCTGCAAGGTAGATATTATCCGATTTCACAGAGGATGAGCATGAAGATCAGAGAGGTTAAGATGCTTGCCCTGAGTTCCAAAGTCCACAAGTCCCCCAAATCATGCTGTGTCTAGCATGTCATATACAGTAATTTACTGTAATTTGGGGGGCATCTTCCATAGTCCACATCTACCAGGGTTGGTGGTGACCTGCTGTCTACATTCAGAAAGAGGCTGGGTCTACAGAGGAGGATAATGGACTGGGCTAAGAGGGTTTCCAGGAGCTGTGCTGACAATGGCATCTGCCCCTTTTGCTGCAGAAGTCCTGGAAGAGTCAAAGCAGGTATGTCTTAGTGCCCTTGGACCTCTCCTGCAAGGCGGGAGTGTCCCTGGCACGTCCTTTGATGGACCATCCTGCTCCATAGGTACCTGGGCTGTGTTGCTTTTCAGTGTGTCCCAGGACCTGAGCCCAGGCACTCTCCCATTCTCCACCCACAGATCCTTCTCTCAAGCCCAGGCTCTAGTATGGTGGGCAGGAGAGGATCTGATCTGCAGGTCCCTTGCAGTGGGAGGACCGACTGTCTCAGATCCTGCCCCCTTTTTAATGTTTTCCCCCATATTTCTTATTGGTGCATTATAGTTGTACACGATGGTGGGATTCATTGTTACGTATCTGTATGTGCACATAACACAACATAACTTGGTCAATATCATTCCCCCAGTGTTTCTCCTTTCCCTCCCCTCCTTCTTCCCCCAGTCCCTCTCCTCTCCTCTGTTGATCTCTCTTAAATTTCCCCTTTTCATAGGGATAGCAGACACATTGCATTAGGGCCTCCCTGAGACCTCACTTTAACTGCATCACCTGTCTAAGGACACTATGTCCAAATCAGGTCACATTCTGAGGTACTGGAAGTTAGGATTCCAACTTGTCTCTTTTGAGGAGACCCAGTTCCACCCATGACACTAACCAAGTGGACTCTGACCCAGACAGTCTTGAGTCACATCTTGGCTCTGCTCTTTACTTACTTTGTTCCTTTAGGCAAGTTATTGAAGCTCCCTGGGCTTCCAGTTTCCTCGTTGTAAACAGGGGTGGCAGCAAAAGAAGCTCCCTTTCAGTGTGATTTGAAGATTGTATGTGGCAGCGCTTGTCATATGTTTTGTGCAGTGCTGGTAGCTGGAAGGACCCACAAATAGACCTCATTGTGATTGTAAGGGAGGTTAGGGCTGAGGAAAGAGCATGAGGATACTGGGCCAATGCGACTCACGCTGACCCGCCGCCCTGTGACCTACTGCTTTCTAAGAGTAGGACCTGTCAGATCCTTCTGGAGTTTTTATGACCCCAATCCCCTTCATGCTGTGTTTCTGGAAGATTCCAAGGGAACAGTCACCATTTTCTGAAGGTTTGACCTGTGCTCTCTATTAGCTGATGTGAGTCTCTGGGCTGCTATTGGCTATCTCAAAAAACTAAATAAACCCCATCAAAATCAACCGGTTCTTGGGAAAAAAACAGTTTTGGATGTGTTTGTTCGTCTTCCCTCTCCAGAAAATGACAGCATGCCCTTCATTGAAATTAGAAGAGACTTTACTACATTTCAGCACCATAAGGCAACTCGCTGTACATCCCTCTCTTCCATTTCTTTAAAATATATATAAACAGACAACACTTTAGATACTAGGAAATGATCTGACCTAGAAAGTGAGATGACAGATGAAATGAGCGAAGGATCTCCAGGAACACAATCTTGTCGAGCTGGATCTTGTCAGAGCAGATTTTCTGTGACCATAATAAAGGGCTTTTAACACGAGCTGGGTTGCCTCATTTCCGAAGAGTAGAAGCTACAGAGATTCTTAAAAAGGAAAAATAAATATTGCTCTAATTGGAGCCAGAGGTGAGGCAGGGTGGGACAATGAGCGCAAGAACTATTTATGTTGGAAAAAGGGAAAGCGTTAGAAACGATTTAGCTGAGACTTTCAGGAAGATGAAGGGCTTGGTCAAAACCAAAGTAGGCCCTTGTTTGAGAAGAAAGGAGAGAATCCAGGAATGAAGGGGAAGAATCAAATTACAGGGCAGCCAAAGTAAGCTAAATGAAAAGAGAAACCACGGCTTTCCACAGGTATTGAGGCAGGGAAATTCAGTGTTAGGATGAGGTATGCTGGCTGAATCTCAGAATCTTCCAGAAAATTTCATGCTAATGAAATACAGGGTGTTCATATGTGGTCAAGATTAGGTAATAGATACCTGAACAGAGGCTGGGGGATATTTTAAAAGATTCTTATAAACAATAAAGTCCTCAACCAGACTGGAAATTTCTAGAAAGTTGACCCAATGTGTTCCATTTTTCTTTTATATTTCCCCCATTGAATGCTTGGCACATTTGTCATGGTTACCTTTTAGGTCTTAGTTTTTTTTTTTTTTTTTTTTTGAGGGATGGAGTGGGGCAGGGTGCTTTGTTCTTTTCATTTCAAATTTTTATCAACAACCTTCTTTTACATTTGGGAGAACTGAGGCTTACAGAGCAAAATAACATATACCCTGAAAAGCAGAACTGAGATTCAAACCCTGGTATGCTTTAGGTCTAAATGAGCACTGCATCTCAGTACATTTCATAGAACTCTGAGAATTTGACATGAAATAGAAATTAAAAAATACATAAGCTGACCACCTTGCCTCTTATTTTATAAATTGAAGATACTAGGTCCAGATGTGAGATGGAATTTGTCCAGGGTCCCAAAGGAAATGGCAAAGCAGGGAGTCATTTGCTAAATAAATGAATTTCATGAATCTGTGGAATTTCCGTAGCAGTCAGAAGAAAGATATTTTTGTATACCTCATAAGTTCAAGTTCCCTCTGAAATGTCTAGGAATTTTTACACTTCTCAAGTTTTAAACAATTAATTCATAACTGGGCAAATAAATATAAAAATTATACTCACCTACTTTTAACAAATCTCAAATAATAGAATTGCAGAATGTAAAAATTTTCTTATTAATCTTCTGCTTCTGCTAGTCTCAGTTTACTAGCACTCAATTTATATCAAGATTCCTTTGGGGAATAGAACTAGATTAATGATGGCAATTTTTAATCAAACAAAAGTCTGGTAGAAATTTTGAAAATATTCAACATCTGGAATCTCATTCAATAAACACTTGATCGCTATTGACTTCATAGGCCACTCGAAGTGTTAAGGACACTAAGTTGAACAGAAGAGTGTTGTGTCTTCAGAGGTCTCACAGCTTAATGGAAAGACAGACATGGTCTCAAAAGTGTTATGATAGAAGTAAAGAATATATACAAATAAGAATCCAAATCAGTAGAGGTTTTAGAGAAAATGTGAAATGAATACATAAATTGAACTCATGCTTAGAAAATCTAGTGTTTATAAATCAGTATCCCAGAAGTTCTACAAATATTCTTGAAAAAATGTCTTTTTTTTAAAAAAAAATTCTTTGTGAATATAACTCTATCTTGCTTATTGCAATGGTTAGCTGTTGATGTGTAACAAATTGCCTCAAAATGTAGTGATTTTAAAGTAATAGCATTTATCATCTTACAGTTTCTGAGGGTAGGGAATTTGCACATGGGTTAGCTGAGTCCTTTGGCTCTGTCTTCTCCTAATACTGCATGATATTGGATAGGGCTATGGTTACATTGAATTAATTGGGTGGATTCATTTGCAAGATTCCTCTAGTGATTATTGGAAGGATTTGTTTGTTTTCAGGCTATTGACTGGAGTCTTTCTTTGTTTTCTTTTCCTTTTTTGTTTGCTTTTTGTTTTCTTCTGGTGATAGAGGGGACAAGAAAGAGACACACAGAGAGAAACAAGATGAGAATTCTCTTTTACAACCTAATCTTGGAAGTGACATGACTTTTGTCATATTCCACTTATTGGAAGCAAGTTAATAAATGTTTAAAAGAAGGGGAATATGCAAGAGCATCTTCAATACCACAAGGTGATCACTGGGGACCATCTACCACCTCTGCTTATTCTATGAATTTATTCTCTCTGTGTCAGTCAGGGTTCTCTAGAGAAACAGAAACAGGAAGTATAATTTTAAAAAGGGACTTATTAGATTGGTTTAAGTGACCAGAAGCTGGATAGTCCACAATGGCTATCTGCAGGCTGGAGACCTGGAAGAACCAGTAGCTGTGCAGTCCAAGAGGCTAAAGCCGCAGAATGAGAGGGATCAACAGTGCTACCCTAGCAGGAGACAGAAGACTTCTGGAGAACCACTTGCAGACTCCGCTTTGAAGAGTGAAGAAATGAAAGTCCCTTGTCCTCAGACAATTGCAGCAACAATCAAGAACCCATTTAAGAAGAATCCCAGCTTGCATCTGCTGCTGCTTCCTTGTTTTTTCAATTTTTATTCTATCCAAGCCATCATCCTATTGAATGGTGCTGCCCACACTTAGGGAGGGTCTCCATTTCAGTTGGCTATCCCACATGCCAGTCATTCCTAGACACATCCTCATTGACACACCCATAAACCACTTAATCCTTGGTATCTCTTAATCCAGTGAAGTTGACAATTCTAATAAACCATTACACTCTCCACGAGCAACATTTGCAACCCCATTCTCCCATTGGCCCAAACTAGAAATACAAGACTCACCTTGTTATCCTTTACTTCTTCCACCCTAGTCAATCCATTATCATGCCTTTTCATTTCTATTCCACCACCTATGTATTTCTCAAGGTCATTATGACTGAGGGGACCATTTTCTCATTTCTGCTGCCATCTCCTTAGATCAGACCCTTCTCACAGACCCTTTCCCGGGTTTAGGATGGAAACAAAATCCTCAACATTCTTTCCAGCTCCCATCTGTGTTCCTTCCAGCCATTCTCTCCACAGACCTGGCGCCATCTTTCTAAGTCACCAAATTGAGAAGGTCAGTCCAGATTCAAGTCCCTCGGTGGCATCCCACAGTCTTCAAGACCAAGCTGGCACTCCTCAGGTTGGAAAACAGGTTCCTGGTGGTCTGACCCTACTACTCAAGCACCCCACTTGCCTGTACTGCAGCTACTTGAACAGTTTGCAACTTCCAAAGTAGTAGTGCACTGTCCCCTTGAAATAGTAGGTCCCCTTTCTTCCATTGAGTGATCCTCACTCAGGACTCTACCCAGACATTATGTTCTCTGAGGAGCCTTCTCTGACCTCTTAAAGGCAGGTTGGGTCCCCACCAAGCACTCCCTGAGATCCTGGGATAACTTGCTTATTTATCACATCACACTGCAATGATCTGTTTTCACATATGGTGCACTCAGCCCTCACCAGTCTCTAAGCCCACTGAAACTGTGTTTTTTAAGTCATTCTATCCCTAGGGCCTATTAGGTGCTTGTTAATGAACAGTTAGATAAATGATGATGGAAACTCCAGAACACTTTCTGCTTCTCAGTTCTCTCTACTTCTTTTCTATCAGTTATCAGGGACAGTTGCAAAATTTGTGGTCCCAGAGCAAAATGGAAATGTGGTGCCCCTTGTTCAAAGAGCAAGAAAAGAGCTGCTTTCCATCTTCTTTCTCTTGACTCATCATGGTGCTTTTTATTTGCAATTAAGTATGATGCCCCTCAGCATTGGGATTCTTGCAGGGAGAGTGCACTGTCCATGCATACTAGGAAGTATGCACCCCACCCTGCTGCTGTCCATGCATACTAGGAAGTATGCACCCCATCCTCTCATTCACTCACTTTGAGGGAGTGGCCATTGCTGGGTGCAGGGTGTGAGAGCAGGAGGCAATGTACCCATCCTGGGGAAGCAGAGCAGCACATGACCTAAAGTTCCAAGTTCTAAGTGCACAATCCTTTGTCCCCTCAGATTTTACTTACAAAACACAAGTTCAGAGATAAAGTTATTGACAATTTTAAGGTGGTGACCATAGACCATTAAACCCCAAGCCTGGGGTCCCCTTCTGAACCCAGAGCATTGTGAGAAAGAATGGCTATAAACCCATGAAACCAGCCTTACCAGTGATCCAAATGCTATTGAATGCATTCTTGTACAGTTGGGATCATTTCCACTGTTTTTGTTTTTTATCTCTACCAGCCTTGGTGGGATCAGACTTTGGAAAACTTCCTAAGGCAGATCTAAATGCTTGGGAGGAAGTAGTATTAGTTTTCAGGGAATAACAGAGAAAGCTGGAAGCCCTTCCTGAAATAATGCAGTCTCCATTTCCTTGGGCACAGATGTCTAGGAAGCCCAGAGTGCTCCACCATGTTTACCAGTTAGTTATTAATAAACATTGTCAAGATCAAATAAGGTAAGATTAAGGTAGAATAGAGTGGTAGTCCTTCTGAAAACTACCTTCTGTGAATTTCTTTGGTTTTCCTCCTCATGTCTAAGATTATCCCTATTCTGAGTTCTAGACCCAGCCCCTTCTCCCTCCTCAGTAGCTCATTCTCCCAAGGTCATCTTCTATGTGCATCTTTACCCTCTCTATGGGCTCCTCATAACCCTCAAGTCCCTTCCACCTTAAACCCCAAGCTTTCTCTCTCCCCCTTAGCTCCCTACAGCCATCTCTTTCTCTCTCCTCTCCAACCAGCATCTCTTTAAGTGTTGGCTGTAGAATGCTCACATCTTCCATCTTGCTTACAGTCGGACAGCAGTCTGACTTTCTGCACCCATTCCTTAGGCTTCTGGACCTGCTGTCTTCATGGCCACTCAGCAATATCCTGGTCATTAAGTCCCATGAGCACCTTGCTGAGTTCTTGCTTGAACTCTATGTTGCCATGAACACCACTGATTTTGCCTTCCATGAAGGTGTTGATCTTGCCCTCCATGAAGCACCTCTTCCCTGGTCCCAGAAGATGATGTACTCTTTGGTCTCCTTTCTCTTTGGCTTCCCTTCTGTTGGCCTCCTCTGTGGATTTCTCTTCCTCTGCCTATTTCTTAGCATGTGGTTACCTCAGGGTTCTTGCTAAACCTGCTCTGTTCTATTCACTCTCTGAACCAATAGTCTGGATCCGGGTTCCAATTTTGTCCCAATTTTCTTACAGATCTTGTGAATTCCTTAAACATTTTGAGCTTCAATTTCTCTTTCTCTAAGAGAGGTTTTCTCAATCTTGGCACTATAGCTACTTCTCTACTTACTATGGGGTCACATCCCAACAAACCTATCATAAGTTGAAAATACCCTAAGTCAAAAAGCATTTGATATGCCAAATTTTTTAATATTTATTTTTTAGTTATAGGTAGACACAATATCTTTATTTTATATTTATATGGTGCTGAGAATCAAACCTAGTGCCTCCTGCATGCTAGGCAAGTGCTCTACCACTGAGCCACAACCCCAGCTCTGATACACCTAACTTTCTAAACATCCTAGCTTAGCAACACAGTATGCTGGAGTATCGGTTGTTTACCCTTGTGATGATGTGACTGTGTGGGAGCTGTGACTTGCTACTCTTGTCCAGCATCTTGAGAGTATCATACCCCATATGTCTATCCCAGGAAAAGATCAAAATTCAAAATTGGAAGCATAGTTTCTACTGAATGCATCACACCATCATAAATTTGAAAAATTGTAAGTTGAAGCATCTTTAGTTGGAGACTGTCTGTAATTATACTTTGAGTCAGATAAGTTTCTTCCTTAGGAGAGACTGTTCTGTATATTGCTGAATGTTAACTAGTATTCCTGGCCTCTGCCTGCTGGATGCCAGTAGCACCTCCCAGCTGAGACACCAAAAATGTCTCCAGATTTTGACAAATATTCCCTTGAGGGGCAAAATTTCCCTGGTTGAAAATTACTGCTCTAAAAGGAGAAATTTAACTAGGACATCTGTATTCATTCTAGGGCTTCCATAACAAAGGACCACGAACTGCATGGTTTAAACACCAGTCATTTATTGTCTCACAGTTGTGGAGCTGGACATGCAAAAGCAAGGTGTCCAGTTCCTTCTGTAGTCTCTGAGAGAAAATCTGTTCCCTGACTTTCTCCTGGCTGCTGGTCAAGATTTCTGTCTGTCTTTGACCTTCCTTGACTGCTGTCTGAGCTCTTGATCACGAGGAATTCCCCCTTGTGCGTCTGTTTGCAAGTCTCTCCTATTAGACCAGTTGTGTTGGATTAGGACGCACCCTACTCTACTATAATCTCTTACATAATGACATCTGCCATGACCCTGTTCCCAAATAAGATCACATTCTGAGGTATTGGGGGTTAGGTATTGGAGGTTCATTTTGAGGGAGACACTATTCAACCCATAACATCACCCCTTATGTTTCTTGTGAACTCCTACATTCTATAATCCTATTTAAAATACAGGGAATAGCTGGTACGGTGGCATACACCTGTAATCCCAACAGATCTAGAGGCTGAGACAGGAGGATCTCGAGTTCAAAGCCACTTCAGCAAAGATGAGGTGATAAGCAACTCAGTGAGACCCTGTCTCTAAATAAAAATACAAGATAAGGCTCTGGATGTGGTCAAGTGCCCCTGAGTTCAATCCCTGGTACTCCCCCAACAAACAACAAACACACACACACAGGGAATATTGGTCTTAGTGGACCCCAATGTAGTTCCAGATTCTTTCTCCTCTGTTTCTTCTTGCCCAACCACATCTCTGGACACTTCTCTTTGAGCAACCTCTTGCTTTTAATTTCACTTACTTTTCAAAGCAAGTAATAAGACAATGGGAATTTTGATTATAGCTAATCTACTCAGCGTCTGGTGTGTAAGATTGACAAAAGACCTCAATAAATGTGATGGAACACCCCCACAAGGCTCATCTCCTGCCCTTCTGATACTACAGACACACATCACGAAATAAGTAATATGAATTCGTCTGCATAGTGAAGGGAATTATGTTATTTTGGAATAACTCAATGTTAACTCCCCTGTTACAAAAATTACTTCTGCAATTTCCAAATAAGGTCACATTCTGAAGTGCTGGGGGTTAGGACTTGAAATTCATTTTGGGAGACACTATGCAACCTATAACATCATCCCTTATGTCCCTTGTGAACTCCCACATTCTATAGTCCTAATAAAAACACAGAGAATATTGGTTTTAGTTTGGCCATGACTCTGCTCAGCCTGACCAAAGAAATGCTGTTTCCAGAATAGAACAGTGAGCAACTTGGATGAGGCATCAATGTTCAGTGGCTCATGGTATTTATTTAATCATCTGGTATCTTGGGTCCTCTGCTAAGGATGATCCCAGGAGGTGCTGACCAAACCCCTTCGGAGTCTTGATGTCTCCTGTGGTATCATGAACCCAGAGAGATGGAAAGTGGCTGTTGTAGGAGGAAGCACAGCATCCCCAAACCATGAGATCTTTTTGAGGTAGGTCTTCAGTGTAGAGCTCCAGCAGCTGGGGCTCAGGGGTCAAAGACATCAGGACATCAGGTCCATGGCCCTGTCTCAGAAAACTGACTCTTATGAACACACAAGAGTTCCCAAAATAGAGTAGCAGCTCATCTTCTGCAGTCCTCTCTGCTCCCCTTGCTGCCTTCATTTTGCTAATAGTATTTTGAAGGGCTTTGAGCCATGACGATGATCTCATAGCCTTGTCTTGAAGGCTTGAAGACAGCATGCTTTTGTTGTTATACTCTGAATATATAAGCAATTACTTGAGTAGTTTAAGTCAGAAGTCTCTTCTCTTAGTAATGGTGCTTTTGCCATGAATTTTCTGGAAAACACCCAAATCCTCAGCTCTCTATTCTCTGTTGCTTTCTTATAAACCCAGGCAAACACAAGTAGCAGTCCAGGAGAGAGATGGGCAAGTGTCCCAAAGGGTGGCTCAGATTCTAGGTACTGGTATCATTCAGAAGAGCAGGCATTGACTGAAATGTCCATCAGTACCTGAGAATGGAAAGGAAGAAGGACTTACAGAATCTTACTGGAGGAGGTAACTGAATTAAGAAATGGCAACGGGCCCTGTTTAGGCAGGCAGCAGAGAAGGAAACCTGAGTGGATATAAGAGGTTGTGACAAGAAAGCTGGGCACACTGGCAGTCCCTGGAATTCTCTGGCCCTTTCCACTCCTCATGGTTCTTTGCCAGACCACTTTTCACATTTATGTGACCCCAAGGTCCTCCCCAAGTTTTTGAATTTCAGGAAATGAAATCTACAAAAGGCCACTGACTCAGAGGTCTGCAGATGGTTAGCAGCACAGCTCAGCCTAGAATCCTGTCTCTCTCTGGCCCAATGTTCTTAGGCATTTTGCAAAGAGAGCAAAGTCTGGGCCTGGAGGAGGGGGGGGGACTACTTTTAGGCATGGGGCAGAGGGGGCCACCAACATTGATTTATATTGCTACCTCCATGGAGAATCTACCTCCCACATTCCCAACCCTGAGCTGGGCCCTGGGAAAGACACTGAGGATGGTTTTGATTTCAAGGTGTGTACAATATTATCAGAGAGGTAAAGAGTTAGAGGAAAACAGAAGAAGTAGTCAAAGTATTTCTTATGCATCTGCCACAGGGGAGGTGTCCTTCCTGCTCCTGGTGAACCAGAGTTGCAGCCTTCAAACGCCTTGCATTCCAGAACATCCAAGAAGCCCGTGAATGGTACTATATCAATAAAGTAACTTCATCCTCAATGATGTCCTATGAATATGGCAAACTGGGGTCATAAGATGGAGGGTGAAGGAGGAGTCGAGGTGGAGAGGACCTTTCTGCCAAAGTGACATTTGAGTTGAGGACTGAATAGTGAGAAGGAAGGAGCCATATGAGAATCTGGAGAAAGAGCATTGCAAGCAGGAGGACCAACTGGTGTCAGGACTGTAGGGTATGAACAGGCATGTCCGAGAGTGGTGTGTGCCAAAGGTAGACAAGTAAAAGAGTATGGGAGATGAGGTCCAGAGAGCATCAGGGGAAGAAATATGGAAGAACTCGCTGACTTTGGGGATATTTTGATTGCAATGGGAAGCCATTGAAGGTTTTAAGAAAGGAAGGAAGGGTTCTGGATTAAGTTCTAGAAAGATTCTCATGCTACTGTGTGGAGGGTGGGCTGCAGTAACAAGAGCCATCAGGATACTGTTACAGCCATCTGGGTGAGAGATGGTGGAGGCTGGGACCAGGATTTCAGCAGTAGGGGTGATAAGAAGCAGTCATAATGTCAGTGTGGTATGGAGATAAAGCTGACAGAACTAATTCATAAAAGTTTGTGATTTTCCTTTTGCCATTTACTGCAGGGAGGAGTTATGGAACAATTCTGTTTGGACCACAAGATATTTGAGATGCCTTTAAGATATTGACATCACTTCATGTTCAACCAGAGAAGCAGAACCATTACTATATATATGTAGTAACATATACATATATATATATATATATATATATATATATACACACACACACACACACACACATACACACTTACATACATACACACACACACACACACACACACACACACACACATATATATATATATACACACACATATACATATATATCTCCTCCTAGAATTATTAGAAAAGAGAGGGGTCTTCAAGGTCATTGCCATACACACACACACACACACACACACACACACATATACACACATACACACATATATATGTGAGTGGATGGAAGTGGAATTGGTCAACCACTTTCAATACCTCTGAGAATACCAGTAGGATGAAGACAGTATCAAGATGACTCTGTGAAGGTTGCCTCCAGGAGCTGCTTAGGCTGTCATTCCAGAATAAATACAGCACTGATCAAAGGAATCAAGGATGATCAGGTGTGGGAAGGATCAATTCATCTTAATCCCTGGGTTACTGGGGCAGACCTCAGAAACAAGTTGGAGCTTGAGAAGGGCCATGAATGTCAGGTAGATTTGGAGTATTGGTGATGAACGGGGATCTGCAGGGGTTTGTTCATCTCTAAACATTTTCAAGAGCCACTTAAAAGTCACAAATCCCTAACCACTTCCCAACCACCCACACAGGGACCTCTCAGCCTCCTATGCACATCTAAGAATAGCCCACTTGGCTGCAGTTGGTCTGAAATTCTTGCTTTTTACGTTAAAACAGTTGGCCACTATTTTAGGGCTGACACTCCCTTCTACAAATGAGAAGAAGTGCCACTGCTCCTTGGAAGCATTCTCACTTATTTGCTGTTGGCAAAGGAATGTGTCAGAACCTGGACAGTAAGTCAAAGTGTTTGCCGAGAGGAGTCACTTTGGTCCTTTGCCTGTGGGAAAATCTTGATTTCAGTGGCTCAAGAACAGGTACAAGCCAAATTAAAAGATTAAAAAAAAAAAAAAAACCAAAACCTTTTAGTCTATTTAGCTTTGGAACCATCCAGAAATCTTCCAGGGTGCTTTTCAAACAAAAGGAGTCCTCACTTATAAAGGGAGAAATATAAGGAATCTTGAGGGATGCCATTTCTATGTAACAGATGATTGGATGAGACAGGAGGAGGCAGACTCAGTCTCCCTTATGCTAAATAAGTCATTGGTGTGTATTTTGGCAAGTGAATAGCATACTCTTATGTTATTTAAAAAATACTGATTTATGAAGGATTTACGGAATAGCTATTTGAAGATTGGTGATGAAACCAATTGTTTAGTTCTACATCAGATTTGTGTCTTTTTATCCTTCTAGAATTGCTAGAGGAAGGGGTCTTCAAGGTCATTGCTATTTAAAGCAGAGTTACATTGTGACTCTTGCAGATCATTGATGCATTTGGCTTCATGAGCTTCTTCCTCCATTAAAAAAATTTTAAATTCTCTCTTTTTTTAGCTATATTGGTATAAAGAGGAGTATATTAAGATTACATATTAAATATTTTCTTTGACCTAAAATTCATTCTTTTCTCTTCTAAAAAGAAAGTAAAACATCTTTTTTGTGGGATCTTGTGTTAGCTTCCTGTTGCTGCTGTAACAGACTACCACAAAAAACTTAATGACTTCAAACAACATAAATTTATGATTTTACAGTTCTGGAGGCCAGAAGTCCAAAATCAGTCTCTCTGGGCTGGAATCAAGGTGCTGGTAGGTCTGATTTCTTCTGGAGACACAGGGCAAGATCTGTTTTTGCCCTTTTGACTCCTAGAGGTTGCCCACATTCATTGGCTTGTGGCCCCTCCTTCCACCTTCAAGCCTCTTTCTGACTCTGAACTCTGCTGGCATCATCACATCTCTCTCTGATTCTTTTCCCTCCCACCTCTCTTAGAAGGACCCTTGTCTTCATGTGGGCCCACCGTGATAAACCAGAATAATTTTCCCATCATCAAATCCTTAATTTAATTTCATCTGCCTGATAAACCAGAATAATTTTCCCATCATCAAATCCTTAATTTAATTTCATCTGCAAAGTCCCTTTTGCTCTGAAATGTCCACAGATTCTGGGGATTTAGACTTTAGATCTCTTTGCTGGTGGGAACATTCTTCAGCCTATCATAATCCCTGAAAGTTTCACAGGGCGTTGGGCACTGTACCTACTGGTCCTGACTCTAAGTAGTGGCCCACAACTGTTTGCACCAGAATGTACTAGGAAGTGCTTTCTTCATTGAGAAAGTCTTACTGCAGAAGAGCTGTGCTTCATGACAGAGTCTACTTACCTTCTGATAGAAGCTTCGTAGCTCCTAACAGACCAGCTTCAGACTGTTAGTGGACAGATAGAACTGCTCCAAGTTCTGTCTGCAATAGCTACAGGGATCTTCCCATGATTTTACTCACTCTCTTTATGCACATTGGTTTGGTCTGTCCTTGGAGGGTGCTGTGGACATGATCTGTCTTCTTCAAAGTGGACTGTCTGGTCAGAAGGTTGAGGTGCAGTCCTGATCTCTGGCCAGTGCTGAACCCTCCTGGGGGTTTCTACAGAGTTGAATTCTTATTGAATGACAGGTTGGATAGATGGGTGGCTTAACTGAAATGAATTGATTCAAATATTGCCAACTGAATAAGTTGGCTGTTTTTAAGTGGGTTTTAAAGACAAAAGTCTTTAAGGAAAGGAGACAAATAAAAAACTCTGGGCAAATAAATGTCTCGGAAGTCAGGTACCATGGGGAGGCAAATGTCTTAGGCTGGGTTAGAGGCTCCCAGTGCAGATCCTTGAGGCTCTGATGCCCTTGGGTCCTCTGTCCACGTGAATGGAGAGGGGCTCTCCCGATTCTGGAGGCAGGTGTCGGGGGCTGGCATTCGGTGGAGAGTGGGAGGAGAGGGCGTGCGGCGGAGGCGGCGGCGGCGGTGTCTAACGAACATGTAATTCTCTTCTCACTTCACGCGTCCCTCTCCATCTGACATGGCAGGTGTGTGAGGAAGAATGGTGTGTGAATCGATTCGGAGAGGATCAGTGACACGGCAGCGAGCCGGGCCGCGCCCCGAGCCATTGATCGCCTCCAAATCAATTTGCACACCGCTCCCTCTTAGGTCACCTGCCATTTCAGACAGGGAAGGGAACAGTGAAGTGAGAAGGAAATGATGCCACGAAGTCTGGGGACCCTCTCTCAAGAACGTGGGGGTCAGCCTTCCGCTGCCCTCCCCTCTCCAGCCCGTGGTGGGATGATGCTCCCCAGCCCAGGACCCTCTCTGCCTTGCTCACCCCCTGGCCCTGGAGGAGGGAAAGCTGAAGGCTGAAGCAAAACGGGGCCATTCTGAAAATCTATCAGCCTTGAGCTCACCTCTGGGGTTTGGGCTGCCACAGTCATATCCTAAGAGCTATTTCAGAAAACCCAAATTGCCAACAGTAATAATCTCTCCGCCGCGGGACTGGTTTTCATTTGTGCCTCTCAATGCACTTCACAATTAATTCTCACCAACCTCTGCCTCCCACGAGCCAGGAGCCCAAGGGGAGCCCAAGGCAAGTCTTGGAAACTTCATGGATCCCCCATGGAGAGTGCAGAGGACTTCCCCACCGGGAAGACAAGGCAAGGAGGCCAAAGTCTTCCTCAAGGAGCCAACGACAATCTTTTTTTCATGGAGAGAAGTGAAGAGAGTATGGTGGGTGGGTGGGGGTGGTGGTGGTGGTAAGGAGCTAGTGGATATCTCTGGCTCCTGACATGTCCTATAAGCCTCAACGGAGACTAAAGGCAGCTAATCACTTACTCAATCCAAAGACCTGATCAACGAGCAATTACCAAGGACACTGTCCATCCACAGCGCTTTTGGATCTGTCGTCTTTTCTGGAGTGATGGAGACAGTTGGGTCTATGACTACCCTTGTTAGGTCACAAAGGTCCCAATAAAACAAAATGGAAAATGATACTGTGCTTGAAAGTGCTCAGGCAGTGTAAGACACCAACTGGATATTCAATACATTAATCTTTTATCAGAATCTGCTGCAAGTTGACTTTGTCCCCTGTTCCAAGTGGATGGTTTAGATTGTAAGTATGGTTGGCCCTCCATATCCATGGGTTCTACCATCCATGGATTCTTCCAACCATGGATCAAAATATTAAACAACAACTACAAACCTGTCTTACAGTTCAGACTTCTTTCTTGTCATTATTTCCTAAACAGTACAGTGTAATAACTATTTACATTGTATCAGGTATTATAAGTACTCTAGATGTGGTTTAAAGTATACAGGATGGTATGCATAGAATAAATGTGAATACTATCTCACTTTATCTAAAGAACTTGAGCACCCTCAGATCTTGGTATTTGCAGGGGTTGCTGGAACCAGTCCCCTTCTGATACTGAGAGATGACTATATATTCCAGTTGGCTGGGGAGATTTTTCCAGGAAGTGGGCTCTTTACTGTTCCTGATTCCTTTTTGGGTCCCATTAGAAGCAGGACCCTGGATAATCACAGCAGGTCCAAGAGAACACAGAAGGGTGCACTTACCCTGAGATCTAAAGAGGAAATAATGCAGTTCTTGGATAACCTGCATTGCCTTCCCTTACTGTTCTTGCTCTCCTGCTCAGCTTCTCCTGCCCATCTTCAGAGATTCTTCAGAGACCCAGCATCCATATTTGAGTTAAATCTTGCATTTTTGGCACTTTTTGTCTTAGGAATGGCTTTAGAGAAACTGTGGCTCACCTGCTTCCTGATTCAGATCCTGTGCTCCCAGCAGGTGGGTGAAACAGGATTCCTGGATGCTCAGAGCCAGACCCAGCCATACACATATATGCATGTTCACACTCAGACTCCCTTCTCAGACTAAGATACAACCACTGAGCCCCACTGAATTTTCCCCTCCTGGAGGAGGCTGTCCCTGCTCTCAGGACTCTAGCCATTCCCACTTGGCAAGCAGATTAAGTCTTCTTAGAATCTTTTAACCCTTAAGGCCCGCCTCACTGTCCACACTCCTTCCAGCCTAATTGAGGAGATGCTGATCTTCCTGCCTCATCATTTTCTGTGACCCCCCCCCCCACACACTGACCACTTCCATATAAATAAATAATGAGTTTATAGTTCAGTCCAATACAGCGTGGGTACCCTACCAGGCTCTGTAAAGTCACAAAGAGGTCCCTGCCTGGAGGAGGAGCTCCACTGTCCAATGTGTTTGCCTAGGTGCCTTGGCCAGATCTAATGCTCCCCAAGGGCCATGCAGGACTAGGCCTGACTTATAAAAGCCTAGTTTTGCAAATTTATCAAGAATCAAGTGTCTGGGAATTAAAAGAAGCTTAAATGTAACCAATTCTAAATTGTTTATTGGCCTCTTGGTTAAATTTGTTGGAATGCTTTGAACCCATGCTAGAAGACAGGGTTGGATGTTAAGGATGGTTGGATTGGAAGGATATGGGTGCCATTTTTGAACTGTGGTTTCTAAGGTAAGTTTGAGGGCAAATGTCCCTATTCTGCTCATCTTTCCCAAGTGACCATTTTCTGAAACAAAAATAATGGTAAGAAAAATTTGGCCAAAAAAGAAGGACACAAACATTTTCTACCTGCTCTAAGACTACAAAAGCTTTGCCTGCCAGACACCTAATACTTAACTAAATATAATAAGAAATATGGTTTAATTACATTCCTGTGACTTGACCATGTACTTAGGTTTCCCCAGAGGGCAGGGATCTGGCATGTTTATTTACTTAACTTTGCTGTCTCATTTGCACATGATACATATCACATAAACATTTTATTAAATATATCTTTAAATTATTAAATGCTTTAGTTTGAACAGATAATAAGGACACGTGATTTTAAAAAAAAGTCAAAAGAATCAAGAGACACTCTCCAACCCTTGTGTTCTAGACAGTTTCCCTTAGGTCATCTGGGTAGCACTGTAAGCGGCTTCATTTGTGATGTCCCACAGATATTCCATTCGTGTTTAAACAACTATTAAATATTCTTGTTCATGATTATGGATATTTGTATGCATTATACATCGACAAGTATGTCCACTTCTTTCTACTTTTTCTGCTGGTGTTGGCTCCGTTGCCTTTATTAGAAGTGCTTATATATTTACACAACACATAGCAAACATAATAGAATGCACCATAACAGTAAATGCAGTCGCCGCCGAGTTGACACCAACATCCCCGGGAGGATTCAAGGCCAGCTCCTCGGTTCCTCGCACGGCGCCTCCGGGGGCGCAGTGCCAGGCTCAGGCCGCACGATGGCGCCCGCTTCCTGCGGACCCGGCCCACGGCGACGGCGCAGACAAAGGCGGGCGCCCGGCCTCCCCCGCCGGGCGGTGAAGGCGGTGGGCGCCCCGGGTGGCCACGGCCGCCCTTGCGCGCTGAGCCCAGCAGCTGCCGCCTGAGCCTTTGTCCTGTGCTGCCCGCCCTTGTGTATAGGAGAAGGCGAAAGGGCGCCGGGTGCTGGCGGCGCCAACCGGGCACCCACTGGAGACCCACGTCGGACCCCGAGCGAGCTTGGGTTCAAGGCTAGAGGCTGGAAACGCCAGAGCGGGCACGGCCCCCGGAGCCTGCCCAGGGAGCCTCCCTTGCTTTCCACTAATTAGCAAAGCATTTGCTCCAGAATTCCACCCTGTGGAGGTTTTCCACCAGAGCTCGGATTCCCCATTTGGAGGGCTAGAAGCCCTCCAAATGGGGAATCTGCCCGAGGGAGACCCTTACCTTTAGGTTGACTAGAAGCTAGTGGGCATCTGGGGTTGGCTCTCCCAAGCACGGCTCATCAGGGCTCAGGAAAACTTCTCTCTTGCCCTCACATCAGCTGGTCTGGCAGTCCAGAAGAACTTTCTGTGATGGTGGAAATGTTCCGTGTTTTCTGTGTCCACTAGCCACTTGTGACTATTGAGCCTTGAAAATGTGGCCAAAGAACTGCATTTCAAATTTATTAAATTTTAATGAACTGGAATTTAAAGAGCCTCACGTGGCTAGTGGCTGTGTAAGGGACCAGGCACCTTTCAGAGTTCAAGTTCATCTGGGCAGTTGAATTTGTAGTTTAATAGCAAAATTTTATAAAGATTCACACAGAACATGAAGCATTGCTTGTTGCACCGGAAAAGATGCCTGGAAAGAACGGGGTGAGGGGGATGGTGTGTAATCTCTAAACGCAGTGGCTGCAAATCACAGTTCATTTTGACTGTTTGGGGAGAGGAGCAGGGACTGCCCTGTGTGGGGTGAGGTGCCCGGGGGAAGCAGGTGAAAAGGAAACAGGCCCTTGTAATGTCTTGCTGTTCTTGGGAATAGGACTGCCCCATCTTTGATCTATCTTTAGAGAAACTTTGGGGCATAATCACTATCATCTATTAAGTGGCTAAGTATATACATCCCACATGCTGGGTTTCTTGGGACAGGATAATCAGACCCAGGAGTAACCTTGACAGAACTTGGGATCTTCTGCCATCCTGTGTGCTCATGAGGAGGCGAGGAGGAGGGCCTGTATCTGCTTTAGCTTGACAGCCTGGCTGTGGTGGTTGCCGCTGTTCTCCCTGGGCATGTGATAAACATGAAACAAAGACAATACCATTGCGTGTTTGAAGCCGTGCATCTGCGGGATGCAAGATGATCCTGGGAAGGGAAACTGTGTGCTTAGGAATGTTTTTCCTGGGTTGCAAAGTGTTGAGCTTACTTCTCATTCATCATCAGAGCCAAAGTTGAGAGTAAAATTCACAAGTTACCTGCAGCAGCAGCATCTGATACCTCAAGATTCCCTAATCACTTGTCTCCTCCAAGAGTGTAAACCAGTCAATGGCTTCCATTGATTTATTTAAAAAAAAATTTTTTTTTTAGTGGTTGATGGACTTTTATTTTATTCATTTATTTACATGTGGTGCTGAGAATCGAACCCAGTGCCTCATACATTCTAGGCAAGTGCTCTACCACTGAGCCACAACCCCAGCCCTTCCATTTTTTTTTTATTGAAAATAAACATGTGCACCTTCTGGAGGCCCTTTAGTCTATAGTGTTTTGAATGTTTCCAACTAGCAATCCAATTATGTGATTGTTTTGTACAATTTGAGGTAGATGCTTCCTTTTTATCTTCTAGCTTTAGTGGCAGGGATGGGGTGGCAGGGTGATGGAGGTAAATAATCTAAAAGGGGCAAAGATACCACCATCTCAAATCACACTTCAGCATCCCTTTTTCCTATTCTAAAGTATTCAGAAATAGACATTGTGGCCATTGACATCTTATTTGAACTGTACTGGAGCTGACTGAGGTGTCCTGGCAGGGTTCCTTTCTCGTAGTAGGCATTCAACAAATATTTGGTCGTTGTTAAGTGAGAAGAGAAATGGGCTGTTATTCCTTTTCCAAGCTATCTTTTCAGACTGTCCATCCCTTTTTTGTTTTTGTCATTTCCCCCTGGAGATGTTCCCAACCACAAATAAAGAACAAGGGGGAAAATAGTTAAGCACACCTAGAGCTGCGTCCAAACAAAAGAGGGAAGAGACTAAACAAACCCAAGGTTTTCTATTTCTCCCTGAGCCAAGTAATCCCTTTGATTACATCTAATACCTGCCAAAACCCAGATGGTGTGCCCACCCATCTCCCGTGTGATAATGCCACATTGTGAAATCTACCCATTAATATTAATTGTCAGCTAGAGAATCTGTCTGAACTACTAAAGCTTGAGATTGCCTTGAGAAAGCAGGCCCTGCTTTAGCAGGGATTTTAAGATAATTCTCATTCTTTCATTCTGTATCTCACATATGTAGAATGTTAAATAATAGCCCGAGAATGCTTTTCTAATTTCAGCACATGCCTGCCTCTTGCAATCCAGGTCTTAAACTACTGTTCATTTGGGGTCTACACCTGCTGACCAAAATATTACCTTAAACTGCTGTGGGCTTGCCAGCGACATGTAGGCACACACTGTTCACCATATAGAGAGAATTTTAACTCCCTGGGAGCTATTTGAATTGAATGTGCCCTAGCATGCAACGTTCAACTATTTCCTTTTTATTTTTCTCCGTCTCAGTAATTGACTTGGTAATCCTTGAAAAGTATTACAAAATCAGTTTTTTCAATTATTGTGTGGGCCTTGCTGAGGTAGGAAGCCAAGGGTGGAAGAGAAGGCCTTGGAAGAGAACATGAGGTCCAGGCTAAGATGCTGGGGGCCTCATGGAGGGGACCTTTGGAGGTGCAGCCCCTGATTGATAATCTGGTCTGTGATGTTGGATTTGGACCATGATCTGCCCAAGTCAACTCCACAATTGGATCTGTGCTTCTAGATCTCCACATGGAAATGTCTCAGCATTGCAGTTTCTGCTGTGCTTGTTGAACTTTTTTTTTTTTAAGCCACAAAATTTTAGAATCCATTTATGCCTGAAATAGATATGAAAATTTAGTAGGTGTGAGATTGAGTTTTTCCTCCAGAGTTCTCCCCTGCTTATTCTCTTGGGTTATGCTACAATCGCCTTTTGACAGTTGCTCTGATAGCCAACACCTCAAAGTTTATGAGTAAATGCAAAATCCAGCCCACACACTGTCTTTGTTTTTGCCAGGATCATTCAGGTCTGGTGAGATGAATTAATTCCATATTCTATGTTCCCTGTTCAGGAAGGTACCTCTTGGCCTTCTTGAGCTGATGTCTTGAACTGGATGTCCAGCTGTGGCCCCAGCAGCAGTCACACTGACTGGCTGGGGCAGAGGGACACTGTGTACATGAAAACTGGAAACATTCTGTTCTTTTAGGTACATAAATGAATGTTTACTTCAAAGTCCTGACAGTTCTTTTATTAGCAAATATTAATTTCAACTGAAAAAAATCAGAAGACCTTCCCAGTGCAGCATGTTTAAATAGACATTGAGATAATTTTAAAAACACCTATTGGTATGTAAAGCAACCTTCCTCATGAAAAGAAGCAACCGCACAAGTGGCAGAAGCCAGTTTATACAGCTAAATATTTTGATTATTTAATTTATTGCCATTATTTTACAAAACATAAAAAAGCAATTGAATTGCAATTTTGTTCCCACTCCTGGCCAACTTTGCAATTCTATTTTATCTGAATGCTGCTTTTGGAAAAAAGATGAGGAATGAGACAGCAAGTGGCTTGTTAAATGGAGAGAGGTGGGGCCTCTCAGCTCTTTAGTCTTCTGTTTCTACCAGGCTGCTAAAGGTGCTTGGAGTCCCTGTGTGTGTAAGGAGACAAACCTCCATGGGTGTCGGTCAGATGCAATCACCGGTGACATGGAGGGCACCCCGCTGCTGTCTTGCCTGTGAATATCTTGCAAACTATTTCTCTGTTTTTTTTTTTTTTTCTCCTTCCTGGACAGTGTCAGAGGGAGGCATGTATTCTGGGTGAGGGGGCTGGTCCCTCTGTCCTCTCCTCTCCTCTCCCTGAAAGGTTGTATTCCATGCCAAAGATGGGGACAAATTGTGATAAAGACACTGGTAGAAACAGAAATTAGCACTTTTAAACTGAATTACAAAACCTATTTCTGCCTCTAGCATTTGTGTTCAGCCATTGAAAAGACCAAAATTAACTTTTAAAAACATCTACTCTTTACACAAATAAGAGTAGGAGGCACACCAAGTCATTCTGTAAAATAGAGCCCTCTAAGAGTTAATGCTTCATATGTGTGTGTTTTTAAATGACAAAAACAAAACAAATCAAAAAAAAAAAAACGGTGCGCTGTGGGGTTCGAAAGAATTTGCTTGCAGGATCAGACCCTAACATTCCCAGCTTAGCTCTGAGTAAATTTTTATGACTGGTTTAGAGACCTTTGAAAAATATACTTAATTATAACAAGGCAGTATTGTGCAAACATGCTAGGGTGATGTTTACATTACCCCATTCCTATCAGAAGAAACACAACAAAAAAATATTGAAGAGCAAACAAGCTGAAATCAATGTGAAAAGAGATGAATACAAGCTTAAATGAAAGAGAGAATATATGCGACTCTATGGTAAAAAATTGTAAGGTCTCACCACATTTAAGATAAAATTCCTATTATCATAATTATCTCTGAGCCTTAAAAGGTAACCCAGCCTGAGAACAACTGCTTCCTAATGTCTTCCAGTTTTCTGATGCTTCATGTATTCGTGTGTCTAAGTTGCAGGACAGTAGCCATTTTAAACTCTGTGAAAATCAGTTTCTATCTTCCTTTTATTCTGTGCTTCCTCAAAGGAATCTCCAGATACCTGCGAACACTTCAAATGTTTCTCATGAGAACTCTGAATGGTAAAGTCAAAACAGAATCATAAGTAGTTCCCATTAAACATTAGTTTTCAGGGAACAGCCTGTCTTGAGATGAGAAGGTGGATTTGGAACACAGTGTGGGCATATTTTAGAGGTGGCTTATGAGTCTACGGGTGTCACTTAAGTGCCCCTTTCAGCTTTTTTGGTTCCCCCTGTGGGGGTCATCTACTTCAAGGTAGGTAAGCCCCTGCCTTCACCTACCTGCTACCCTGAAGCCAATACTCAAGAACCACAACTAAAATGTCCTGGGGGCCTCAAGGCACCAAAACATTTGCTTGTAGCTCTTACTCAGGGTGACAAAGGACTGAGGGCCTCTGAGCTGACACCCTGGGGTTCCAGGGACACTTTCCCTCCAGCATGGAGCTCTTGATACGTTCTTATAAACACAAACGAAAGAAGAGCTCTTTGGTGCTTAATCTGTAGTATCTAAAACCAAGTTTTCTTTTGCATGAATAAATGGGGGGGGGGTGGTTTAAAACTTTGAAAATAAGCTACTTCCTCCCAAATAAGAAAAACAAACAGACATGAAACAGACTTCTATATTTCATTGCTTGGGACCTTGAAAATTTTAATTGGCCAGCAGAAAGTTATTTAAAAATAATGGTCCAGGGCAAAATAAACATGTAATTTGATAGCCTGTTAGCAACTCTTTTTACTTATTGCAAGCAGAACATTTTCTAATTTTCCCTTTGATTGTAAATAGAAATCTAGTTTATTAAGCAGAAGCATAGATTATTAATAAATAAACCACTTGATGCCTGTGAAGCATTTTGAGGGTGAAAAGCCCCTACTAAATGGCAAATATTATTATTTTTATTGCAAGCTAACGGGAGGAAGCTAAGCTAATGAGTGCTTACAGAGCTCGGAAGTAGTCATTGCATTCAAATTATCACATACTGTAAACTATTAAACTTGTTTCTTAGATAGAGATGCCTTCACATTTTAAGTTGATTCTTTTTAATTTTTTTTTTACCAAGGATGAATAGCGATGTTTATTTGTCTATAATTTAAATAAGAATAACTCAAGTGAATAATTAGAGTTTACATTTAGCTAGAAGTTGCTTATAGATAAAACTTTCTAGTACAATAAAAGAGAAAGAAAAGAAGGAAAGAAAGAAAGAAAAACATGAAAAGATCAAAAGTAATTTTCTGAGTTAATCTTCAACAAGGATATAACTATCACTCCCCTTGAATAATAAACATCACATCTGTGCACCAATTTATATTAAAATAATGCTCTAACCAGATAAAGTGAGGCCTGATGTTTGGGGGTTCAGGCTAAAAGTTTTCTTGTGCTATAGTGATTTTGCATTTTATTTTAACATTGTGGTGAATGTAATTTGAGAGTTGAATTAAATATTTTACTCTCTGATATTTGAAGTAGGGAGTGATAGAAAGATAATACCAAATCATAATGGAATAATTAAGAATGGAAGTAAGTATTTATATTGATTTTCCTAGTATTTTTTCAAAAGTTAGACCATAAGTGTCCAATTTTGATGTTAAAGTAGACATTATTTCTATGTAATCTGTAAAATTGGTTAATACACATATGATGTGTGTTCACATAACTGAGATCCACATGTTTTGCTCCTTCTCATGGAGACATTTCATATAAACTGAAATAATTAAACAGAGAAACAAACAACAATGGTAAACATTACAACAGGAACCACTTGGACGAAACCTCACATAAATATATATATTTTAGCTACATTCTGTACAAGGAATTCATGAGTGACTTGAGATTTTCCTCTGCAAAATGTCAAAGCAGCCTTCATTCCCAGGAGAACTAGGTTCTGATCTGAATCACAGCTAAGGTGTGCTGAGAGGGAAGCATTTAAGGACAATTTTCCTGCCCCCCACCATTCCAGGCATTTAAAAATGACACCATTACATTCCATGTCCAGGACTGCAAAACAAAGTCTCTTCCTGTTTGACAAGATTCAGCCTGCAGTGGTTTTAGCATCCAAGATACAAGATTTTTAAATTAGGGCCTTCAGAATGGAATATTAGCAGACCCATATGAAAACAATGCTGGCAGCCCTGACGATGAGACAGGGTAATTTTCTAATTAGCAGACAGCTATTTGAAATGCCGCATGGTGTCCCATTTTTCTTACTGTTATTTTCTATTGGGCAGAGCCATAAAAGTAAAACAAAAACCATGAAACCTCACAGCTAAAGTTCTACAAGTCTCTCCAGCACTGTAAAAAGAGAATTTATTTTGGGTTTTTATTGATAAAATTCACCTATCTTATACCAGGAATGATGAGCTAAAATCCAGTTTATTATTCAACCCTTTAACAGAGCATAACTGATACTCTTCAATCACTTGATTTTAGGTGATTTTTAAAAAATTTATAATGGCATCATGCATTCACTATTCATTGTTTTCTTAATATCTGTGTTCCAGCTATTTTTTTTTTTAAGAAGAGGATTTGGCAAATATGATCCTACAGTAAATATGACCCTACAGTGAGAAGACTTAGATACCTTCAATGTTTATCTCAGAGTTAGAGAAGAAGGGTTCCAGGCTGGGGATATGGCTCAACTGGTAGAGTGCCCAGCCTCTCATGCACAAGGCCCTGGAAAATCCCCAGCACAAAAGAGAGAGGGTAAGGAACAGAGGTAAAAGCTTTTGGGTGAACTCAGGGAAGAACAGATTAGGTTCCTAGACATAAAGGTTCCAAATATAGAAACATTCAAAGAGCAGACTGAAGATTCTGAAGTCAGCCATTTTGTGCACATGAATAGAAATCACTGCGAGAAGCATCATCTTTGGTTATGAAGGAAAAAGTAAGGGATATTCCATTTCCTTGGGCAGGTCTAAGGCTCTTCACTTGCCACTTTCCATAGAAGGACCAATAGAAAAATAGGCTGAATGGCAGAGAACAACTTGTCCCAAACAATTCTCCAAATTGCTTCCAATTCTCCACCTCTCCTCCCAAACCTCAGATGGTTCACTACTGCCTATAATCAGGTGGAGACAGTGAAGGGTGACATTCCAGGCTGTCTCCAAACTTGCCCCAGCCTCCCTTTCCAGACTCCCACCTGTCACTCTGCTCTATGATTTCCTACACCAGGCAACTTGGAGCCCCAAGACTCCCCAAGCCCATTTGTGTCACCTGGTCTTGGCTCAGGTCAGCACGTCCACCCTGAGGGCTCTTCTCACATCTTCCCATCTAACAATCCCCACTCATCCTTCCCTAAGAATTCCAGAAACTCCTGCTTTAGGGTGCCTCCTTGATCCCTTCTGTACCACCTGTTCCCCAGTCTGATGTGTTTCATAGCCAGATGTATGTGAGTTGCTCCTCTGGATTGTGATCCACTCCAAGGCATGGACCTTTGTTTGTTATTGATTGTTAACTTACCTTCTGTTCCCTTTGCACCTGTGACAGTTCCCCGACACTCAAAATCACCTCTTATTATATCGACTCTAAATAAGAAGCTTGTCTATTTCGTGGTATACACAGTAGTATCCAATATTCTGTAGATAAGAGAAGTAGGTTTTGAATGAAAAGCAAAACAAAAGAAGCAGCTATCTTGTTCAGGATGTTACATTTGGGGCTGGGGATGTGGCTCAAGCGGTAGCGCACTCTCGATCCTCAGCACCACACCCAAACAATGATGTTGTGTCCTCGGAGAACTAATAAATAAATATTTTTTAAAAATTATCTCTCTCTCTCTTAAAAAAAAAAAAAAAGGATGTTACATTTGGACTACAAAAAAGTGAAAGCAGTTAACATTCAGAGTCATTAGGAGGCATTTTCTGGCCAGTTCTTCATTTCCTTCTAACCACCTCCAACACAATGAAGCAACTTCTTCTACATCCTTCCAAGGGCCTGGGGATTCCTGTTCTCATTTTTACCTGAACTGAAACTGGACATTGATGGTGGTGGGTATGACTGACTACTCTTCCCTACCACAGGGAACAACCTGATCAATACAGACACCAATCTATGGATTCTGGGCTTTTTGATTATGGTAAAATGTCTTACTACAACCCTCCTGCCCCCACCCACCCTGCCCTGGCTTCACTACTCACACACAACAGAAAACAGGGCACCCTATCCCCCAATACAGTGAGGCTGAAAAAATTAACAAAAAAAAAAAAAAAGAGAGAGAGAGAGAAATGAAAAGGAAAGGAGGAGGTGGGGGAGGAGAGGGAGAAAGAAGGAAGGAAAGAAAGAAAAATGTGTTCTATTATTCTATGATTAATAACATTGATTTTTTTTTTTATTCTTAGCATGATTGCAAACCAACTTGCTTTATCTGTCATGTTTCAGCCTTGGATAACATTTAAAAAGCTGTATATTTGATACTCCATTGGTTGTCCTGTTAGACTCCTCTTGCTTTTGGGTCCTGGGTTTATCATCTGCATTGTTTGAATGAGAACACCTTGATACGTCCTAGATAATTTCTCTCCAGTTTCCCAGTTTCTGCTGGTGGAATAGTGAATTCCACTGGGTCCTGGATGCCAGACTAACAACCGCTTGGAGACCTACCTACCTACCTACCTGCCTACCTTCCCCCCCCCCAAAGATAAGCTAAATTGTTTGAATCTATATGTCTAGTCAATGGGTTGTATTATTTTCTCTAAGCCTGAGTTCAAGGAGTTATTTTCTTTTCTCTCCACCCCAGAGGACACTGAGGGTTTTCGCAGGTCTCTGACATAGGTGACACCTAGGACCAAGTTGAGGTTACTGCATAATACAGTCTACACTATCAGTTCAATGCAGGGGCTTACAGACCTAATAGACAGAGCTAAAAAGCTTTGTAGTATACACAGGAAAAACACTAGGACCTGAATCTTTTGATAGAACATATGTAAGTAATTAAGAAAAAAATAATTGCACGTTTGAGAAGGTGGACTCACCAAGCAGTTGTTGAACTATAAAAATGCATTAAGTGTAGTCAGTTTCTTTTTTTAATTATTCAGGAATGTTGTTTATGTTATCATGAAAAAAAAGAAGAGGTGAGAAAATATATTCGGCAATTTTTGGTTTTCCCCCATTTGAGCAGATGGCGATCCGTAGTTCAAAATTTGTAACTCAAATTATTTCACATTTTTATTAATCAGTACAATATGTTTTTAAAACAACAAACTGCACTTAGAAATATCAGTGTAAGTTCCCCGATTTGCCTAGTTCCATCACAGAGCATTTTGAGAATTAGAGATTTTGTTAGCAATATTAGAAAACAGGGCATTGTGGTTCAGTATTTCAGGAGTAATTATTTTTATTCTAGTATTCAAAGTATCTCATGTTGGGGAGGGGCAACTGAAAATACTACAGAAAATTGCAATGGGGAGCTGTAAAAAGCTGGGAGAATCTGTTTCAAGATGTTTGCTTTTTTGGTAGAACAAAAAGTGCATTTTGTTAGAGACAAATATTTTTGTGATAAAAAAACATTTTATGTGAAGTGTAGATTGGACTTTTAATATAAAAAAGAAATGTTAAGCCATTCTATTTTAGGAAGGTTTGGCGTCTTAGAATGAAAGCTGTTAGAACTGCATATATTGGAATGTTCTCACAACTGTTGTCGTCCCATGTTCCTCTCCAAACCTGTTAAATTACATGAGTGTAGAAATAAGGGAGCTTTTTTATTATTATTAATTGACACTCATTTTTAGTTGGCATGTGCTGGCAGGTCTTTCCAGATGATCCTCAGACCATATAAGACAGAGCTTCAATCTGAAAGTTTGGGGAGTTTTCTAAAGCTCTGTAATATGGAAGCTAGGAAGTGTAATATTAAAGTGATAAACATCTTATATTCAGTGTAATTCACAGTTTCTTTCATTCTTTTTACTATCTATAGATCTAAATCAAAACAAATTCCATAAAAGAGGGGGTTATTTTCAAGCACATTTTCCTTCAGAGATCTTGAATATTTTATCATATCTATTTCTATACATATGCTATACATTTCTAGATCCCTGTTGAACAAAATCCAAGGTGATATAAAAAAAAACACACAAGACTATGACATTAGAAATCCTAGGAGATATAAAGTTAGCCTCTGTAAATGAAATAAACTACGTTTTGGCAATTAAAGAATGCACAGGGATATTAAGTCAAAGAACAATATGTCTGAACTATTAAATTGTTTTTTTTTCCAGGAGGTTATTAAAAATGTATTTCAAATTACCAGAGTGGCAGAGAAAAATAAAAAATAATAACTTAAAAGCAGTTACATTTTCCTTTGCTCTTGAGAAGGCATATTGGATTTCATGCAAGGTGATTTCCAAGTAGAGTATTTCAGAGCATCCAAAATCAACTTTAGGATGTGCCAAAGGTTCCACCCCCTCCTATTCCCAATAGTGAGACTTTCTGAACTGTCACTGCAATAAACTGAATGGGTGAGCACTTCAACTGTCCCCTGGCAAATGGGAGTGCATGAATTTTCCTAGTGTCCCTCCAGTTGTGCAGAACTCAGGGATTTAGACAAGCTCAAACAAGGTCAAACAAAAACCAGACCCAGATCAGTGCTGCCCAGGATCAAACGGGGCAGGAAGTATAGCTTATGATGTGAGCAGGGAATCTCTGGTGTGTGAACAGCATCTGGGTACTCAAATGGTTAAATCCCCCAGGCTGTCATATTGCATAAACAGATCCTCCTTTAATAAAATTAATTAGGTTCTGAGCTTTATAGGGTGATGCCCACTGACCCTTTACATGTCTATTGTTCCCAGATCCAAGAGAAAGAAAAAAAGAGTGGACAAGAGAGGGACCCAAGTTGAAAGATTAGAAATCTCAAGTAGGAGCTGAGGGGGGGGGGGGTGGAGAAAGCTAGGTAAGGTTTGCTTCTGTACTGAACTTTGAAAAAACAAAAACAAAACAAAGCAAAAACAAGAAAGAAAGGGGAAGAGAGAGAGAGAGAGAGAGAGAGAGAGAGAGAGAGAGAGAGAGAGAGAGAGAGAGAGAGAGAGAGAGAGAGAGAGAAGAGAGAAGAGAGAAGAGAGAAGAGAGAAGAGAGAAAAGAAAGACCAAAGAAACCCACAGCGCGGTGGTGGGGTTTTGTTAATTTCGCTGTTTTGCACGCGCCACGAAATTCAGGCTGCTTTGAGCTTCTGAGAAACATTCAGAGTAATTGCAGATTGCAGGGACACGCAGCTTTAGTTCAAAAAAGACCCGAGGCACAGGGGCAGGGTTAGGTGGAGGGCATCGAAGGATCTGCTAAAGCAAAGCAGGAACCTGCAAATGTACATAGATTCGCGCAGCATCCCTCCCTTTTCTTCTGGGCACCCATCTAGCGCTATCCAGGCCATTTCCTGGCACAAGTTGCTTCAGATATTCTTTCAAGTTTGCTAAGGGAGCTCCTCGCGGGTGGGAGTGGGGGCTGGGGTGGGGAAAGGCAAAACGAGGACCCGGGTCTTTTCTCCTCTGTCTCTATCACAAGGAGCTTGAGGATTCTGTCCTGGGGATTATGTGAGCGCATTCCGGGCGTCTCTTGTAGAAAAATCTAAGCACGACAGCAAATACTGCTCGATTTTGTCAGGGAAAAAAAAAATTTTTTTTTTTGAAAAGAAAAAAAAAAAAACTCGTCGTCGACCGGATGTTTCCAATTACAGGGGAACCAGAGAACAGTAAGAGGGGGCGGGGCGGGGGAGGATGGAAAAGATGGGGCAAGATTTGGAGAAGGTGTAGGTTGCAGGTGGGAAGAGACGCGCCAGGGCAAAATGCAAGAAATGAAGCTTCTATGAGGAGCAGAGGAAAATAGGAAAATGAAGCAGAACTAGAAAAATGACAAAGTGTTGAGTGCTGATTTATTACAGAAGCCTCTGGTCATTTCCATATATTGAAATGCGCCCAAGCGGCCAGTCAGTCAATTTCTTTTGAGCTGCTGCCGCCGCTGCCCACGGGCTGCCCACGTGACTCCCCCTCAGTCAGCCTCTTTACCACCCAGCCCCCCGATACAGGGAGAAGAGGAGGAAAGAAAGAGAGAGTGAGGTGCAGGAGCAGCTGGGTGCTGTAGTGTGTTATTGGAGAAGGAGACGTTTGTGTGGGTCTTTGCGAGCCGGGGTAGGGGGGTGGGGGGGATGTGGCCCAGGGAGGGGAGAGGTGGGTTTCAAGCTGCATCGAGTGTTACATCGGCACCTCTCTCTGTTTGGCATCTTTCCATCTCTCTCTCCCTCATTTCCCTCTCATCTCTCTCTCTCCCCCCTTCTCCCTGACTCTCCTCTTGTCCTCTTCATCTCTCCCCTCTTAACGGTTTAGAAAGGGGACAGAATACAGAGAGGAAAACCCATCTATCTCTAAATACATAATGGGGATGGGTGAGGAGATGTAGGATATTCAAGTCAGATTTGATTTTGGTGTCTTTGATACTATCCGTTGCTTTGGTAGATTTCTTCTTAAAGAAAGGCACACGTGCACGCGCGCGCACAGACACACACAAACACACACACAAATCCTAGATAAAAGCCAGTGAGTTGTTAAAAATGAATTTGCAGCATTAGAGCTGTTAGCATCATTCAGCAAGCAGCAAGCTTGATAATTTCCAGGTGTTGGGGAAAGCCGTTGTCCAGGAGCTCTTACAGAGCTTATAAATCCCTGTTGGGAGGGAGAAAAAAAAATCTTTGGAGGTGAATGAAATATCAAATCACAAGACTCCTATGTAGATTTATGATTGCATAAGAGGCTTGATCATTTCCATATACTGAGATGTGCTGTCCTCCTGAGTCTGCCCAGCCCTTCCAGGAGACGAAGCGCTCCGTTCTGCCTTGATCAATGTTGACTATGAAGCAAGAAAGGAGGGGGGGGGTGGAAAGCAGGCTGGCACCAGATGGAGCGGGGTCTCGGGAAAGGTCAAGGTTAGCCCAGGCTGCTATTGAGTCGGTAGCAGCCTCACAGATAGATCTCTGCCTCGAAGGCACCCACTGGGGCTTCTCAAAATCAAATCTAATAGAAAAGGCAGTCACAGAATGAAATCGCTTCATCTGAATGCTAAAATTGTTATTAGGCTACATTAGAGAGATATCAGGCACGTGGTTACCAAAAAAGGGAGCATGCCTAGCAGTTTGTGTCTGAAAGAAAAGCTATGAATATGTTGATAACATCAGTAATGGGCAAGTAGAAGAGATGGATATCTTTTTTTCCCCCTTGAAAACCACATTAACATATTAAATGAACATGTTTGTTCCTTTTTTTAGCAGAACTACCCATACTTTGAATTGCTTAAAATTCTTTGGGGGAGGGGGTTGTGAAAAATCTTTTGATCCAGAAATAAGTGATCCTTATTGATCCAGAAGTTTGACTCACTCAAGGAATTTTGTTGGTGTTTTGTGCCAGGTGTGTGCCTTTGGAAATTTATTTCTCAGGCATTACAGTAGGGGTTGACACCACCATGGCAATCATTCTTTCTAGCTTTGGACCACTGGAAATAGGTCAGAGGCCTTTCTTTCCCTCTTCTCCTCTCCTCTTTTTCTTCTTGCATTCTTTTTAGAGACTGAACTGTTTCTGGAGAAAATTTCATTTCACAGAAACCTCAGCCTAGGAGAGAGCCTGGGACCAGCCTGTTCCTATAGCCACACTAGCATTTTTCAGACAGTCTCTCCCCACAATTATCATAATGAAACCCACATTAGCTGTTTTTAACCTACAGTACTGCCATATCTTAAAGAAGGATTTAGTCTTGTAAAATAAATGCGGGCTACACTAGATTAAACATGATGACTGCACTCCAAGGGTTAATAAATTTAGAATTAACAGATCATCCCAGCTTGATACAGCTACTATAGATGATTTAATATGCAGCCTAAGCAGGTTGACAGTCAGCTCACAGATGCAGATAAGATCAAACAGTCTCTTGATTCAATAGATTGAATGGTTGTAGTGAGAGTCTAGAAGGTGAGTGACACAACATATATGGCCGGAGGTTCTGGTAAAGAGGAGCTTTGACTCCCAACTGCTTGCCGTTTTGTGCACCGGTTTTCTTTTTCTAACAGTTCACCTTCTGTTGCAATAAAACCCAGAGTGGGGGTTGAAAATATTCCCCTAATCACAAAGAGTAATGGGCACTTATTTAAGTTTTGAGTAAGGGAAAGATGGAACTATTTAATTTCCAGATCTATTTCTAAAGAGTTCTGCCTGGCAAGTAGAAGTCACCAGCTCCTCTTCCTCTTTTGTCATGGGCTCTCAGGTCAGAGCTCAACAGATAGGATACAAGATTCCTGGGAGATGTGGATAAAGGCAGGCTGGCTGCTGAAATGATGTAGGTAATTTCCTCAGTCCTCTACTTTGCTCTAGCTGTGAAGATCTGAATATGGAAACGAGATGTGGAGCTAAGTTGAAATACCAACTCCAGTACACAGCCACTGCAAAATGTTTACATTAGGACAGAGCTTATGGTTCCAAAAACTGATATTAAAAAATAGCAAATCTTGGTTGGAGGGTGGGGGAGTTGGGGTATTGAGGGAGACTGAGGAGACTCCAACAGAAAAAGTTGAGGGTCTGTCCTCAAGGCTAGCTTTGGTGACTGTAATCCCGAGTTTCTATTATTCACCAAACTGATATTTTTGGGGGGGTAGGTTTAATTTTCTCTTCTCTGTTTCAACTGTGGTATTTAAAGAAGAAGACAAAAAACAATTTTGATAGAAGTGTATGTGATTTAATATGATAGACAAGTTTATAACAGTTTTTATGATTTGATCAAGAGCAAGGGTTCCTCCTAAACCCATTAGATTCTGTCATGTGAATATATATTCAGGCAATTTAAAAATGTATATTATGTATTCAATAGAGCGTCACAGGTCTGAATTGTATCATGTTATTCTGTTCTACCAGCCCCCCCCCCACAAGTTCTTAATATGAAAATCTGTACAGAGTGGCTATAGAGCTGCTATAATCAGTTTTCCAATATTCCTAACTTAGTTGTTTCATGTATTTATTTCATTTTATTTTGAATATCAAAATGTCCAGTCCACACTATGAGCTAATGGCCCACAAAATTTTTCTATAATAAATAAAGCCATTTAAAACTGTGTAATAGCTCCACACACTGTTAACACTAACTTTTTCCTTTCAGCTTTAATGTCCTAGTGGGTTGCAAGATATTCTTCTAATTCACAATTTATTATCATTAGGTAACCTCTAGGAAAATTCCTAGAACAATTCATTCTTTGAAAATGCTGATTTGGATCTTGATGAAATCTGTGCGTTTGTGTTTGAGAAAATCCACCTCTATGTAACTTGCATATTAAAAGGGTTTAAGATAAAAAGTGAATTTTCCAAATGTTATGCTGGGAAAGTGTTTAAATTGGAATTGTAGTGGGCAGGAGGAACTCTGAACTTGGATGTGGCTATTCCTGGAGCAGGGACAGTGGGCATTTACTTGACTTATTAACCAGAGATACATGCTTCTGAATTTTATTCTCCCTTTCTTGGACAACCTGTGATTGCAGCAGGGGGCACCACCAACATACGAATTACTTGGAAGTAGGCAGCTCCTGTCTCTGGCTTCCCTTACCACTTGGAGGCATAACCACTGAAAACAGTTATCTCTCAGAAATTTGCATATTTATGGTGCCTCCTGCAGGTTCCTGTGATTGCTTTACAGTCAGGAAAGGTAACAGAAAAATATATATCCTCCTTTAAAACATGAAAAAGGATCATATAGGAACAGTGACTCTAATGGGAGACTAATCCTTATAAAGCCTGTAGCATGGAATTTGTTTCCTGAACATTTTTGTTTTGGTTTTGTCTTAGGATTTGAAAGAAATATTTTGGAAGTTATAGGACTAAGTCTCTGAATCCCTGAAAATAGATACAGGAAAACACTTAATGTTTTGGAAAAAAATTAGCATAGACTTACTTATTCATGAATGACTACCTCTGAAAAACAGAAAATTTCTTGCAGACAAGGAAAAGCCACCCAATAGATCATTTAAAAGCCTAGCTCCACGGCACATAGATTTTTTTTTCAGTCCTCATCATAAGCAAATATGCAGTGTACCTTTGGATATAAAAGTTAATTAGGTCTCAAAAGAGAATAGTTTCATTTTTATTGGCTCTGAGTTCCAAGGATACCTTGGATACACCTTTCTTTCAGCCCTTTTTGACCTTCTTTGTGAAAGCTTCATGGTCTAGACATTCAGGCTTGTTGGGTTCTGGATGCCAGGTTTTTGTTCCTCTGCTTGCTTTCTTGAAAAGCATTCCACTAAAGTAAGCATCATGATTGAAATTAAACCCAGAAAAATCGAATCTTATCTCCACTTTAGGACCAAGACGCTCTTAAATGTGCTATTTTGTCAGGGACTGTAGTTCAGCAAAAGATTTCATATACTCTTTAGTTAGCAATTTCTGAACACAGGAATATGCAGGAAAGAGGGGGGTGGTAGAGGGGTAAAACTTCAATTTGGAGTCCTCCTGCTTCTGTGTATCTTCATCAGAACCTCATCTTCATTAGGTACAATTAGGAAATTGTACCTAATTTCCTTCCTTCTTAAAAAGCCAGTGAACAGTGCTCATAGAACTGGTTATCAGGGGTCATCAGCAAATACCCCCATTGATAGTGGGATTCAATTCACAGCTTTTTCTGTGTCTCACCCTTTCCATGAGAATGCCTATCAAAATCAAGGGGATAAAAATAATTTTTACTGCAATTAGACTTTATGTATTAACGATACCATGTAGTAAAAATAATACATGCTATCAATAATGTGTGGTGACATAAATGCCCAGCCTGCAAGCAGAAGGATTCTCTTATTACACATTAGTCACTACAGTGTGTGTACTTGTATACTACCTTTCAGTGTAACATTAGGTGATATATCTGTTTGCTATTCTGACTGGGGAAATTCTCATTAAAATAATTATTGCCATCATCATATTATTTCAGTGCAAGTTTATCCACAACATTTAGGCATTTTGGGTATTATGAAAAAAATATATATGCATACTTTGGAATTAATATTTATTTTCTTGCTGCTGGTCAATTTTGTCATCCCTAAAAAAATTATGTAAAAGTATCAACTAAAGTCTTTACCCCTTTCAGATTCCAGAGTGAAAATTTTCTTCCTTAGAGAATATTTTAAAATGGGAAGTAATGAATCGCGATTTTTTAGCATCTTATAAATGCATTTATTGTGGATGTTTCTACAAACCAGATATCATTTCAGTCTTACTGAGGGTAAAATAGCTGAAAACTCAGGCCTGGCCTCAATATGTAAATTTCTTTCTTCTTTACATTAATTTTAAGATATCAAAACCCTTAAATGTAAAGACAGTAGAAATAAGGCAATCCATTTTTGGAATTCTAAGGATAATGCTAAAGCTAAAGCCACATCAATTTTTTTTTTTAAAAGAAGTAGTTCTTGCTTGGCTTGAGGTTGCTTTTCAGGTTGGTTTATTTTTGCTAAAATAAAACAAAAAAAAATTGAGAGTTGCTAGTGCTCATTCAGGAGAATTGATTTGTAAAACTTATGTTTTAAGGTGAACATATTTTTAATTTTCTAAAATCTTTAAATCAACACATGCAAAAGACCCATAATCTTTATCAAACTCCCTTTACATGTTTAATATTAAAATAATTAATATATATGCATCCCTCTAATATAGTCATAATCAGAAGCTGAGTTTATTTTGAAAATCCGCTAATTTCATGCTTTCTCCTACTAATAATGTTATGAGTTCAAGATTCAATATTTGGAGAATATAAGGCAATGAGCGTCACCTCAGAGAACCAGCTTAGGCACTCAAATGAGAACCAGCTAGAATGGTCTTGATATTTAAAGAAGGTGATACTAAGAGAATCAGGCTCCAGAAAGAATCTCTCAGAGTTACTCTGTTACAATGCACTTGAAACTTGACTATTTGAATATCTTACTGCATTTCAAAATCTGAGAATTGATAATAATAAAAGGACATTTTCTTTATGGTAGATGGGATTTTTTTTTAAGGTTCTTAGGAATCTAAATGGTCCACTTCATAAGTCTTTATTTGTGTACCAGACATTTTCTTTAGCTCCTACTTTGTGCTGAGGGGGAAAAAGATAAAAAAGAGACACAGGCCATCATAAGCCTTAACAACCCAGGACTTGGGTGGGGAAGTGCCTTTTATGACATAAGTTATCATATGAAATATACACAGAGACAAGTAATAATTTCCACCTGATGCAAATGGACCTATAGTTTATAATAGGTAGGTTGGACAGCAGTGTAAATGGCCCTTGCTTTTTTAAAAATATTCAAGAAGTAAAATAATCTAACTTCCCATTATGTGAGTATTTATTAGTGAGCAGACACAAAAACCTGTGTGTTTTGCCAGCAGTAGCAACCGAAAATTTATGGAATTCATTCTTTGTTTTGACAATGTATTAAATGCCTACTATGTGTTAGGAAACCGAAACAATGTCATTTGAAGGATGATACATGCACAAATGCATGCCAGGAATATTCTGTGATACTGCCTCCATAACAAATGGCAATATAGAAAGCTCATTTCTCAAAAGTAACGAGTGAAGCTATTTCATAGCATTATAACAACTGTGAAAACAATAGATTGCCATAGCAATTCATAACCAAACTTCATTATTTGGTTACAATTCTCATTTCTAGAAAATCAAGTTTTTTATCCAGAAAGTAGAAATCTGGTGTCAGAAGTAACCAGAGCTGTTATCAACTCATACAGATCCTTGCTACTCTCTTAGGACTGTTCTCAGGAATATGAAGCTAAGGCTACACAAAGCAAGGAGGGTATTGTTCATTTGTTTTCGGCATGTGTAGTGAACTTTATGTGACATGCTTGCTTTTGTGTGTCTTAATGCAAAACACAAAAACCAAAACCAAAACCAAAACCAAACAAACAAACAAACAAAAAACAAAAGCAGAGACCATGTCTCATGTTTGCTCAGTGCTGTGCTCCATAAAGAAAGAATAACATTCTTACGACCAGATTCTTAATTTTATAGGAACCTGGAGATTTAGAAGACTGACCTTGTGTATGAAATATTTTTTAAAAAGAGAAAGAGAGAAAGAGAGAGAGAAAAAAACCAGACAAATTGTTATGCAACCAGGAATGAAAGAATAGAGAATTTTGTCTCTACCTAAGCTGCCAAAGAAAGATTAGAAAGGAATAAGCATTTTCTACCAGGAAGGTTTCCTTTGCTGAATTTGGTCGGGAAAAAAATACTAATGACTATCATGGGGAAAAAAAATAAGGAGCCGTAATTTCTAGAAAAGGGACTAGAATAGCCCCAGATATTCAGTGCTCCTGGGAGTGATTGGCATGCATCTGGACTAGGCATTTGTGGGGTTTATGAGAAACTGGCAGAGAAAGAACTCGAGCCTGGTGACACGTTTCAATGACTGCTTCTCTTTTGTCACCCAGCTAATTCCAGAGAAGACCAACTAAAGCTAGTGTGAAGTGAGAATGATCAAAGCCTTATGGTGCTTGCTGGCCTGATGTGGCCGTCTGATCGCAGGCAGAGAGAGCAGAGAAAAGGAACAGCTCTTCTTCTGGAAGTGAAAAGGTTTCTAAATGCAGATGTGGCTGCTGTACAGCTCTTGGTGGGTCTTTCTGTGTGAAATCAATGACCTTATGAAGTGCCAACAGTATACCTAGACAAAGCCACATCTTGGTGGTGGGCACAGAGCTGCATGCATTTAAAAACTTCATTTTAACTCATCTGCTTCCTGATCTTTATGAAATGGCTTTTCTAAAGAAACAAAATTCAGAGAATGGTTTGAGCTTCTTAACCTTTCATCTTTCATTTTTGCTGCCCTCTGGCGGACATGTTAACTAGAAAAACCATCATCATCATCATTGCCTTCCACCACCAGTACCTTTAGCATTATCATCCATGACCATTATCACCACCATCATCACTGTCTCCTTCTTCTCTATTATTACCATTACTATCATCATCATCACCACAATGACCACCACCATCCCTGTTTTCTTCATGCATAGAATCAGCACCCTCCACATCATCATTAATAAATATAAACTACACACTACAGTGAGGCTCTATACCAGGTAAAAAGTATATACTTCAAAACTTCAGTCCATTAGACAATCCAAGATAAATTCCTCATCAATCTGTCAATATATTCAGGCAAAGAAATATATGGTATTTGTATGCAGTCCCAGGGTAGTTCAGTGCTGGCTACACTATACAAGCTATTGCTTTCCAAACCAACCAAGTGATACCAGGAAAGTTACAACACTTATAAAATAATATGTTAATACTCTTTGCATCTGCACTTGCACAATTACTGCAGCACAGTGCACAACAGTCAAGATATGGAATCAACCTAGGTGTCTACAGATGGATGAAGAAAATGCAGAGTATACACACACACACACACACACACACACACACACACACGAATATTTTTCAGTCATAAAAGAAGGAAGTTCTGTCATTTACAGCAACATGGACAGAACTGTAGGACACTATGTTAAATGAAATAAATCAGGTATAGAAAGACGAATACCACAGATTCTTACTTACATGTGGAAGCTAAAAAATTGGCATCAAAACAGTAAAAATAGACTGGTGGTTAGCAGAGCCTGGGAAGTGGGATGGAGAGAGGATGGTTCATGGGTATAGGGGTGCAAATAGATAGGAGAAACAACTTCTAAAGCTTTATAGCACCATAATTAACTATGGTTGATAGTAATTAATTGAATATTTCAGAATACCTACTAGAGAGAGTTTTGTTTTCAACACAAAGAATGATATATATCAGAGGTGACAGATTTGGCAGTTACTCTGATCTGATCATCACACACTACATATGTATTGAAATGCCATACTGTATCCCATAAATATGTGCAATTAATATATGTCAATGAACAATAAAAATGTTTAAAAATACTAACTCCTTTATTTTTATCACATAGTTGGTAGATAATATAAAGAAGATCTAAAGTAATTTCTTTTTCTTTCGGTACTGGGGATTGAATCTAGATGCACTTTACCACTGAACTACACCCCCAGACCTTTTTAATATTTATTTTCAGACAGGGTCTTGCTAAGTTACCCAGCCAACCTCAAACTTGTGATCCTCTCTCAGCTTCCCAAGTCTCTGGGAGTATATATACAAAATGCAGAATGTGTGTCAATTTCTCTTCTTTGGTAAAATTCATACCTTTTAAAAATCAGAATGTAACACCAAATGTAGACCTCTCTGTATATGTAAGAGGTTGAAATGAAACATTCCTTGACATTTAGTCTTGATTTTTAAGTTGTCTCTCTTTCTGGTGTGTGTGTGTGTGTACAGATATACAAATATAGGCACACAAACCCCACACATATATACTCCAGGATAATAAAATAATAAAACTTGCAATAAGAGCAAAAAGTACTTGTCCAAATAAAGGGCTAACTGCCTATAAAATTTCCTTTTAGACAGTGAGGTCATAGCTAGAACTTGGCAATAAGACCATCTGAAACCACTAAAAATCATTTCTGCAATGTTCTGTAAGAGAGAGAAGGAGAGAGAGAGAGAGAGAGAGAGAGAGAGAGAGAGAGAGAGAGAGAGAGAGAGAGAGAGAGAGAGAGAGAAAATGAGAATAGATATCCAAAATCTGCAGCTGAGTTATTCTGCCTTTTATAAAACAACTTCACATCTGGACTGATAACTTGAATTCCACCCAGTGCCATTTAAATAGCCCAAGTTATAAACCTCTTAAACTTGGGGTTTATAATAGAAACACTGACAGACCCTTAACTATAGTGCCTCTATAGTAATGAAAGCACAACTATTTCATTATAGCAGTGTCTGGCAAGGCTGCTATAATTAAGAGTCTGTCAGCGTTTCCATTATAAACCCAAATTTTAAGAGGTTTTTAACTCACATTGTTTTAAATCACATTGGGCTGAAACTTGCTGTACAAAATGTCAGACCAGATGTGTGTGTGTGTGTGTGTGTGTGTGTGTGTGTGTATGTTTCCTTTTATTTACCAAAAAAAAAAAAAAAAAAAGAAAAGAAAAGAAAAAAGAAAAAAAAAGATGGAAGTTGTTTTTAAGATTGGGTGTGAAAAATACGTATTGAAAAAAATTATTCCCTTGCTAGAAGCAAAAGATTCATGGGAGGGGGCACAGAGAATGAAGTCCAAAATATCTTTTATTTTTGGTTGTTTTGATTGCATTTTCCCCCTGTTAGAAGTGCTCTCATTTGGGAAGGCAGATTTGTACTTATCCAAAAAGTAATGTTAAAAAAATGAATCATTTGATACTGGGTTTTTGATACTGGCTTATTTGGAAGATATGTGATAATGTAGCCTGCTGAATATGATGGAAATATCTTGCCTTGTATTGTTAATTGTGCAGCTGCTCTGATATTTGAGATAATCTTTTTTGAGCTCACTGTCCTTGTTGGGAATCACTTTTAGGTTTAAATGCACTCTCACAGTAGGGTTGCCTGATCCAAGCCCTATTGGTTTCTGGGGAAATGAATAGAATTTGGATGTTTTCATGAATGTCGTGTTAGGATTTATTAGTTTATTCACTCAAACACCATTCAATGAGCATCTACTGTGTGCCTAGTATTGTACTTGGAATCTCTAGCACAGAATATATATGGAACTGGCAACACTGCCCAGCACTGTGCATCTTGTCAATGTTAGGACTCTAAATTATTTCACCCAGAGAGTTCTAACCAGAACTCCTTGTCTCTTCAAAGGGGCCTCTTAAGTGGTGAGACTACTGCCCCTCCCCCATACATTATTGACTCAGCACACAACCCAGTCTAGAAGCAAGTATAGACTTACATAGAGCCAATTCAGCTTTTTCCTTCCTTTCTTCCTTTCTTTTCTCTTTCCTTTTGGATGGGTCCATCTAGGTATATGAAGGAACTCTCCAGCTCCCAGGGGCCCTCTGAAGAAAGATGCTAGACTGAGTGAGTAATGGATCTACTAGGAGCCTCCTGGGGGAAGTCTGTGTCCATACAGAGGTGTGTCTGCTGCTCTCCAGGGATCTCTTGGGTCTCAGGTTCAGGGTGACACTGGGGATAGAGGAGGAAGAGGAAGCCTACCTGGTTCCTCAAACGCCATCTCCCTCCCTTTTCAATTCATTTCCCATCGTCTAACACCTTAACACACCATCCTCAACAGCCCCAGATTCGAAACCTACAGCAAATGCAGGGTTGAAACCTGTTTTATTTGTATGAAGAAAACTGCCCATTTTCTATTTTCTGATCTGACAATTAGGAAAAACAAAATAATAATAAAGAAAAGCAGGAAGAAAAAAGGGTGAAAGGATGAAGTCATAAAAGCAAGGTGGGACTGACTATATTTTTAAACATTCATTCAGTCATTCATTTATTTATCTTTAAGTCTATAAAAGTATTTTCCCCTAAAGGCAGAAAGTGAATATTTTATTTTAATCTTGTAGTTTCCATCGAGACAGACCTTTTAACCCTTCATTCTCCAGCTCAGCCCGAGTCCCCAGCGCCAGGCGATCCTCCGCACCAGGGCTGGGGCTGTATTAAGTCTCCCTCTTCGAGCTGTTTGTTGACCACATTCACGTTCAGAGCCCTGGAGCTAAAAGCACTTTACACCATAAAATAAAAGCACTGTCTTTTTTTCTAAAAGGTTACGTCTGGAGGCCACGCGGCTCATACTTCATACCGAAAACTACTGAAAGGACTATGAAATCCTCTATGATTTACACTCTCTCGCTGCATTAGGGTATAGATCTACTCGACTCTAAAAATACGGTGGGTTTCTAACCGACGTGAATATATGTGCATTATTTCAGAAAGTCTGTTAGAAAACTTGTCAACACATTATAAAGCATAAACCAGGACTTGGCTATTAAGTACGGAGATCAGAGGCAGAATATATACTGCAGGAAGTACTGGGGAGTCTCCTCCGCCGGCAAGATAAAAAGTGGGAGGAGGGGAGGGGAGGGGTCGTCTGTTGGCCTGGAGTTTACATGCAGTGTCGTCACCAAAGGTTTGGGAAAGAGCCCACGGAGCGTAATTACCCTCTCAAGGCAAGCAGAAAAGGTTCTACAGCCCCAAACGAAGTTAACTGAAAGACCAGAAAAATATTTTAACATTGTCATAATTTATTGCTTTCTAAAAGCCACTTCTGGAAAGGTAAATATACTAATTGTGTATCCAAGTGTGTGCGTTTAAAGTGACCTTTCACCCCCCCCCCCCACAAAACCACCTGCATCATTAATCAATACTTATGTAATATTTTAAAATCTCTTAAAACAACACATTTTTACTTCTTTAAGCACATGTACGAACTCTCCCCCTCCCCCACTTTTGGGCTCTGTAGCGAGCATCCTGCAGCGATGAGGGAGGGGGGCGTCACCCGCACCGCAGAGCTAGAGGGACGCGGGAGGGGGGTCCGCGACAAGGAGAGATCAAATGCCAACGCACAGCCCTAGTTTTCTAGACTGGGTGAAATCTGGCTGGGGGAGGGGCGGAGGAGGAGGGCAGTCCCCATTTCACCCTGGGCATTTTATGATGGTGAAATTAAATATATGTTAATGGTGGAAACGTCGCTCCTTACCTCTCCATTGGCACCCAAGGAAAGCAGCTGCAAAGCTGGTTTTTTAATGTATGTTTTAAGATGTGGTTTCGGAAGGAACCCCCTGGAATCTGAAACAAGTGCAATAACATAGCAGACCTACTTGTAACTAAGTGCTTAATTTCCTATGATTTTTTTTTAAAAAGAAAATCAATAAAATGTTGCCAGTTATTTATTGGAAATAACCACAGATAGCAGCCCTGATAGGGTGCCGGTTTTAGAGAGCACACAATTGTGTAATGAATTGTAATTCAGAAGACTGTTAAATGTGAACCACAGAACCTTTCAGAGGTAATAAAGTCATTACTTTTTACACTACAGCCAACCCTGAAAAGCTTTATACACACCATTATATATAAATCACACATATACAGTATATATTTCCACAACACAATCCTCCCATTTATATATCTTCTCTCTATATGAACTTTTATGGATGGATGGGAACAAGATTCAAATCTGAAAAGCTCCATTCTGAAAGAACCTGACTCACCGTTGTTACCTGAAGGGGCTTTTATTTTATTTATTTATTTTTCAAAGGCCTCGCAGTTGCACTTTCTTCTTCCCTTTCTTACCTTCCCTCCAGCCATCCAACTCAGTGTCCCACCTACCCTCCCACCCCAGCCGTAGTAGCATTCTTTTGGTAGCTCGGAGACTGATTTCACAAGACAAAAACCCAGATAGTAGTGGAAGAGACGCTGACCTGCTCTGAAGAACTCAGAGAAAAGGGGAAATGGTGTCACGCACACGCTACAGAGCTTTACTGCGAGTGAATCTTCCTGCTTCTTAAAAAGAATTAGAGGTCCTCCCCCCCCCCCTTAAACTGGAGGGAAACAATAATAACAACAAACCCCATTCACACAAACCCAGTTCAGCCCACACCTCTCCTCGTGTTGGGTATCAAAACCTCCTTTCCTTCCTTAGAGGGGCCCGAAGCTTCACCGAGCTAGGCGAGCCAGTCATTTTGTAATAGGTTTGAAACTTTCCTAAGACGACGCAGGAAAAAAAAAAAAAAAAACACAGCCGCTTGCCGGAGAAGCTGGGAGGTGGGCGAGCGCGTGCAAGCCCGAGGCCCTTGCTTAAAACAATAAAGCCCCCCGCCGGCTGGGTGAATTTACGGAAACGACACCTCTCAGGCTGAGGAGGGGGATGAGAAAACACGAGGGAATGTGGAGCCGCTTGGAGGAGAGGGAAGGAAGGCTCCTTGCTCTGCAGACACACTCACACATGTCCACCTGCAGCTCGGGGTCTCTCGGGCCGCGGCCACCCGTCTCTACGCGGCACCCTCCGTGCCTCCCTCGGACTTCAGTCCATCTCCACCGCCCTCCCCCCCGCCCGCCGGCCCTTCCCGATTTTGAATCCGAGCGCGATCTCCTCGGCGGCGGCAGCGGCGGCGGCGGCGGCGGCGGCTGCAGGGTGGTGCAGGCAGGCTGGGAGGCTGGGAGGCGGGAGACGCCGGGGGACTTTGCAGGCACGTTCCTGAATAAACTTTCCAATCGCAGGGGGTGCTGTTGCTGTACATTTTACGTAAAACTGAAAGTATCCCACGCCAGAGTGAAGCCCGCTTTTTGACAGCGGCAGCGCGCGTGTGTGTGCGTGTGTGCATTAAAGAGACAGGGGTTTATTTCCAACAGGTCTTCCCTAATTTCCAGGGAACGTCTTGCAGAAAGGCGAGAAGGAGCTGCGGGCTCAGGGTTGTGCGCCACGGCTGCGGGCGCCTGGGGAGTCAGTGAGGCGCTGACCTGGGGCGGTCATCTCGCCACTGTGGCCTTCCCGCGGCTCCTGAGAGCCAGTCACTCTCTCCTTTCCCCATTTTCTCTTTCCCTGGGTAACAGCACAGGAACTGTTGTGCTTCGCCCGTAAGAATCATTTTCTTTCTATCCCTCTGCGCTTTTGCAGTTTACTCTGGAATGGGAGGGGGTGTGTCCCTCCCAGAGACCCGGCTCCGGGACCTCCCGCGGCGCCGGGAGCATGTTCCCAGGGACTGGGACTCCTGAGATTGCCCGCGCTTTGTCCTCCGGCCCTGGGCTGCTCAGAGAGGTGGAAGCCTTAGTGCCTCCATCGACCCGGCCCCCAGCACTCCCCTCCCTGGGCTGGAACCCGCCCTGACTCTGGCTCTTCGGTCTTTATTCATCGGTCTCTCTCCCTACGACCTTTGAGAGCTGGGAACTGGGTGCATCCAGTTGCATTAGACTCAGAGGCTTGTTGGGGCTCTCATATCCCAGTCCCTGGTTCGGCTTTGGGGGCGCCCTCCCGGCCCTTGGGCCCAGGCCCGCGCCGTTTCCTTCTCCCCAACCCCCTCCCTCGAGGCCGCCCTGGCTCCAGGAGGCCCCGGCGCTACCCTTCCGGACCCGCAACCCTCCAAACTTGGGCTGGATTCCGCTTCTCCACGCGCTCCCTCCCGCCTCCCCTTGCCCGCTGCGGAGCTGTAACTTGGAGGTTCAGCTCTCAACTTCGGGTGATTTTTCTTTCCTATCCTCTCCGTGGGCAAAGTTTTCTGAGCGCTGCCGCGGGCTCGAGGCTTTCACTTCGGCCCCGGGCGTCAGCAGGCAGGGAGCGAGAGCCGCCGCGGCGGGGAGGGGAAGTGGGTGTGCGCACTGAGAGGGTGTCCGGGAGCAACTCTACCTGGCTTCCCTCCGCCCGCGCCTCCCCGGCCCTGGGTTGCAGCCTCCTGGGGCACTCTTCCCCCCTCCCCCTCTTAAATAATCTTTCATTTTAGGGTCCGCGTGTGGCGGGGGGGAGCAAGGCGCAAGTCCTGCTCCCCCCCTCCCAACCCGCCACCCCTTTCTTCTCTCCTGGCCACGCCACCGCCGCGGCGCTCGCTGCGGCCACTGGTGAGCCAGCGGCCCCAAGCCCCCTCCCCTCTACCCGCCCCTCCCCCAGGGGCCGCGTCTGGCGTCTGCAGAGCCCCCCGCCCCGCACCTCCCCCGCCCCGCACTGGCCATTGGCTTGTCCTGGTCTCTTTTTCATGTCCAGCCCCTGATGTGTGTCCATTGGTGTGAGCTTCCCCTTCCCTCCTCCCCTTCTCTCCTGCTCGCCCTGCCCATGTTTTGTGTGTCTCTGTCCATCCAGACTCCTGACGTTCAAGTTCGCAGGGACGTCACGTCCGCACTTGAACTTGCAGCTCAGGGGGGCTTTTGCCATTTTTTTCATCTCTCTCTCTCTCTCTCTCTCCCTCTCTCTCTCTCTCTCCCTCTATCTCTCTTCTCTCTCTCTCTCTCTCCTTTTTTTTTTTTTGCTTAAAAAAAAAAGCCATGACGGCTCTCCCACAATTCATCTTCCCTGCGCCATCTTTGTATTATTTCTAATTTATTTTGGATGTCAAAAGGCACTGATGAAGATATTTTCTCTGGAGTCTCCTTCTTTCTAACCCGGCTCTCCCGATGTGAACCGAGCCGTCGTCCGCCCGCCGCCGCCGCCGCCGCCGCCGCCCGCCCGCCCCGCAGCCCACCATGTCTCGCCGCAAGCAAGGCAAACCCCAGCACTTAAGCAAACGGGAATTCTCGCGTAAGTAACCCAATAATAGTAATAATTATTATTAATAATCACGAGAGCGCGCAGGACGAGAAACAAGAGCGAGGGAGAGAGAGAGGTGTGTGCATGCATTTTTAAAATTTTCACGTGAAAAACCTCAGAGTCGAAGTAAAAGAGATTAAAGGGGAAAAAAATCCTCATCACCTCTTGAATCATAGCCGTGTGTGCACTTTTGAGATAGCACGCACCTTTCAATTTTATTTAATTTTACAAAAATTTGACTCCTCCTCTTTTCTCCTTTCCGCCGCTTTATTTCTCTTTTCAAAAAGGAATGCAATGATCCCCCACCCCCCGATTTTGCAAAATAATGAACAATGCTAAGGATGAGAGCAACTCACAGGCAAACCTGGGGGTGGGAGCTGGAGGGAAAGGAGGTTGCTTCCACTCACCGTAGGAAAACTGAGTGGGGGGGGGGGAGGCATATCTAAGTCTAAAAAACAATTCCTGGGGAGAAAAGAGGTAAGATCGGCCCTTGGACACCAAAGCGCTCACGGTCAAGTGTGCAGCGGGAGGAAAGTAGTCATCCTCACAATAGTGAGAAAGTGGGACTGTGGAAAGGGGCCCCCGGCGCTCCTGAGTCTGCGGAGTCAGGAGAGGGGCTGCGGTGGCGGGGAAAGCCTGGTGACCGAGAAGGACGGGAGAAGCGGCCGGCGCTGCCGCCTTTTGTTCCGGCCGGAGGTGGGTGTTTGTCCCGCTGCCTTTTGTGCCGGCTCCTAGAGCTTGCCCTCCTGCGCCGCCGCCGCCGCCGAAGGCAGGAGCTAGGGCCGGGGGAGGAGGCAGCCAGGGGCACGCGGGAGAGGGAGGGAGGGAGCCTGGGCCGCGGCCGCCGGGTTGCGGCTGCCCGCCCCTCCCGGCCGAACCTTAGAGGCGGCGAGGAGAAGACGTGCAAAATAAATAAATAAAATTTGAATTAAATTAAACAAGGCAAGAGAATGTAAGATTTCTTGCCCTCAAACAGAAGTCAAACGCTCTGCCAGCCCTTTTCTTCACCATTTTCCTCTTTGACTCCCCCACCCCCCCCTTAAAAATCTCACAATCTCTAATGAGGGGGGGCATTGACAATCACCCCCTTCCCCCAAACCCCTTCAGTTGCAAACTTAAAAGCGCCGGCGGCACAGAGAGGGAGCGAGGAACTCCCTCCTCTTACTATTTTTTGGAAGATTTTCAAAAAAAGTGGAAGTGGATTTTGATTGGGAAAAATCTCGTGTCTGAATGTTTACAAGCACCGCGTGTGCGGGAGCCTCCTGCCAACAAACAGACAGAGGACCGTGCGCGGCGCGGCAGCCCGGGAGCAGGCGGCGGCCTCGACCGGGCCTCGGCGACCTCGCCGCGCCCCAGTCTAACCCCGGATCGACCACCCCGCGCCCGCCGCCCACCCGCCAGGCACCGCTGCTGGCCAAACCGCGACTGGGAGCCAGTCCGGCCCGCGGTCCCCGTCCATCCCCAGCACAATGCCCTGATCTCTGGTCCCGACCTCCCAGACTGTGAAATCGGCTGGTTGAAATTCGGTTTTGTAAAGCATTTTTATTTTGCAAAGCAACTGTAAAAGCGCGTTCTGCGCGCCCGCTCCACTTAGCTCCGGGTACTCTCTCGGACTTCTCTTGCTCTGGACCCCGGGGAGGTCACCACGTGCTTTCCCTGCCCCTCTCCCACTCTGTCCGGCCATCAGCCTCCAGCACCCTACCGTGGCCAGACCAGGTTAACGGTGGGGGTGGGATAAGGGAGAAGTGTGTTCGAATATGCATTTTGGGGGTACTGGATCCCAGGACCCTGCACGCTCCACCTTTAGGTTCTTGTCCTTTACCTTGGGCCTGGCTTGGTCGGGGGTCCTCGTGAGCCTGTGTGAGGGGTAGTGGTGGCTAACTCCAGCTGAGCGGCGCCTGGAAAGGCGGGCGTAGGCACTTAGGAAAGTTTGAGAGTAATAGAGAGAAAGGCGTGAGAGGGCCCTCATCAAACCCTGCTCCCGCATTCATAACTCCTCTTTTAATTTTTGATGCAAGTTTAAAGGACCACCTATACTCGCTTCTGTATTTTTTTTTTAAAGGGGGGGGGGAAGAGCACTGGGAATTGAATTTTTCACTGGGCCCTGGAACTTGTCACACACTTCGGAAGCTCCCCCGCCCGGGCACGTTGCGGGGCCCTCCCTCTCCCCACCCCCGCGCATCCCTCCCTCGCGCTCTCCCCCGCCCCCACTCCCCCGGCCGCGCCGGATGCGGAGCAGACGCGGCGCGCGGCGGTGTGAAGTTACTACCCGGCCAGGTACCGGCGGGAAGGAAGGGCAGTGTTCGCAGGACTCGGGAAAGCCCGGCCATTCGGAAGGATGCAGTGGGGGCTCAAAGGATCGACTGGGGCGCGCAGTCCGAACTGCTCCCTGGTACCTCCTCCCTCTTGGGTCCATTTCGGGACACTCCAGAATGGGAGGGTTAGTCTCCCTGCCAGTCCCAGTGCGGGCACTGGGTTAGGGGGCCAGATTTTGTGGGGGTACGGAGATCGTTCCTTTCTCTAATTTTCTGGGTGCGCAGAGGGGGCGGGAGCCATTCCCGGTCCTCAGGACCCCCCCCCCCGCCTTTGCTACGTGGGCTGAATGAGCCATTCGGTCGCTAGGAGGCAGAACAAGATCAAGAAAGCTCAGCGAACTTGAACCTGTACCAGAGCCTCCCCCACCCCCTGCCCGGCGTTCCTTGGCCGGGGAGGGACGAGCTTTGCGAGGGTGGGGGTGGGGGTAACGAACGGTTGGGCAGAATTCCCTTTCTTCCCCCCACCCCCCATCACCCCTTGTGTCTTTGTTCTTCATTTTGACTTTAAAAATGCTTCTGGCCAGGGCCGGGAAGAGGCGACCGGGCGCGCGGCCGCCACCCCTGTGCGCGAGCAGAGGAGACCAGTGTATCGGGCGCGGAGCGGGGTGCAGTTTTCGCTTTCTTTCGGGTCAGGCATTTTTGGTACCAAGAAAAGGGTAGTGCGCGCTCTCAGGCTTCAGGGCACCGCCGAAGGGAGGAATATATAGCAAGTTTGCATTTGGTCTCCAGGTTCACTTCTCCCAACCCCTCTTCCCCACGCAAAGCACAGGTCTCGGCGGCTAAGGCAGGCATGCCGGGCAGCTCTGCAGCCCAATGCTCCCCCTCCCCGCCTCCCGCAGCTCTCGCCTCGGAGCCCGAAATCACAACAATAGTAATAGTTATCATCATAATGATGCGGCCAAGCAGCGTCATTAATAATGAATAACCGTGGCCGCCGCCTGACGCACACCGGGTGCATAGACTTGCGCGGGGAAAAAGCATTTGCACAGATCCTGTAAAGTAAAAAGTGTTAGCGTGTGGGAGAATGAATTTCAGGACCGGCTCTTAGCTGTGTGTGTGTGTGTGTGTGTGTGTGTGTGTGTGTGTGTGTGAGAGAGAGAGAGAGAGAGAGAGAGAGAAAGAGAGAGAGAGAGAGAGATATGAAACCAAGACTGCACCAGGTTAACCAGCCGAATTTTCCAAACCCCACTTCCTTTTCACCAACTGGCGGGCCTAGGGAACCATCACCCCGCGGCCCGGCTGTGGGCGTCAGGCTGCAGCGGAGGCCCCTGCTGCCCGCCGCCGCTGGGCCCTGGGTCCGGGCCCCAAGGCCGCTGCTGCACGTGTTCGCAGCTAGCGCGGCCAGATCCTGTAGCCTGGAGGCTGATCGCTTTGTGCCTCAGAGTCCGGGCGGCCCAACTTCACTTTCTGCACTGCCCACCCCATGCTGGGCCCCCGGCCCGGGGCCTGCAGCCTCTGGCTTCGCTTTTGTTTCTTTGCTTTTCCTCCTTTGCATTTCATCCTCCCCTTTGCTTTACCCTGTTAGGAAAATTCTAGGGGAAGGACTTGGAAAGCAAACTTGAAGACACATTTCCCTTTACCCCTCCCCCCTCCCCGGCAGCCCTCATTTCCCTTGCTTCTTCCCGACATTTCTTCTAAGGATTTTTTTTTTTTTTAAATTTATTCTTTTGCAACTACAGAAAAGAGGAAAGAGATCTCAGTCAGCCTCCGGGACACTGAGACGTTCCAGTACGTTTTGCTGAACGCAGAAGCATTTTATTTTCTATTTCTTCCTTCCCTTGTAGAGAGAATTCGCGGCTAATTATTATGATTATTTGCCCACTCCCTTCCACTTCAATCGAGGACTCCCCGCTTTGTAGCTAGAGTTAGGCCGGAGCTTAGAAACGATGGTTTTGTGGGGGGAAGGAGGATGGAGTTGAGTTGAGGGAGGGGGTAAAATGACTGAGGTTAGGAATGTTTTTAGGGAAAGAGGAATTTGCATTAAAATACAGAGAAATTATCTGATGCCCAGAAAGGAAATGTTGATTGCCACTGAGAAAAGATGTCAATGTAAATCAGTAGACTGCAACAAGAGAATTGTATTTTCATATTTTCTTTGTCCCCCACTTCGTCTGATTTTTAATAATATAGCAGCAATAATAAAAACACGTTTGAGTCTTTCTCTGAACATTTCTAACCAAATGTTTTTCAAGGAGCCGATGTTAAATGTATTTCATACATTAGGATATAATTCTTGTTAATTAGCAATAATTTACGTTAAGAGCATAGAAAATGTTGAGGTTACAGGTTTTATATCTGTACATTTGATCATCTTGTTATTTTCAAGAACTTTGCCTCCTATAAAATTAATTAGGTGAAATGTGGAGGTGTAATCAGCAACCTGTGAATTACCACTTCATTTCCTGGTTTTGATTGTAAATCAGTTCAGTCACTACATTTAGAAGACTTTAACCAAGTCTGTTTTGTACCGAATTACCTTTAACTATTTGATACCTAGGAGAATATTTCCTTTTGCTTCTAAATAATAATCTCACATTCAGGAACATATCAGGCCTTGGGAATTAAAAAACAAGCAAACCCATTTCTTAATGGTGGCATTTGTAAAAATGTTTTAACTTTAATAAAATATTTTTTTTCCTTGAGTCTTCTTTCAGTCTGCAAACCTCAGCACCTGTAGTTAATGCTAAACAATAACAACAACAGCAAAAAGCCAACATTTGTCAGTGTGTACTTAATTCAAATAGCAGGGATCTTGGAGATGATTTCCCTATTCTATTCTTCACTTGGTCAAAATGAAAGCAAAATGTAGGAGAAAAATGACAGAAAGGCACAAAGCAAAAACACTTCCATTCCTCTCCTTTTATGCATGTGCATTTTGAATTTACCTTTTGGCCAGAATGTTGGGCAAAGAAACATTTAAGTGCTTACTTTGCTGTCTTTATTAGTAGGGAGATAACCTTCATATTCCTGTGGTGACCTTATGTTAAATTAGGAGGTGTACCAGAGGCTAGAAATTATGACATGTCCTACTTGAGCACAGGTGCAGCTAGGCAGGGCTCTCTCAATATTATTTCACCCAGCACATCTGGGAGTTACTCCAGATCTTCCCCCTCAATATTCAGCCTGGGTAGGGTTGAAATAAATTTAACCTGAGTTCACTGGATTTTTGCACTTTATCAAAATCTGTTCCAATATTCTACACTCAAATTAAAATCTATTTTTTGATTCTCTGTGGCTTTAAGTTCATTAAATGTGAAATTGGCAGCTTGCTAAAGAAGGTCAGACTGATTAACTGTTTAAGACTTGTACATTTTCTGCTTCACTTTTTTTTTTTAACTGGCAACATCCTGGTGGTGTTTTGTATTTTATGATTTTTGTGGGGGATAGAGCAAGCATAATGTTTAACAAGCAGAGACTTCCCAGATCTCCTTTCCCCTCTGGAAGGTTTAAAAAAAAAATGATAGAAGCGGTTCAAATAGATGCTAGAGTATTTTGGTACAAAGTGGGAAAAAAAAAAAAAGAAAGAAAGAAAAACAGGACAGAAAGACATGTCTACCTTGTTATACCATCCGCTGGTGATTATGTGTGCAGAAATAGTCCCATAATGAAGCGTTTTGGAGCTCATTCAGAAAATTAGTCAACTTTGACAACATTAGGCGAAGTATTTCAAGTCTAAAGAAAGGACTTCTCAGCCCTTTTCTGAAATGTGGCGTTTGCTTGACCATTCTGATTTTTATGTCATGGATGCCACCAAGTGCAAACATGTTTAGAATATTTTAGGCTTTCCTTTCTTCAGAATGAAAAAATGACTAATTGGCTTATTTTCTTAAGTACTCAAAGTATCCCATTTAGCTAATGTGTCTGAGAAGAATTGCCAGTGAATTTGGTATTTCTTTGATTTTGTGGCACTGCTGAGAGTAGGATCAGAAAGATTTTTGGCAGAGTGAATTATGCTGCGTTATGATTATTACTTAGATCCGTTTCACAGGTGAATCCAGTAGTTTTTTTTTTTTGTTACAGCAGTGTAAATGTGGCACATTGTGCTATAGTAGCTTTCTTATTCATGAAACTGTGTCTGTATACTTAAGTGTATATACATTCACACACAAAGAGTATATGTGTTTTTTCACCTCCCTTTTTCTTTGGCATAATAGACAACTTGGTGTACAGGATAAAAAGAAACAAATTTGGTTTCAATCCTTGTTTTTACCAGTTTTTCTTGGTAGTTATTATTTAAGCATTCTTTATGCTCCTTGTGTTAACTATTTGTTTAAGTCACATTCTTCCAAAACTTATAAACCAGACCTATTTGAATCGTGTGTGTGTGTGTGTGTGTGTGTGTGTGTGTGTGTGTGTGTGTGTGTCCTTTGGAGTTACACAAGTCAGACAGGTTTTTTTGAATACATGATGATTTGCTTCATTGATAAGTGCACTTTCTTGTTGATAACCTCCACATCCTTGTACATTTTGCATGCTCAATTTTTTCTGTTACATAGAGAAAACTAGAAACACTTTACATGATGTGGAAGGGTGGGATGGGGTTGAGAATGTATTTTCCCCCTTTTCTCTCCCCTCTGGCACTTTAATAATTGTGCTTTTGTTTTTCCAACCACAGCCGAACCTCTTGAAGCCATTCTTACAGATGATGAACCAGACCACGGCCCGTTGGGAGCTCCGGAAGGGGACCATGACCTCCTCACCTGTGGGCAGTGCCAGATGAACTTCCCATTGGGGGACATTCTTATTTTTATCGAGCACAAACGGAAACAATGCAATGGCAGCCTCTGCTTAGAAAAAGCTGTGGATAAGCCACCTTCCCCTTCACCAATCGAGATGAAAAAAGCATCCAATCCTGTGGAGGTTGGCATCCAGGTCACGCCAGAGGATGACGATTGTTTATCAACGTCATCTAGAGGAATTTGCCCCAAACAGGAACACATAGCAGGTAAATGAGAAGCAAGGAGAAAAGCTGTTTGCATGTTTTCTTTTCATTTTCAGAGGTGCTGTAGCCAAGCAGTAAGGAGTGGTGAAGTGCTTTCTGTATATCTCCATGTGACTGTCCATGACAGCCCTGTAACGTTAAAATAATCATTCCTATTGCATATGTCCAGAACACAGAAAATAAATATTTTCCACCTCATGGAGTCAGATGTAGGTGGAATAGGTACACACACCTGACACCCTCTCTCTGGATCTGCTGACTCTGAATTTCTTTCCTTCTCTCTGCCTGCCTTCTTCTCATTTTAAAGTGTTGAACCTTAACTACACCCAGCCCAGCTTTCAACATCCATTTCTGGCCTTGGTGACTTGTCAGAGGCAAAGCGGCCACATAGACATTTGTGGTTCAGCCAATGACCTGCCTGACTCAGGATACCTGGTTGGGCCTCCCTAGGAGTGCAGTTAGTTCTCAAGGCTTCCCTGAAGTGGGGTGGGCTGTCAGGGTGGCTTGGAGAGGATGGAAAGAGTTAACTGAGCTCCAGGGCTAGCCTTGGATCCATATTGGCTGTCAGCCCGTATGGGGCTGTAATTAAACACAGCCCCGTGGTGGGATGACACCGTGACCTTGACTTTAAGATGCCATTTTCGACTGGCCAGGCCAGAGTAGAGAGGGCAGTTGCTGAAGCGCACAGACATGCTTACTCGAAAAGTTTAAGGGCATGTTGGAAATTTCAAAAGGTTGGTTTGACAGGAACGGCTGCTCCCTGCAGCCTGCCTCCTCAGCTCAATGATAAATGCTTCTCTGTGCTCTCTCTTGTCTCTGATGTGGTTTTGACAGATGTATCTTGATTTTGTTTGTGGTTTACACAACCACATGTCACCCTTACAAATGTCCAGTCCAGACTCCACTGTTTCTGCTATAACACAATGTAAAATTTTTCTTGGAAAAAATACATATACATATTCAACAGCTCTCCCTCCTTCGGTTAATTTTACCAGGGAGGTAGCTAGATGTGTGGGTTTCTTAGCAGCTCAAGGGGAAAGTAATTAAAGGCTAAGAGAGGGACTTAAATTCCTTACTCTGAGTGATAAACAGCAACACTATATGGTGACCCTTAAGACACTTTTTGATTTAGCACATTAGACAAAGCAAGTGCAGATTCTGTGGTGAGAGAAACACCACGCCTATCAATGAATGGATCACTTTCTTCCACACACCCCCACCCCAAGCAGAAGATTTGTTCGGTTTTAGGAAAGGTAGTGCATATAATCAATGGATTCCCTGAAATTTGTCTCTCTGACATAGTTTGACCACAGAGTTAAACCGTAATAGGTCAGTGGCTAGAGGGGAGTAAATGTCATATAATCCCCCCCCCCAATTTGATTATTAAAATCAAACATGGCATCTTCTTTCTTTCTTAAAAAATGTTTTCTGTAATAACACTCAGATACTTTTCCTTTAGTGAAATGAGAAGTCTGCTACCAGAAAAGCTGCATTTGTGAAGTGTTTTTCTTAAATCTACCACATTTAGCTTATGTGACACATAGGTTAAGGTTTTCATCTCCCCCCACCCCACAGTAGGACATGGCAATGACCATTTCCATGTGCTGTCTTGTGACTGGAAGGAAAATGAACAGAAGTGTAAGGCATGATTAATGAAGCAAGAGCAGGCGGAAGGGGATTTGTCGTCTTTGGAGATCCAAAGCCTTGCTAAATCACCAAATATGGAGTAACGCTTGCGTGATGTAACACCGTATTTACATATCGAGCTGCTCGTTTAAAAGACAAAACACAGTGTCTGTCAGGCAAGAATTAAAACCACACTTCTTACTGAGGTTCCAGATAGTTATCCAGTCTCAGATTAACCAGCTCGAAATTCTGGACCTCTGTATTTAGAGGAGGATTCTGAGGCTGGGGAGGGCCTTATAAATAGTTAAGGCTTTTTACTCTTACAGTTGTGAATCTGTATGGGGAAAGAAATTGGCTTTAATTCTCTGGTTGTCATAATGGTTCAGTTCCTTTTTTTCTTTTTTGGAACTGGTTTAATAGCAGAGTCTAGAGAAGTCCCTTCCGCCAACAACAAATAAGGCAAATTCAAGATATACTTTATGAGGCTAATCCGACATAGTTGCACTGAGATGGAAAGCTATCTAAGATAGTCAATGGGTGCACAAGTGCTTGGACCCAGGTGAGGTAAACCTTGCAAACAGGAATAATTACAAAGTCTTGATTCCTTTCATTGTGTTTAATTACCTGTTCCCACCCTGGAATTGGCTGAACATAAATAGCATGGTCACATCTCAAAGTGAGATGTCAGTAACTAGAATCATGACTTATCATAATTCACCGTAATGAATTAAGAGTTTCCTATGGTGAAGTTAATATTCTACCAATGCATATAAATTATGATGCTCTGGCCCTCAGGTACCCCTGAAGTGAAGTTCTGGAAAGACGGCTGTGTTACTCCCAGCCCATTTCTCTAATGCAAATCTCCACAATTCTAAGTCTGCTTTGCTCCTCCTCCTCCTTCTTATGATGAGCAAGGAAACAATAACAGTAATCATTCAGTAGATATTTGAATTGTGTGTCACAAAAAAAAAAAGGAGAAGCAATGTCTGTATTAGGAAAGAGATATATTGATGAATCTCTGGAAGAATATGTTTGGCAACTACATAAAAGGTAGTCATTTAAGCACGCTGTGTAGGAAAGGCTTTATTAAACTGATGTAAGTTGGATTTGAGTTCACAGTGTGCTCTGTGCCATTTTGTAGAAAGGAAGCAGGAATAAAACCGTGACAGATCTTCGTCAGATAAATAAATCTTAGAATTTGGGGCTTTCAAATAGGAGAATAAGGTAGAGTTCATAAGCTCTGTAAAATAGTGTGCATTTTGACTGTTCAGGCCTCCCAAAGCTGAGTGGTTTTTGGAAGATGCTTTTTACCTGGTGAATAGATGGTATGTGCTCCCAACTCCATCCATGTGCAGGTGTTACCTGTGCCCAGGTCAGGGTTGCTTTTTCCATTTTATTCAGATATGTGGCATATTGTGTGATTGTGATCTACAGAGACCACTGAAATAGTTTTAATTGAACTGGAAATATACCTTATATTGTGTGGGCCCGGTCTGTCAATATGTGTGTGGAAGTACTCACCATCAGATACAAGCAGCTTTAACTGTCAGTCAGAGCTTTCAATATGGATTTTGTTGTTTTTGAGTCTCTTATTTTATGATGGGGGAAATATTCATCGAAGATTAGTGGATGTGAAACTGCTGTTTTCTTACAGAGAAAGCCAAAAATATTAATCCACAGTGTCAGATTTGGAGTTTTGACTTATTGCACATAGGAATCTTTAAATTAGGGTTCGACTGTCATAGAAGTTAGTATTTAAGGGAAATGGGGAAAATATAATAAATCCCATAAAGTGCAGTCAAGTCTGGTGTTATTGATATGTAACATTGTTTTCTCCTTAAAATCTTGAATATAAACATATCAGGATATTGGAAATATTTTCCTAGACAGTATAGCTGATATCTAGATAATGATATGTAAGACAGAAACACTCATGAAGGGGGTTATACTAATTTTAAATGGAAAAACATTAGCATGTTGCTTACAGGTAAATCAAGTATAACATATTTGTGCTTTTCAGAATTTAGAAAATCAACTTGCCTTTTCTTTTTGTACCCATTTTAATTCTTTCCTAACTCGGACTGGAGGATGTATTTGTATACTTTATGGTATAATTGTAAATGAGAGTATAAATTATAGTATCCTATTATAACTACTTATTTTTCATTTCTCTTCATTTGTGTGGTTCTGAATAAAAACTACTGACCTCCGAAGTGAATTTTCAAGCCTGGCAGCTAAAACAAACAAACAAACAAACAAACAAACAACAACAAAAAAAACCATCAGCACTTAAAAAAAAATCAACCAATATACTGGCAAACATTTTATTTACCTTCAGAATCCAGAGAGTTGAGAATATTGTTTTCTAATAAATACCTAGGATATTTCCATAGGGAGCTCTGTTTGTGAATCCCCTACCCAAAGACTCATGTTCATGAAACTGGGAGTCCTATATACAAGCTGTATTTGTAAATAAGACAGAGAAAGGTTGTGAACTGGCAGCTTGGATGTTTTGTCAAAGTACAATGTCAGAGAAACTCTTTCTAAGACAAATTGTAAATAGAACTGTCACAGTGATTGCATGATTGAGCCGCAGAAGTGTCCTACAATTGTTGGCATTGTCAGAGGACTTTTGAAAGCTTAATTAAACACGGTGGCCCGCATGGCTGCTAAATTTACTTTGGAAAGCCAAAAAGAAAAAAAATATATATATATCTAAAATGTGTAAGATCCCAAAGATCCCAAAGTTCTTCAGACAGTGTGCCCTTTTGGTGGCACAGAAAAGATGCATTGTGCATTTTCTGAGTTGTCTTTTATAAATAATAGTTTTGAGAATAGGTCCACGTGATATGAAGATCATCCTGTGTGTGATGTGGAGATTGTGTTAGTTTTTCTGTCTCCTGCTGTTACAGACAGTTAATGTAAAAATGGCCTTTTATTGGAAACACAAATATGTATTCACTTCAAGAACAGGAGCAGAGGGGGACAAAGTTTCCCTCCCATTCTCTGTGTTTATTCTATGAAAGCTTAAAAAAAAAAAAAACAGTGTTGTAATTTCTCAAATCACCCCTTCCCTTGTTGTGTTGTAGGTTGTGCCTTTTCCTTTAAAGGATCTGAAATATGGTTTGCCCACCTTTCTCCCAGTGAATGTGGAATTTAATTGTGGAGCTGCCCATGGGCTGAAAAATGTAACTGGGTGTAGAAACATGTAGGCAGGGTCAGGATAGGCACCTTCAGCTCAGGGAAGAGGCGAGTTGGATGCATATTAATGGCACATTTTAGATTCCTGGAAAATCATTAATTTCACACTGCAGTCTCCATGTAGTTTGGTAAATGTGGGAGGGCTAAATGGGGGTACCTAACAAACATGTGAATCCTGGGGCAACATTTTTCAGATTTTCATGATTTCTTAATGAAGGCGTTTAATAAAGGAGAAGAGATGAATGTTGGCTTTGCACACCAGTCAGTGAGCAAGGGAGAAAGTTTGTCTTTCCTTTGGAGGAAAATATTAAATTTAAAAGAAAGTAGAAAGCCCAGCTAGGGAGATGCACTGAGATTGCGTCACTTGATGTTAATTTAATCCACTTTGGTTGGTCTGTTCACACCCTTTATTGCACAAAGAAATCATTTGACAAAATTTACCCCAAGCCCAAGTCTGTTTTTACATACAGTAGTACCAGCTTTGTGCAATAAAAAGCACTTAGCATCAAGCTGGACCCAGCCTGGCACCTTGCCACTTTTTTTAGCATGAGATTTAATCACCAAGGATCTTTAGTACCTTTCTGCTTGTTCAGATTTCATTTGGGTCATGGCTATGTCAGCAGTGTTGTTATTTCAAGGATTTAAAAAAAAAAAAAAGATTTTAACTGAGGGCCCACTTTTAATATTAAATCAAGCAGGTTTTTATTTTATGTGTCAATTTGGAGGACATTAATAAAGTTCATAAAATATGTCCAGAGTATATAATTTAAAGGAGAATGACTAATATTTTTATTTGTAATATGACTAGAAAAATGACCATCGAATCCCTTTCTCCTCTGTCTTTTTTCCTGCTCAGGTAGATAAGCACCCTTAAACTATTTCTCCCCTTTACTGCCAGGGTATAGAGCACTGGCCAATATCAGTAAATTTACCTTTGTAATTTGCCATGTAGTTTTTACAACAATGACCTAATTAATTTGAGCACGAACCATATTATTGCTACTGGAGTCATTTTCTGTCACAAACTTAATTTCCAGGAAATGTAACCTGACGAATAAGAATTCTTCAGCTCTCCACATGTGCTCCTAGAGACCAAAGGCAGATTTAAAATAATAATAATAAAAAAAGGCCAGCATTATTAAAGCCAGTATGCTTGATGCCAAACTCAATTTGAAGCCAGTAAACATCAGGCTGTATTTCTAATCAGTTTTAGAATGTAACGTATTCCAAATTGGGTTCACTGGAATTTGTCTCCCTGCTTTTTACTGGCCAGCTGCACTCCCTATGCATTTTTAAAACATTTCAGCAAAGGCTTTTGCTGTTCTTAGCAGGGTTAGTAACTTGGGGTCTATTTCTGAGCTCATTCGTCATTCTGCGATGGCATTGAGTTAGGTTGGCAAGGGAAGGATTTGAGGCATGGGGGGTGGTGAGGTCACTTCTGATCCCAGCAGGGAATAGGTGAGCTTCATTTGCCTTTACAATAGGCGCACAGTTACTGCACCTTGGAGGAGCTCTCAGGTGCCGCTCAGATGGGCGCATGTAAATGCCCTGTCAGATGCGGAGCCGGAATATTAATGCTTCTTCCACCACCGCACCATAATAAAGCTGTACACAGCAAGCTTAATATGCAGCTAGTCTGGGGAATTGTATAAACTTAGATAGCCCAGTGTGAAAGACAGCAATGGAAGAATGCTCGCTATGCCACAGTTTCCATCTTGTTCTCCTTTGATCTATAGCAAAATGAAAACATCATCCTGTCCTCCTCTTGGAGTTGTCTCCCCAACTCTGCCACCTTCCCATCTACCACCAGAATTTTTTTTTTTTTTGCATGTGCTGGTATGCAGAAATGGGACATAATTTGTTTCATATGGTTAATTACAGGCGTTTGAATATTTAAAATTTTAAATAGCCACAGTTCCAGCTTTTCCTGTTAAAAGTATGTGATTTGAACAAAGGGATTACAGTGTAAATATTTGTGGTGATTTGCAACACCCCTCTTTCCTATTAAACATACACACTCACACACAGTTTAAATCTAGTGCTGACTTAAAGGACTTCACCTTCATTTGTACTTTTTTTTTTTTTTAAACCAACTCTCAATTGGAACTCCATTAAAATGTTTTATCATTATATTTTTGAGTCCGCTGTTGCTTGAGGTTTTAAAGAGGATTTTGATAATGTGTTCATTTAACAGAATCAACAGCTGTCAGAACCAGTTGTGGTAAATCCACAAAACGTATAAAGAAAAATACACACGTTTCCTGAAACAAAACCCTTGGAAAAAATAAGGTGCCAAGAACTGGCAAATTAGAAGTTTGCAGACAGGGAACTGAAGTGGCTCAGTCTCTTGGTTTGCCCTAGAGACTGATCTGAGCAGATCTGATGCAATGCTGCTGGGAGGTGGACTTGAGCAGGTTGCTCCTTAAGGCAAAGCTGTGTGCTACTGACGTGTGCACATGAGGTAGGCTGGGCCTCGGTTCGCTCCCTCTGCTCCCTCCTTTTTTCTTTTGGATCTCTTTATATAGATAAAATATCAAGTTCTTAAGAGTGCTAAACAACAAATTATATCCACCTAAAGGTGAGATGATCGGGTTTAAACTTCCTGTAAAAGAGGCGAGAAGGCGCCTCCCACACCCTTTTCCAGATAGGGTTGGCAGAGTGTTATTCAGAACCGAATCACTCTCTGCCAGGCAATTCCCAGTGGGAACCTGGAGCAGGTATGTTGATGAAGGGGATACCTGGGGACCTTTGGTCACTCACAGTGAGTTTTTGTTTGTATCCTCACTGTTGTTAGCACTGGTGCTGAACAATTACACCCACAATTTGATCTCAGTTTTAGATAGAGGTAAATCCATTGATTAAAAAACTCCTATTAACATAAAGAATGGGATTATTATGAAACCTGCAAAGGTGATTTCAGAAGGAACAAACCCCCAACCCCTTCTATTTTCTTTTTTTGAACTTTCTAAAAACACCAGGAAGGGTCCTGCCAAGCATCAGGGCATTTAAATGTATATTCATCATTTGTTCATTTTCTTGATATGTAATAATGCATTAAAAAGAAAAGCTTTGAGGAGGGTCACATTTTTTAATTTTTAGGGAAATAAGATGAATCTTGGATTCTTAGTTGGAGCACAATGTACTACGTGGCAAGTCTGATCTTTTTATGTTTCAAATATAGTTTCTCTTTGGGGAAAAGAACACAACCCCCCAAAAAACCATAAAACAGAACCTGAAGCACTTTCCTTCACCAATTGCAGGTATACCACGATTTCATGATTTATTTACATTTAAAGGTAAGCCCATAATGAACCATTTACTGCCCATTTTAACTCCTCCACCCCAAATCCTTTGAGTTCACAGTTAAAAACAATGCATTAACCAATGTTAAAATTGAAATCTCAGGAGTTTCTCTCTCCTACTCCATCCCACCTTAAGACTTAGACAAAAGAAAAAAATTATTCTTTTACATTTAAAAGTGAACATTGGCTACTGAAGAATGATTTAAAGGCGGAAAAAAATTTTAATAATAAATCGTAACCTTCTCATGTTATGTTTTTGTTATGTTAAGGGGAAAAAATCAATAAGGAAAAATTTAATTCTGATAAAGATACTCTTGGATCTTTGAAAACAACTGCTGTCCTTTTAACTAAAACATTTGAGCAGCTTCAAAGACTATGTATTTCTTCTGATCTTGGAGCTGTGTGACTGGTAGCAAGAAAGAAAAAAAAATCTTATTCTACATACAAGTGGATTGCTTAACAAGTCAGCACAGACACGTACTTGTTTGTACAA